>NC_134106.1:35906000-36220500 GCF_040939455.1 Microcebus murinus | reverse complement strand
CAGATGGAATCACAGTGCATTACAACCTTGAATTCGTGGGCTCAAGCAACTCTCCTGCCTCTGCCTTCACCTCCAGAGAAAAAGAAACATTTTTAAGGTTATTTTCTGAACCTCATAAAATTTATACAATTGCTCATAGATTTATAAGTTCAGTAATAAAATTAAAATAGAAACTGGTAGATCTCCTCATTAACAAAAGTACTGAGAGTTTTCCATATCAGGACACAGAAAAATAAGTTCTAATGAAATTGTTGTATTACTACAAGACTGATCAAAGGAATAATGTGTTCATTTTGAATAGATGCTTGCTAACGTGGTTCTAAAGCAGACAATAATTGATTATCACTTACTACCTGTTTAGAAACACCTGTGTTGGCTTGGTTTGATTTTGAGATACACTTACGATTTTACATATCTACTATGCATTATTTCTTCTACGGCACATTATATGTTATTTTATAGTTCTCGTAGAAAAGAGTCACACCATCTCACCTATGACAAAAGCCAACTAGCAGTGTATTTCATATCATTATGTGGTGCACATACAAGCACCTCACGGCCTGACTCTTTTCTCCTCCTTCCCCATTGGGGATCTTGTCACTTATGACCACTGTGGCCATAATACTATCTTGCTGAGGGAGGCTACTAATTTAACCCTTGGCCTAAATTTGGACAATGGATTCTTTCACACCACACAAAGCATCAAGGGTATTTAATGCGCTAGGTACTATAGACATACTGCTCAGGGTAAATGTGCTTTCCAATGACTTATGAAAATATTTTAGATCTAAAACAAAAATTATGTCAACATACAAAACACAAACTGTGGGATAAAATTAACAAAAATTCAAAAAATGTCTACAAACTATGATAAATAGTAAACTCCAATGTAACACATATGCCTATACTTAAATTATATTTAATGTGGGATGTGGGTGCACTTTATGAACCTTGATAGAGTTTGCCTCCAAAAGTAAGAGTAAATAGGTTTGCATTATCCCTCTGAGACAAACTGGACTATTTAAATCAGATTCTATTAAAAAAAATACAAGTTAACAAAGAGAAATTTAGACATAACATGAAATCATATCATTCAGCAAAGCAGTTTGTCTTCAACTATTGTTCTCTACAATGAACATCTCTGTGTGGTTGCCCTACATCTTCTGAACACCCTTTTTCAGGTCTAAAAACATTCCCACATTCTGAATTTGTTCTCTCCAAAAAGCCAGCACTCTTTCATCCTGCCTTGCTAATAAAGCAGTCTCAGCCAATCAAATACACCTGCACACGATTTCAATTTACTACTGAGCAAAATGAAGAGGCAGGTGTCCCATGGGATCCATTGTTTTATTGAGAGTGGCAGTGAATGAACTGGTTCTTTTGGAGGCAGCTGTGCTAAAAGACTTAGTTAGCATTTAGCAGAGATGTGGGTTCAGTGCCAAGTGATTGCACCAGTGATGCCTTCACTGGAGCAGTTTCCCAGTGTGATTTGGGCATTAAATCTGATGCATCTACCCACACCAAGTCTGACTTTCTCCTCTCCTAGGATTCTATGAGTTTCTTAATATTTTAATAAATTCCTTCTCAGTTAAATCAACTACAGTGCACTCTGTCAGCTGCAACTAAAAACCCTAATACAGCCTTGATGAGTCACATAACTTTTTCTAGTCTTTCCTAGTCACATAACTTTCATAGTCTTTCCTAACTCCTAGTCAACTTCCATGCAGCAAACACATATGATTAATCAATTTTGAGCACACAGCTAAGTATCTACAGTGCTGAATATGATGAAATAGAAACACTTAACATATATTCCAACTTCCTTCTGGTCTGCCTTCTTGTACTGCAGAAGCAAGAAAACTAAAACTACTTCCCCAGATTCCGTTGCAGCTAAAGTTCTAGAATTGGGTTGCAAACACTTAGATGCACTTACGTAAGACTTGAAATGTGAAAATAAGACAACACTTTGGCTAGCTGTTTCTACTAGAAACCCCATTCATGGACATGTTGAGTGTTTCTGTAAAAGCATTCCAGTGTTTTGGTCATTAGCCTCATAGGTGAGAGAAGGTACAATGACAGCTTCCCAATCCCTAAATCTCAGGTATGTATTCTTGAACTCAACAGGTCCTATGGTAGCCTCCTGATGCCCCATCTGGAAGATGGAGGAAGGGAACAATGAGCCAAGGAATGTGGGCAGCCTCTAGAAGCTGGTAATGACAAGGAAATGGATTCTCCTCTAGGCCTCCAGAACAGATGGCATTCTATGTACCTCTTGATTTTAGCTCACTATGACCTGTGTCAGACCTCTGACCTATAGAACTATAAGAAAATAATGATAAATTAATGTTATTTTAAGATACTACAGTTATGACAATTTTTATGACAGTAACAGAAAATTAATATAAAGTATGTCCTTTCTGGCACTGTTTAAAATATCAAAAAGTCAGCCAGGCATGGTGGCTCACACCTATAATCCCAGTGCTTTGGGAGACTGAGGTGGAAAGACTGCTTGAGGCCAGGAGTTTAAGACCCGCCCAGGCAAAATAGTAAGATCCTATCTCTGCAAAAAATAAAAAGAAAATAAGCTAGGTGTGGTGGCACATGCCTGTAGTACCAGCTACTAGAGAGGGTGAGGCAGGTCCATCGCTTGAGCCCAGGAGTTCAAGGTTGTAGTGAGCTATCATTGTACCCCTGTACTTTCAGCCTGGGCAACAGAGTGAGACCCTGTCTCTAAAAAATTAATTAATTAATTATTTAAAAATTTTAAAATAAATAAAATATCAAAAAGTCATGGAAAATCAAAATGTCCATCAATGGTGAGTTCAATAAACTAAGTTAGGATCAGTTCACAATGTAGTACTATGCAGCCATTAAAAAGATGAACCATAAGTCTGATAGGTTAATATAGTGAGATACTTAACACATATTGTTGAGTTAAAGAAAGAAGAAAAAAATAAGCACAAAATAAATATACATAGTATAATTGAATATGTTTTTAAAATTATATTTATATATGCATTAAAAAGTTTACAAGGAAATCTACCAAATATTAAAAATGGCTATGTCTAGGGAATAGAGTTTCAAGAAGACTTTTGCATTTTTGTATTGTTGGATTTTCTTTCAATGAGAATGTACTATCTGAAAAATCAATAAAAATATTTCAATTTTTAAACAGGTAACTAAATGTAATCAGTTTTATCTACTGTATTAATATTTCTATCATTTTATGGAATTTAAATATAAATCATTGAACATACCATTTCTAAGCCCTACTCAGATGTGGTAATACCTTATAGCTTTAGATAGAAGTGATTCAATATTCTCTCTCAATACCATGGGCCAAACTATGTTACTTCAATACAGTTTTTGTTAAGATGATGTCTTACTAAAGCAAAAGAATACAGTAATTAATATGCTAATAGCAAGTTAATAGAGAGCTACAGTAATAAAATAACCAATCCATGAAAATTAAACAGTAATATTTGTAAACAACTGGTTTACATTGCAGAGTACATGCTAAATTCAAAATGAGTCCAGCCAATGTTGTGCTTTGTGAAAGACTTTAGTCAATGAGCTATCAAGGCCAATTAGTATTAGTATAATACAAGAGTTTAAATATTGAAGGGGAACTCTTCAAATCTTTATATTCACTCAAATTTTAGGAATAGATCTCAAAGAGCAAAGAATCTAAAGTATTGAGGGCTACGATGTGAAACCATGCTCTTATTTACATAGATACATTCACTTAAGAGTAAAGATCTATTTAAGCTTTACTATTTTAGGGTTAAAAATTATTTAATGAGGGAAAGGAGGAGGAGCCAACAGTTATCATTATCAGATATTATGCTAATGATTTTCAGAAATTATTTATTTTGTTATTAGTCTTTGATATATAATCATTGGATTTTTCATTAACATTATATTCAAATATGTGCATATAATTTATCATTGGTGAAGACATTGGTATGTTCCTAGAAGTGACTTGTTAGAACTTACATCATGCTATTTTATAACTATATACCTTTATTTATTTTGAGGGGAAATCAGGTCAATATTTTATATAGTAATGTAGTAGAAAAGAAGACAAATATAATCAATAACTTATATATGCTAAAAGGAATAATTTACCTAAATATAATAATTGTAGCTACCATGTCAGGTTTAATGATTACAAAAGTCACCAAAGTAACCAACAGCCTCATTTTAATTTGTTAGCTAGTATTGCATTCAACATGCACAAATTCAAAGAATAATTTATCTATTGAAAAGCATATATCATGTTATAAAATCATGGTAAATTTACCTTCTTGAAAATTATCTACATCATTTTTGTTGTATATAAATATAAAAACCTAGACTGGCCAAAACAATTTTAAAAAACAAAAACTAAAACAAACTCAAAGAAATTATTCTATCCCTTTTCTAGACTCACTATGAAGCTACAATAACTATGACAATGTAGTGGTACTGGCATAAAATATACATTAATGAAACAATACAAATTCTAGAAATAGACCTATATGTACATATGTAATTGATTTTCAAAAGAGATGCAACAAAAGTTAATGGAGAAAGGAAAGTTTTTTTCAGTAAATGTAATATCTACATTAAAAAAAACCCAAAAATCGAAAACTAAAAAACAAAAAACCTTGACCTCTATCTCATGCCATATTAACTCAAAATGCACCATGGACCAAAAATGTAAAAGCCAAAAGCATAAAACTTTTAGGAGAAAACATAAAAGAAAAATTTCATGAACTTAGAGTAGGCAAACATTTCTTAAATAGAGGACACAGACTTACTCCACAGCAATTCAGAGAACCCTCCCCTTTCTCTGCAGAATCAACATGGGAGCTGGGACCTTGTACACATATCCCAAAAACTGGAGGGCCTTCAAAGCTCTCATGGCTGCTCAGTACAATGGGGCTCAGGTCCACGTGCTCTCTGCATGACCCCACTTCCACTTTGGCCAAACCCATCACACCCCTGAATTTCTCTGCAAATTTCCTGCTGACAAGGTTCTAGCATTTGAGGGTGATGATGGATTCTGCATGCTTGAGAGCAATGCCATTGCCTACTATTTGAGCACTGAGGACCCGCAGGGAAGTACGCCAGAGGCAGCAGCCCAGGTGGTGCTGTGGGGGAGCTTTGCTGAGAGCAATATAGCGCCCTCTGCCAGTACCTGAGTGTTCCCCACCTTGGGCATCAGGTACCACAACAAACAGGCCACTGAGAACATGATGCAAATTCTGGAGCTGCTAGATGCTCACCTGAAGTTGAGGACTTTCCCAGTAGGCAAACAAGTAACACTGCCTGACATTGTAGTTGTCTGCACCCTGTTGTGTCTCTAAAAGCAGGTCTTCGTTCCACCAGACCTTTCCCAATGCCAACTAGTGGTTCCTTGCCTGCATTAACCAGCCCCAGTTCCAGGCTGTGTGCAGAAATATAAAACTGTGTGAGAAGATGGCCCGGTTTGATGCTAAAAAGTTTGCAGAGAGCCAGCCTAAAAAGGACATATCACAGAAAGAGAAGAGTTCACAAGAAAAGAAGCAGAAGTCCCAGGTAAGGGGAAAGAGAAGAAAAGGACAGCTGCTCCTATTCCTGAGGAGATGGACAAATGTGAGCAGGCCTAGAAGCTATGTCTGAGGCTAAGGACCCCTTTGTTTACCTGCCCAAGAGTACATTTGTGTTGGATAAATTTAAGCACAGTACTCCAATGAGGACATATTCTCTGTGGTGCTGCCATATTTGTGGGAGCACTTTGATAAGGATGGCTGGTCCCTGTGGTACTCTGAGTACTTCTTCTGAAGAGCTCACCAAGACCTTTATGAGTTGCAGCCTCATCACTGGAATGTTCTAGCAACTGGACAAGCTGAGGAAGAATGCCTTTGCCAGTGTCATCCTCTTTGGCAGCAACAATAGCAGCTCTATTTCTGGAGTCTGGGTCTTCCAAGGCCAGGAACTTGCCTTTCCACTGAGTCCAGATGGGCAGGTGGACTATGAGTCACATACATGGCAGAAACTAGACCTTGGCAGCAAGGAGACCCAGATGCTGGTTCAAGAGTACTTTTCCTTGGAAGGAGGAGGCCTTCCAGCATGTGGGCAAAGCCTTCAATCAGGGCAAAATTTTCAAGTGAATATGCCTTGCCATCACCAAGCTGCCTGCACCTGCCCTTCAGGGAGGTGGGGGTCATTAAAGGAAACTGAACCTTGAAAAATAAATAAATAAATAAATAGGACGTACAACGTATGAACCACAGAAAAATAAGTAAATAAATTGGCCTTTATCAAAATTAATAACTTCTGCTCTTTGAAAGACACTACTAAGAAAAAGAAAAGGCCAGCCACCAGCCAGGAGGAAATATTTTTTAATACATACCTGACAAAGGACTTTTATTCAGACTATATAATGAGCTCCTACAACTCATTAATAAAAAAACAAACAATCCAATTTTTAAAGTGGGCAAAAGATTTGACATACATTTCACAAATGAAGATTTATGAATAGCAAATAAGCACATGAAAAGATGCTCAATATCATAGTCATCAGGAATATGCATAGAGACACACTACATAGCCAGTAGAATGGCTAAGAAGATGGTTGACAATATCAAGCATTATCAAAGATGAGAAGGAACTGGCACTCTCATATGTACATTGCTGGTAACAGTTTGGTAATATCTTACAAAGTTAAACACATACTTATACGACCTAGCAATTTCACTCATAGGTATCTACCCAAGAAAATGTAAACACATGTCTACACAAAAAAAATTGTACATGAATGTGTACAGCAGTTTTATTCAAAATAGCCCCAAACTTGAAACCCAAATGTTCATCAACAGATGAATGGATAAGTGAATTGTGGGTATATTCATACCATGCAATACAATTCAGGAATAAAAAAAGAAACAAACAACAGACACACAAAACAACATGGATGAATCTCAAAAACATGCTAAAGATATTAGAGAAAAAAATAATCCATATAAGACTCCATTTATCTGAAGCACTAGAAGAGTCTAATCTAATCTATAGTGACAAGAAGTAGATCAGTGGTTACCTGGGAGGAGAAGGGACTGACTGGAAAAGAACATAAGGGAACTTTTCAGAGCGATGGAAATGTTCTATAGTTTGATTATAATAGTGGTTACATGAGTGTATAAAATTTCCAAAACTCATCAAAATTGGTACATTCAATATATGGAAATTATATGCAGATAAAGTTGATCTGTTAATCAAGCACTTTGGGAGGCGAAGATGGGAGAATTGCTTGAGCTCAGAAGTTCGAGACCAGCCTGCACAACACAGCAAAACCTCATCTCTACAAAACAAAAAGAAAACTTAGCCAGACATGGTAGCACATGCTACTCGAGAGGCTGAGGCAGGAAGAGCGCTGAAGCCCAGGAGTTTTAGGTTTTAGGTTGCTGTGAGCTATGATGACACCACTGCACTCTAGTCTGGACAACAGAGAGAGCCCTTGTCTCAAAATAAAATGAAATGGATCCTTCAACAAATTAAATTATAAGAGTAAACTAAGGCTCATATATTACTTTAAAATTTTTTCAATGATCTATAATTTACTTGCTTTGTTAAGATATTAATCCCCCTTCCTTCAAATACATAGGCATTAACATTTAGTGATGTAGATATGCAGCTATTACTTTTTCTTTAAATAATAAATGCACTAAACTCAACTACACTTCATAAATTGATATTATTTGGTAAGCTTTTAGTTAACTGAAACAATTATTCAATGTCTTGAAAGGATTTTGAATATTACTTCACATTTAGATTGACATGATAAGAATCAAACCTGCAACCATTTACTAAACTATTATGTGCAGCTTAGCCAACATTAGTAGCAATTTCCCTTTAAAAACAATATTTGAATTTAAAACATAACACAGTATTATAAATCACAGCATGATTTAGTGTGTAGGGGTTAGAAATGAAGTACTGAATATACATATAAGGGGATGCAAAATACTTTGAAAAGGAATACTATGATTTCTAGCACACTTCCCACCCAGGGATTTCAATTTCCATTCTATGGCAGCCACTTGAAGAAATGTGGAATCATTGTTTTCATAAAATTGAAGACTTTAAACGTATAATTCCTTCTCTAAACTGTGATTTCATTATAGATTTCACACACATGCATATATATACACACACACACAATTTGCTCTCTCTGTTTACATTAGAAATTCATACAAGTAATGCAAAGTGACCAATTTAAAGGCCAAAGAAAAAGACTTGAAGAAAGTATTGCCACAAATTTATCCATGTGATTCTCTTAATTTATATCACTATCACCATAGTCTGGAGATAGTGGAAGTAACTAATTAATATAGGATTGACAAGATTGACTTGTAACTAGACACCATCATAAAAAATTCAATGTCAAGTCTGGCTGTCTTGTAAACCAAATAGAATTCTCTGTACTGAATTAAACTCAAAGCCTATAAAGAAGCAAAATTCAAAAACGAGTCATTTTCTTTAAGTTCTCTTGCTAAATATCTTCTGGTTACTTGATGAAATCTTCTAGTAACTTGGTTGCGGATACCGGGACTAACACTAAATGATCTGCTGTTATGACACATACCTAAAATAAAAATGATACCAAGGACTTTTTTTCACACAAACTTAACTCCTCTAGCTATATTAACCTAAATGCTAGACAACTCAAGTTTGGTTTCTGAGACTTACAGAATAGGTAGTTAGATAACTACCAGTGATTGAGTCCATCACAGTAACTCTGATAGCTAGATAACCACCAAGGATGATATCCATCACCAGGAGTTTGGTAACCAGCCTCTAAGGTGGTCTCCAATGATACCTGCATGCTAGTATTTACACCCTTGTGTAGTCCCCTTTCACAGGGTACCAGGATTGGTCTGTGTGACCAATAGCACATGGCTAAAGTGATGGTATGTCACTTCTGAGATTAGGTTATAAAAGACTGACTCTCAGGTGCTTACTCTCTGTCTCTCAGATCTTTCACTCTAGTGGAAGAAGCACCATATTGTGAGTAGTGCTATGATGAGGAATTGAAGCATCTGGCCAACGATTAGTGAGGAACTGAGGCCTGCCAACAACCATATAAATGAGTTTGGAAACAGATTTTCTAGTCACAGTCATATGTTGAGGTAACTGCAGTCCCAGCTGACAGTTTAACTATTACCTGGTAAGAGACCCATAGGAACCATCCACACCTATATTCCTGATCCTCAGAAACTTTGCTAGATAATAACTGTTTGTTATTTTAAGCTGCTAAATTTGGGGCAATATATTATGTAGCAATAGATAATACGTAGAGATATTTTCTTTCCTTTGGAATAATGAGAAAATAGACATGCTATTCCCCTACAAGCGGTCACCTCTGATTTATAACTAAAATAGAGTTTCCAGAGACATAGAGATTAGGGTTGGGGTTGGGGGGAGGGTGTCATTCAAGTTATCCTGCTAACATATAGTCAAAGGGCCTACGAATCAGCATACTAATACAATGCCACCCTAAGCCTGGCTACCAAATACCCTGCATAAAAAACTAAAATATTCCTATGAATCCTGTACTGAGTTCCTAATCAGGAACCCGCTTTTTAAATGAACAATACAGTAGATTTGAGCAAGGTGCTATAATTTTCAATTCAACAAGTGTATGTATTTCCCATGAATCCATTTCTTAATTTCTTTACTAACAGTAGATTATGGTTATATTTAGTTCAAAATACTCTAAATATCTACTTCTCACTTTCATTTAACCTTAGATTTTGAGATAAAATCAGAGAAACAATGCACACAATGACTTTAATGCACACAATCCTCCGAATGAAGAACATAGACTATAAGACTATTCAGTATTTGTAGTCAGCCTCCAGAAAACTGTGCAGAATGGATAGCACCATTAGTTTCTCTAACTTATTTTTAACTATATTCCAAATTAAATTTTTAGGATATTTTGAGAATGTTTCATGTTGCTTGAGTTAGCACTCGTTTACTTCAGTGGCAAAAATAGTTTTAGGAGGCTTCCAAATAATTAAATAAAATATATAGATTCAAAAGAGTCATCTAATAGAATTCAAGAGAGAGAAAAAACTAAGAATATTTGAGTCTTGTCAGTAAGACACTTAATCAAATATAAAATTAAAATAGCCAAAATTTAATGAGATCTATGTGCCAGGTCTTAGGCATAGCACTTCACATGTATGATTTCATTTAATTTTCACAACAACTCTATGAAATAATGGTTGTTATCCTTGTTAAAAAGATGAGCATTTGTCCTAATGAACAATGAACAGAGGTAAGAAAAAAAAAAAAGAATAGGGAAAAATAAATTAAAAATAAATAAATAAATAAAAGATGAGCAAACTCAGGCTTAAAGAGAATAAGCAATTTCCTTAAAGTTACACAGCAAAGATATGGTGCAACCTAGATTCAAACCTAGGAAATATAGATCTAGAGCATGCATTTTTGTAACCATTCAGCTATATACTAGCTCTCACTTAATGCAACTAATTTAATAAAGGAGATTTAAAACCTACATAACATGGACCCCTTTTTATGGTAAGTCTAGGAATCTTGAACCTTACTTTCTCTATTAAATATCAGTTTTTGACCTAAACATCCAAACTACAGCAACAAAGGAAAAACTCCCAAATATCTCTAAAATATGAGGATAACAACAAAAGTCCCAATAATGCATGCAAGATGGGAAAAACTAAACAAAGGTAAAAGGAAGGGATATATGAAATTTAAGTATAGCAACTAGAAGATAACACATCAATTTCTGATAATGGTTATATATAGGGAGGGAGGGGAAATGGAGGAAGGAAAAGAAATAAGATCAAAGAGAGTTACAAAGTAAATATTTTGCTTCTTAAAAAATGTTTAAGTTCCTCTTGTTATGACAGGGGGATCATTTGTTGTCTGTGGCAAATGTATCTTGCTCTTGCTCTGTGAACCTGTATCTTGTTCTTCCTCAATAAACTTCCTTCCATGCTTAAAAAAAAAAAGTTTAAGCAAATATGGCAAAACTTTAACACTGGTTAATTCAGCATAGTGGCTACTGGATGTTTCTCATATTCTCTTGTCATTTTTTGCATAGTTGAAATAGTTCGTAACTTATAAATGTTGAAATTAGAAGTAACAAAGAATACTACAGTTAAATTCACATAAAAGGTGATTTTAAAAATGGGGAATATTACAGAATGGGGGGAAAACAGCAACACTTTTTTGCATCTAAATTCCTTCTTCTTCAGCATCTATGTCTATTTATATGGTATATGATTTAAATAAACACTGTAATGGTCCAAAAACAACTTGTGTCAAAGGTATGCTATCTATTATTTTGATTACTCATTCATTCAACAACTATTTGAACACCCACTGTATGTTAAGGACTATAGCAAGCATTGCAGGGAATATATAGAATAAATGGATAGATTCTGTGAGGGTTATCATCAGCTGTTGCATTCAATTAGTTGAAACATAATGCTCATGACAAGCAGTTCCATCTCCTTGTACTTACTTTTATATGCTATGTTCTCTTCTGCTCTCTTCACTACATGCCTTTGCCCTCAGAGTCTTGGCAGAAGAATTATGGAGATTTCAGTGCAAATCTACATTGTCTGCTAAAAAAAAACAATTTAAAAAGAATGTTTGTGTTCTATCTACATTGGCTATCCACTGCCAAAGTTTCTTAATAATGTTAATGACACTTTGGGCAGTGAATCAACAATGAAAATGAGGTTTAAAGATTCAGATGAAATTGAAGAGGTTAGGATGCCAATGAAAAAAATTAAAAAGACTACCTTCAATGATGACTTGAAAAAGACAAAGGCAACTAGCAGAAACCATTTAAAAAACAGTTTAATGAAGGGAATTTTTTTAAAACTTGGGAAAAGGGGCTGGGCACAGAGGCTCACGCCTGTAATCCTAGCACTCTGGGAGGCTGAGATGGGAGGATCACTTGGGCACAAGAATTTGAGACTAGCCTGAGCAAGAGCAAGACCTGGTCTCTACAAAAAACATTTTTAAAAACTTATCTAGGCATTGTGGCACACACCTATAATTCCAGCTACTCAGGAGGCACCACTGCACTCTAGCCTAAGCAACAGAGTTAGAGGAAGGAAGAAAAGAAGGAAGGAGGGAGGGAGGAAGGTGACGGAGGGAAGGATGGCAGGCAGGTAGGCAGGCAAGCACAAGGTATAAAATAATAATTTAACATTAATATCATTTATAATTAACCTCCCTGGGAAATTTACCATGAAAACACGAAACAAAAAATATTTTTTAAAATGTGCTAAACACGCACACACAGAAAAACGCCAGTGTGGCATTAAAGAGAAACTCAATAGTGATAATTCTAAAATAACTTACGTTGAGATTATCCATAAGTATTTGAATGGGTATACCTCTTATAATAAATCAAACTAATTATAACTCCAAACTCATCATTTACTAGAGCACAATTTAAACAATACAAGCTACATAAGTTTCTCTTTTAAAAAATGGTAATGTTTTTATAAAAAGACTTAACTAAATTTAATCTATAAAAGAGAAAATGACAAAGGTGCTTGGCTAGGAACTTTTAATGCAATGCTGTAATTAAAAGCAGGGAATGTAATTAGAGGCATACTAAAATACAAAGTGAAATGCCCAACTGTCAAGTAAAGCTTGAATTCTATTACCTGCTTAGTATCTCTCTAATACATTTCTTTTTGCTTGAGTTAGCCAGAGTCAGTTTCTGTTGTTCACAACCAAGGAACTCTAATTGATATAACCAGATATCCCACTTTTAAGTCAAATGTGGCCTGTTAAAAATGGGGGATCTTTATTTATTAAATTAATTGGTTCAATTACCATAACAAAAAAGCTTAAATTTTAGGCACATTCAGTTAAATTTTGGGAGACTGCTGAATTAATACATAGAAGGCTAACGTTTTCTTTCTAATTATCCCCAAGCAATTTCTGTTGGAAGTTTGGAAATGGAGTCAGAGTTCAATGTATATTCCATATGCATGGGTTATGGATTCATTTATTTTTCTTTCTGAAGGCAAATTATGATCTAATTCACCATTTGGGTTCCTGAACATATCGCTTTCTGCTTCTCTTTTAAAACTTTAAAAAAGAGTTTTTATTATCATGGATGAATTGACACTCACTTTTAAAATATTTTATTTTTACATTTATTTTAAAAATCTTTATTACATTTTCCCCAAAAGTAATACATTCTTGAAACAAATCAAACAATACAAATATTAATAGAAAAAAAGTTAATTTTTCCTGTACCCCATCACTTTAGGTTCCACTTCTGAAATAAAATCGATAATTTTGTATATATGCTTTTACAGCTTTTTGCATATTCATACAGTTTCTTTCTATAAAAATGAAATCACATTATACACATTACTCAACTCATCTTTGGATATCCCTTCAGATTATAGCATATAAATCAATTCATTCTTTTTAATTGCTGCATAATAATCCATTTTATGGATACACCAAATTTATCCAACAATTCCATTACTAATCAAAGTGGAGCTGTCAGACTGTTTCCAGGTTATTATTCTTTCTAATCCAAATAGTGCTGTAATTAATATCTTTGTACATGTGTCTTTATATACTAGAGGGCAGATATCAAAAAGTAGGATTGCTGGGTCAAAAGGAATGAAAAATGATACTTAAGCTTTTTTAAACCTTGTATTTGGAAAAATTTTAGTATACACAAATACAGAGAACCAAAGAAAATACACTCCTGTTTACCCACCATTCGACTTTAACAACTGTCAAATGTAAATGGTCCCTTTCCCCTTGTCTAAGAAATGTAAACAAATCCCATATTCATATTTCTGTCTCCATGAATGGCTCTACAAGTTTATCAAAATCCTTTTGGAACACTAGTTATATAGTAACCACCAGCATTAATATTCTCTTTAATATTACACATAACAACTTTTTAAAAAAGTAACCTATAATATTCACTTCCTCCCTCATCTAAGCTCTTTGCAGTGGAGAAACAGCAGAATCGAAGCATCTAAGACAGTAGTAGAGAAAGAAAGTAAGAAAGATCTTCCTAAAAGCAGAAAAGGACCTTGAAAAGGAACAATATCAGGCAGGCACTGAGGTATATTAAGTGACAGAGGCAACAAAGAAAATGAAAAGAGTAACATTAAGTAGATTTTTAAAAGCTAGCATTAGCTGGTAGGAAAAGTACTTAAGGGATTGCTGGTGGTCTGAGTAGGAAATTTAAGCAAAGAAATAGCAATTCATGAGGAACAGGGCATGCTATTTGAATGTATTTTAGAACTAGTTGCTTAAAATATATTACACTGATCAAAAAACTAGATGAATAGCCACTTAGTGCTCTCCCAGCAAAAGATATCTGAAGGGGAAAACATCACCAATATGTAACAAAATAATACTTATTTCTTTTTAAGTATGAGTAATATCTTTACTAAAGAAGAACAATGTAGAATACATGTATATGTAAACATTTATGAAAAAGTGATACTATGTGAATATGTTCCTGGGAGAAAAAAGCTATGTAATGAAATTTTAATGTACCAGAGATATAGGCTATTTAAAGGAATCCTAAAATAAATTATTTTATACAATAAACATTTTATAAAACAAAGAATCATATCCTAATTTATTTATTTAAAGTGTGGTTTCCGCCAGGCCTGATGGCTCATACCTATATTCCCAGCACTTTGGGAGGCTGAGGACAGAGCCCTGCTTGAGGCCAGGAGTTCAACACCAGCCTGGGCAAAACAGTGAGACCTTGTCTCTACAAAATATTTAAAATTTAATCAGGTGTGGTGGTGCACACCTGTAGTCCTGGATACTCTGGAGGCTGAGGCAAGAGGATTGCTTGAACCCAAGAGTTCGAGGCTGCAGTGAGCTAGGATTGCTCCATTGTATTCCAGCCTAGGTGATATAGCAAGACCCTGTCTAAAATAAAATAAGTGTGGTTTCCTTTCATTTTTAAATATTAAGTTCACTAATCCACAAAGCATTCATTGAGTATTCACTTTAAGCCAGACACTGTACATACACAAACAAAATATCACGCTTGCCTTCTGTGAGCTTACTATACTTATAGTACAGTAAGTGATTAAGACATAGCTATAATACAATCTGATATATTTTAATGGTGTATTAAATTAAAAAGTCTATAGTTAAACATAGGAAGGACCACAAACTGCAGCTCAGGAGAGTTAGGAAATGCTGTATAAAGGAGGTAACATTTGACTTCAATTTTGAAAGCTAAAGAAATTCAGAAATGAGGTAAGAAAGAATTTCTAAAATTTATCCAAAGCCTTGGTGATTTACATACATAAATACAATTTATATTGGAAATATTTTCCTAGTATAGATTTGATAAAAACCATATGTAGTCTACTGAAATGAAGTATTAAAAATGTTGTTAAATTATTTTTAAGTGGTTATAGCATTTTTGTGAAATTGACATATGTGAGTGTTATGTACATATATGTGTTAAGGATGGTAGCCAAAGATCTTAGAGGAAATCTATATACTAACTTCCACTCCTGATACCCCACTTAAAATAAAAGAAAGTAAATTTAAAAAAAAATAAGAGTTCATAAAGGCACAAGCACAGCAAAAAGTAGAATCCTATCAGCACTGGGGCGGAGTTAAGAAACAACCAGATTTATATCTCTGTGAGTTGGGGTAAGGATGGGCTAAACACAGGAGAATTTGTTGAATATCTACTTATGAAGCAGTTAGATCTTGATATCTCATCTCCTACTCAATAGGCAACTATCACTTCTCCACCCTGTCAGATGTCTTCTAAACTCTCTAGACTTGGGGGCATTTGTGCAGTTGTGTATTAGTGGTGGGGAAGGTAAAATACTTTTTAAGTGAAGGACTGAGTAACTGAATTTTGAGACTCCTCTTTCTATCCACCTTTCAAAATGTTAATAATTAAGGTATACATATTTCCCAAAGCAGCAGACTCCAAACAGTTTTCTCTGGGAAACTGATCAGCTCAAGAGAAACACCTAAACATATGGACAACCAGGGATGCCCAAGAAACAGCCCAGCCAGATCATCCCACAGAGAAACCTGTAATCAACAACCTGGATAATACAAGAGGTGCTATATCACCATTGCTTTTTGTGGCTGAGTAGAACTCTATGGTATACATATTCCACATTTTATTAATCCATTCGTGTATTGAAGCTCTAAGGTGGGACAACAGCAATATATATAACCTAAACATTTGTACCCCCATAATATGCTGAAATAAAAAGAAATTTAAAAAAAAAAAAAAAACCAAGCTGGAATACCACTATACCTTCTAATCAATTTTGTAGTATATAATTCTCAAGGATCACCAGCTAAATGATGAAAGTCTCTATCATAAAAGACAGAGACTAAAGAAATTATACAGAAAAAAATAACTGGAAAGAAACAAAGACTATAAAAGAGAAAAGAAACAAAACTTTCAGTAATATCTTTTAAAAAAGTAAGAGAAGCAATCAAGAAATATGAAAAGAATGCTATGGGGGAAAATACTAACAAAGGAAAAAAGCGCTTTAGACACTAAAAAGCACAAAAATAGTGCTTTTTAGAAACAAAAAACTAGAAATAGAAAATGAAAAACTAAAAATAGAAATGAAAAACTCAACAGAAAAGTTGAGAGATAGTTGTGGAAATATCCCTGACAGTAAAGAAAAAGTCAAAAAATGCAAAACAGAACACGAAAAGATAAAGAACCTGTCCAGGATGTACAACATTCAAAAAAATGGAAATTTCAGAAAGAGAGAAAACAGAAGGGAGGAAATCACCTTTCCGGCAGTGACGGCCTTCCCACGAGAACATGCCTCTCACAAAGGATCTCCTTCATCCCTCTCCAGAAGAGGAGAAGAGGAAACACAAAAATAAGCACCTGGTGCAGAACTCAAATTCCTACTTTATAGATGTGAAATGCTCAGAATGCTACAAAATCACCACGGTGTTTAGCCATGCACAAACAGTAGTTTTTTGTGTGTTGGTTGCTCTACTATCCTCTGCCAGCCTACAGGAGGAAAAGCAAGGCTTACAGAAGGATGTTCCTTCAGAAAGAAGCAGCACTAAGTATCCTGTTTGAATGAATGGAAAACCATCTCAATAAACTAAACACATTTTGGATTTTAAAAAAAAAAAAAAGGGGAGGAAATCTTTAAAGAAATAACTCAAGAAAATTTCCCAGAACTGAAAACTATGACTTTTTAAATTATAAATACCCACCAAATGTTCAACATGTTTGAAAACAGAACCACACCAAGATACTATATCATAAAATTTCAGTATACTGGGAATACAAGAAGATTCTATCGAATTCCAGAGAAAAACAACAAGTTTCATAAAAATGATAAGGAATTAGAATAGCATTGGAAATTTCAAATGCAATACTAGAAGGTACAATACACTGCTGTAAAATTTTGAAGGAGGAATTATTTTAAATTCTATCATTTTATATCCAACCAAAGTATCACAAGATCTCAAAAAATTACTTCCCCTTCCTTTCTCAGGAAGCTACTGGAGTTTATAATCCTCTAAAAGGACAGAGTAAACAAAGAAGAGGCCATGGGACTTGGAATGAGATCCCACACAGAAAAGATGAAATGAATCCTCAAGATGATAGTGAAGGGAGATGTCAAGATGAAAAGTTTGTTGCAAGGCTAGGGACAAGACTGGAACCAGCTTCAGAAAAGACTTCAGAAACATGAAATTGATGGTCTGCATATATATAATTTTAACTAAAAATACATTACACCTTAAAAAATAAATATAAATAAAATCATGTCCTGAGATAGTATGTTCATGAGATTAAATTTATATTTCATATGTTAAAGTCAAGCCATTTTCTTGTCAATATTCTAAAAATTGTAATCAGAGTAAATTCTTCTTTGGTGAAGCAATGTAGCTATTTTAAAATATTTTTAAAAGGTGTTTGCTGGTGAGATTTAAGACATAGTTCATAGAAACCATCCAAGTACCTGGATGCATCAGACCTGAGATATTTATCCAGATTTTAATATACAGTAGTTTCTTCAACATGTGTAGAAAGAATGTTTTATTCCTTTGTAGTAGTTCAGTCAAAGTTGAGAAATCATTTGAGAATTGAAAATGCAGGACAGCACATAATAGAAACTGAATAAACACTTGTGGAGATTGCTCTTTCTTTTCCAATCTATAAATAAATAAGAAGAGGTAAATGAAGATCAAGTTCACTATATATTTTATATATACACACATAAGTATACATACACACACATGCATACACATAGTCACAAATATTTAAAATTTCTCCTGTAGCTCTAGTTTTCAATTTCATTTTTAAATACATTTCATAATTTTAACTCAATATGAATAAGTTTCAAAAATGTTTTCTCAAAGATACTAGCTGTTAAAAATAGTTAAAATAGTGTCAGCTTATTTTTATTAAATAGAATATTAATATTTTTAATAGTTGTGGCCAGTTGTAGACAGTATGTGAAAAAATATTTCCCAAAGATTAATGATTAATTTGTTGAATTAAAAAAAGTTTATTGACAAAAGAATTTATAAGTATTTTATTTAATTAGTTCTGATAAACAAAATGACTAATGAAAATTGGCTCTTCTTAAGTAGATAATTAAAGAATCTGAAAAACGTACAAAGACAACATATCTTAAATGCTCTCAAATATATGATATGTATCGGGGGTTGCAAATTTGAATGACAATGTGTTGAGTGGTGAGTACAAAGGTAAAATAAAGACCCTGCTCACTCCACATAATAATTACCATGTGAGCTCAGACTCAGGCTACTAAATCTTTTTTTTGTTTTTCCCTAAGAGAAATTGAAAAACTAGATTTTATGTGAATCTTCCTTATTTTGAAATCTTCACAGTAATTCTTTTTTTTTTTTCAATTATTGCATTACCTGAACAAAACATGTACGTGTTCTGAATTCAGTTTATGAGGCCTGGGGTATTATGTCCCTTAAAATTGAGATCTAGATTTACCTCTCTGTTATGTAGAATAATATATCAAATATAAATACACTTATGTAGAATGAATGGATTTGTGTGGGTGTGACTTGGGATTCAAATGAATCAATGCATATTTATTGAATACCACTTGTATCAGGCCTTATGCAAGGTACTATGATGGGATAAAGAGGTATTATTATAAATAGATATAAATAATTAATGTAAGCTTCCAATCTTTCTCTTTTCTTGTCTTCTAAATATACACATATAATTTATTATCAAAACCAGGACACTTTTGGGAGTGAAAAGAGGCACTGACAGCAGTCATGCTAAGGCCAGGTGCAGTGGCCATGCCTGTAATTCCAGCACTTTGGGAGGCCAAGGCAGGAGAATCGCTTGAGGCCAGGAGTTCAAGGTTACAGTCAGTGATCTATGATCTCACCACTGTACTCCAGCCTTGACAACAGAGCAAGACTCTGTCTCCATTTAAAAGAAAAAAATATTATGCTAAGAACAACTAGGGCCATGTCAAGCAAACAAGGCTGCACAGTCATTCTAACTAAAAGAACCTGGTCTGTTTCAGTCTCTCCCCTCATCCCAACAATCTGCTCATAGCCTCCAAGGAAAATTCTGCCTTGACAGGCTTGGTCCTCAGTTCTGTGATGGAGAATTAGAAGAAAAAGGGATAAAAAGGAAGACAAGAATTGTCTCACAATAGATATAATCGTTAGAATTGCCTTCTGAGGTTTTTTGTTTGATTGTTATGTATTTAGGAGGTACAGAATGTGGAATAGCAATAGATGGGAGAGGGAAAAAAGGGAAATGGTAAGAAAAATTGCTAATGACTGTGCGTTGCCTTCATGTCACTTAATCAAGAGAAAGAAAATACTCAAGTCATTTGAAAGTACGTTTTGTTGCATGGACTTTAACACCCTCTGAGATTAAACCAGAGGAACTGTGGTTTTATAAATATTGCTAATGCATAAGACATGGTCCCTGAAATCAGGGATTTAAATTTTATTTTGGGACAAAAAGATTAACAAATAGTTATTATGATACATAATTGAGTGCTAAATTGAAGGATACAAATTACAAACCTGTAAGACATAAGACAGAAAGATCAAAGAGGGCAATAAGAATCAATCCTTCCTCCGTCCCAACACATGTTTCTTGTTATTACAATTTCTCTTTTAAGGGAATCCAGGAGAAGAGCACAAGCAGAGAACTTGTGATTTTCATTAAATATATGCCATTTCTTAATTTTAAAAAATGGCTGTCCAACTAATCCCTACTAAATTCTGATTAAGTTGCCAAATATTAAAATAAAACTGCAGGATTAGTAAAACTCCTGAACTCTAGGATTAATCAAAATACTATTTGTCTGTCTTTGATTATCACACAATTAAAATCAATATTTTTTTCTAGTGGGCGGTCTGGGTTCCACCTCAGCTTTCAGTCAAAAATTAAGTGATGTAGGCAGGGTGCAGTGGCTCATGTCTATAATCCTAGCACTCTGGGAGGCCAAAGCAGCGGGAGGATCATTCAAGGTTAGGAGTTCGAAACCAGCCTGAGCAAGAGTGAGACCCCCATCTCTACTAAAAATAGAAAGAAATTAATCGGCCAACTAAAAATATATAGGAAAAATTAGCCGGGCATGGTGGTGCATGCCTGTAGTCCCAGCTACTTGGGAGGCTGAGGCAGAAGGATTGCTTGAACCCAGGAGTTTGAGGTTGCTGACGCCACGGCACTCTAGCCCCGGCAACACAGTGAGATTCTGTCTCAAAAAAAAAAAAAAATTAAGTTATGTCAACTGTCAGGGACTCTTAGGAAATGACAATGACACAGAAGTCTGATCTCCAACAACCTGGAAGGGCAAAGGGTTCAGACAATCTATGAATTTACCATCTGTAGCAAAGACTCCACCTGATCCAGCATACTACAATAAGCAGACTATGAGCATGTGCAGCACCTACAATATACATATAGATGTACATTTTCAGACTCATACACACAGAATGATGTGAAACTTTTCCTCATTCCTTCCCATGAACTGTCCCTACCTCCAGGATATAACACAAATATTCAGGGTTGAATGAAGAGTAAAGGTTGAAAGGGGAGAATATAAAAAAGACGAGGTACATATACACAGACACTAAATTCATTCATCATCAAATATTTTGTTCACATCAAGCATTCCTAAGAGCAGTGCAGTATACACATGCCATACAAACATCCAAATACCCCCAATTCTCTGTGGAACGGCTGTCCACAATCCAAACAACTTTGCTAAAGTCCTTTTAGTTGAGTTCTTTGTGTGGCTTATGTTATGTAAGCAATTTTAAAATATCACTACAGCTCTTGAGAAGCACCTTAGAGAAAGATCTATGTAAAAACACAAAGCATTATTATAATACTATTGTATTATTGCTGCAAAAAGCAGCACTTCTCAAAAAAATCAAAATAAAACAAAACCCACATTCAGTTTAAGACTATTAAAAGAAAATGCATTCTTTCTCCCCTATCCTCCCTCCCCAAATCCCTACTCCATCAGATTGTCAACTACCTTTCAGAAGCCCAAGAGAGCTTTTCCAGTGACCTTTAATCAGTCTCCTCTGAGAGAACATCCACTGTACAGGATTCTTTTCCATTTGCCAGAGTTATTTTCTAGCCCTCTAAGTAACCACTTTTATTTTCAATTCCCATTATGAACTTTTAAAATTAATTTCCTGTCATTTTGGAAAAATGTAAACCTCAAGAAATATAGTAGAATAGTTACAAATTCCTGTGCGACCACTTACTAAATCTTTAAGCAAATTACTTTGTTCTCGGTATCACTTTCCTCACCCCTTATAAAGTTAAGAGCATTAAAGGGATAATATTTACAAAGTTCCTGACAAATATTGCAAAGGATGCAAAAGTAATAGTAGCTATTTAAAAGAAGATAGAGAAAGGAATTCTACTCAGTAATTTGCTCAGGGGAGGGAAAAGAAAAGATTTCTTGGCATATCTTCTGCTAAAACTTAGACAGACACCTAAATTAAGAACATCCCTTCAGATATTTAAACGAGGGAGAAACTAGCAGGTTTATGACAAAGACATGAGCTACCTTCCAGTATTATTGTACTGTTAAGGCATATAAATCTAGAAAGGATTATAGGGTTTATTTCAGTCTTTTCTCACAATAGCACCACCTTTTAGTATCAAAGAGAACCATTCCAACTCCGTGATTTCTTATTTTAAATAAAAATTTCAAGAATACATTAAAAACTGATATCTTTTAAATGTTCCTTCCCTGTTAAATAACAAATGTGCTGAACTCTGTTTATGGCTTAAGGGCATGCTTACCCAATATTGTGTCAAAAGGGAGAAGTGCCTTGACCACTGTGGAGCTGGGAATTGAAATGGTTAGAAACACATGGCTAGGGAAACCATCCAGCAACCTAATCTAACCTCCCAAATCCTGTCTAACATAGACTAGGAATCAAAGACAGTATGTACTGTACATAGTGGTCCTAAAGAGGGGCCAGCAGCCAAATCCAGTGTCAGTGCTGCAGACCAGCAGCTCCCCACTCCCCACTGGCTTGCAGGTCCCTGATGATCTCAAGGCTGCTGACCATTACCCATGCATATTAACCACGTAAGGCACTGATGATCTTATACATTTATTTGTTATGCAACTTATAAATTATCTATGTCCAAAGCTCAATGGTCTGCCACTGACTGACTTTAACATCTTTGTACTCCCCTGACCTAATACAGAGCTAAAATACTTTGATCTCTGATTTCTTATCTCATAAGTATACTGGGAGACTAATACATTAATGTCTAACATACTATGAGCTCCTTGGAGAAAAGTACTATTTAAAAACAAAATACTTTATATTTTTTCACGGGTAAAATGCATTGCTCCTTTTTTCTCCCAGTGCTATCCTAAGGAATTTGAGATTTTGCCACAGTTTTTGGTCAATAAAGTTAATATTCAATTTGGAAGTTAAAGAGCATTTTTTCAAAATGAAAATAACATTGCTTTTTCCAGTTATAATTTAATATATGTCATAAAAAATTCAAACAATACTGAAAAAGAATAAAGAAGAAAGGATAAATTACCCAATACCCCAACAAAACACTGAGCACTGACACATGGTTCTATGCATATATATACACCTATACACAAACTTCATATGTGTATTTTATAGAAATAAGATCATATCTTCTGTCTTTTTTTAACCTAATATGTTTTGTAGATCATTAACAGCTGTATAGTATTTCATTGCATAGATTATCCATAATTAACCAGTCACCTAAAATTAAATATTTATGTCTTTTCCAATTATTCATTGTGCTGCAATGAATCCCTGTACATATAGTTTTGCATGCTGGTTTCATTATTTTTTTAGAAAGAGAATTATTAGTTCAAAGATATGAATACTTAAAATTATAAAGATACTGTCAGACTGCCTCTAGAAAAGTAGAATCAATTTTCCTTCCCACCAACAGTGTATGCAAATGCCCATTTCCTGGCAAGTCACTGATTATTGCTTATCTTCTCTCCTCTTTGCCAATCTGATAAGCAAAAATTATGTCGCCCTGTTTCAATTGCATTTCCTCAATTACTAGTAAAATAATCATTTGATGTATTTATAGAACATTGGTATTTCTCTTGTGAAATACCTCTTCCTAATTTTTGGTTATTTTTCCTTTTCTTACAGATCTGCAGATTGCCTTTTTGTTATGGATTTGTGGGAGTTCTTTATGAGATAAAGAAAATACATCTTTGCCTGAATATATGTCATAAATAATATTTATCAGTTTGTCATTTGTATTTCAACTTTTTTTTAATAAAATGTCTATAAATCTTAATTTAATCAATCTATAAATCTTTGAATTCATGAGATTTTGGTCACACTTAGAAGGACCTTCCTTATTTCAATATAATAAAATTATTCATCTGAAATATCTAGGAGTATTAGAATTTTTTTTTTTTTTTTTTTTTTTGAGACAGAGTCTCACTTTGTTGTCCAGGCTAGAGTGAGTGCCGTGGCGTCAGCCTAGCTCACAGCAACCTCAAACTCCTGGGCTCAAGCGATCCTCCTGCCTCAGCCTCCCGAGTAGCTGGGACTACAGGCATGCGCCACCATGCCCGGCTAATTTTTTTTATATATATATATCAGTTGGCCAATTAATTTCTTTCTATTTATAGTAGAGACGGGGTCTCGCTCTTGCTCAGGCTGGTATTGAACTCCTGACCTTGAGAAATCCGCCCGCCTCGGCCTCCCAAGAGCTAGGATTACAGGCGTGAGCCACAGCGCCCGGCCTTAGAATTTTTAATTAAATATTTAATCTATCTTAAATTTATTTTGGTGATGTAACATAAAGGAGGGAGTCAGCTTTATTAGTTTTCTAAATTCCTACTTGATGATCCTAATATTTCTAATATTTATTGAAGAATCCACCCTTTCCTCTCTTATTGAAATTCTACCTTCATCATATGATAAATCGCATATATTTAGGTCTTTGTCAACCCTCTATTCTAAAACATTGATTTATATTTCTGCACTAATGCCATACTATTTAAATTGTGTAGCTTTACATTGTTTCACATTACAAAATAATGTAAAAAATTAAAACAGTATGGCACTCACAATAAATATTTCCTATCTTGTGCTATTTTCCAATATCAAAGATATTGGAAAAGTTCAAGAGTAAGATGGGTGATATTAATACCTATAATAAAAAAATACAAATATATTATTTACATTTTACATAATACTTTCACATTATCTAATATTATGTTCACCACACTACAAGTAGTTATCATTTCATATTCATTTCTACATGAGGTGTTAGGATTTGTTCAAAGACTTGCCTATAATAACAGATAGGGCTACAACCTGAACTTCATATCCCATGTTCCTTCCATGACCACACTAATTCTAAAACAGAACAATGGCCCCTAAAAGCCCAAATTTTCTCATTTTTTAATCCAACTACTTTATTGTGTGTGTCTATACAAGAGAGCTGTCTGGAAAGCATCCAGCCATGTAACTGTTCTCATTATATTAACAATTGGCTGGAAACTTTCCAGGCAGCCCTTGTATATATGTATGTGTACATACAGATCTAAAATGCATATATGTATATACCTTTACTTGAATGAGGAAAATATTTCTAAATCCAAGCTGACATTCCTGAAGCTTTGATAATTTCACCAACATTACAGACCCTAATTACATAACACAACAATGAAACAAAAAAACTAAAAATTTGGACTATATTTCCTAAGAAACTATTTATTACCTTTGGTTTCCCAAATACAGGTAGAAAGTAAAAGTATTTTTTATTTTAATAAGAGTCTTTGGTCAGTTTTGGATACATCATGAACATGTCCTATACGACTACTAGGAAACAAAGACTGTAGCTGTATCCATTAAAAGTCCAGGTCAGCCCTCAGATTCACTGGAGAAAAAAAAAGTCACCATTGCCACAGGTAAGAGTATATGTAGTAGAGGGTTTACAAATTTCCCCAGAAGACAATGAGATACCCTCTACCACAGGGCCCTGTCATGTAGCCCAGCCAGGAGAAAAAAAATTTTTAAAGAATGGCAGCAGAAGGGATTTTGCCAATACATTCCCTAAATTTAACCTGCAACATTTGTCAGGAATGCCTCATACTAGGTTAGTGCAATAATATATAATAACTATTTACTTCCTATCCTTTATAGGCTTATTATACATTATATTGTACATATTACATATAATAAATTATATGAGAACTATTAACTCATCTGTTCATATTATCAAATAAAGGATACAATAATAAAAAATACAAAAATGAAGATATTATACCTACCAAGTATGAATGAGATTTTATAAATACTAAATAGTTGTATTATTAGATACTAGGATAGCCAAATTTGGATCAACTAAGCCCTAAAGAGAATCACATTTTTTTAAAAAATTCATTTGAGTAGAGGAGGAAAGAGACTCCTTTGGAGAAAGAGAAAATGGCTTTGGAAGAAAGTATGAGAGGGTTTCTTTGACTAGAGGTCAGGGGACTAGCTAGAAAGGAGACTCTGACCACAGAAAAAACAGAAACAAGAAATTTGCTGAAATGCTTACAAACAGAGCACTCCCTGATTACCCAAAGTGTCTGAGTGACATGTCAAACAAAATACAGAAGCAGCCAGTACCTCACTTGAGGTGAAGGATATCATCCTATACTCTTCCCCGGGTAGCTTGTCAGCCTCTCTTTCCAGGCATGATGAATCAAGAGTAGGCACAACCTCTAGACCAAGCAGCTTTGATATCTTATAAGGAAGTAGATTCTCAAGTAGTAGAAACCAAATAGTGAAATATGCATTCCTATAACCATTAAAGGTAAACAAAAAGGGAGCTTGACTTTCAAATTAGTTTGTTTTCCACAATAGCAAATTATCAAAAGGCTGGGGTCATATACTATACAATAAATCATTATGCAGAAATGATTAATTCTGTGTGAGATTCATTTTAATTTCCTCCTACCACATTCAAAGAAATTCAAGCAGCAAAAGGGGATCACAAAAATATAAAATGCTTTATAGGTCATACATTTAAAAACCCAACACTTCTAAAGAAAAAAGTAAATACAAAAAATGTTTTCTAATATATCAGGAAATAAACTATCTAGAAGTTTTATTTATTTTTCAAAATTAAATATATTTTTCCATGTCTTTTTGGTTAGAGCATAAACGAATTCAGAAAGCAAGACTAATCCTTTCAACTTAGAAAATTTACAATGAATACAATCATTATTTGATTTTTAAAATTAACTTAAAATTGAGATTAATGGTTCTACTAAACCATGAATATATCATATTTACTATATCTACATATATCAGGTTTTTGTGACTATAAAATATTTTAATTATTTTTTCTATTACCAGGAAGTAATACTAACTTGGAAACAAATTGCTAAAATAAATTAATAATTTATCAATTGGTTCTCTCATACTATTAGAAACTTTTTTCCTCATTCTAAATATCCTTCAGTGAACTACCATGGTGGTGTGATTCAGGAACTGATACTTTTATATAGAACTTTCATTCATTATCAAGATCAAATTCCTTTATTTAAAGCTAAAAGTACAAAACTGATATTTAATATAAAACAAAACAAAAAAAATAAATTGAACCCAAAAATCAGTCAGGAAAAATCCATTTTTGTATTAATGAATTATTGAGTATATCAAATATATTAGCAATAAATCAAATGGAAATGTTTAAACACATCTTTATATGTTTACATAGTAAAAGCCTACGGTTATTCTTCAAGTTATTTATTTTAATTATTTTAGACTGAGATAGGATTATGATTGTGGCGCCCTCTGCTGGGTTTTCTAGACCCAAAGTCTATCACTATTAGCAAAATAAATCAAATTTTTGAGGCATCGAGTGAAAAATGACTTTTTCAATCCATGAACACTTTACACCCAAGATCATATACAGGTTATAATCAACATTTACTTTATTGGAATGGAACTTTACCAGTTTATCATTAAGGAAAACATCAATGTAGATTTTTCTTTTATAGTTAAAAGTTAATAAAAAATATACACCAAGCAACATATTTTAATAAGTCTTATTTTGTCTCCACTTTATCACTTGGCAATATATTCAGGTTTTTCAGACCATATTCATCACAAGACATTTTAATAAATTACTATTTTGGCATATTTTATCTAATTTTCCTGCCTTGCTAGTTCAATCAAAATAGTTTAAGACATCAGAATAATCCTTAATAATATTATATTATTTATTTAAAAAAAACTGAAAGAAGTTTTAGAGGTACTCATCATCAGTAATAATTAATAAATAGCTTCCATTTACTGAGTGTCAACTCTGAGGCATGTGGTGTGTTGCACACTTTCTATATATTATATGCAGTTTTAAGAGATGAAAAAAAAATTGAGGCTCATAGAAATGTTATAAATTGCTCAAATGCATTTCAGAGCCAGGATCCAAATGTAGGTGAGTCTCATTCCAAAGTCTGAAACCTTTCTACCAAACAATAGACAGCAGTGAAAAAATACCCTTAATATACAATCTTGCCATTTGTTAATGCAACAAGAACTCGGGGCGGAGGGGTGGGGGGGCAGGGAAGGGGAGCAGTGAGGTATAGAACAAGTTATAGGAAAAAATGTTAGAGAAGGATAAAATAATTATTCATGTCTAAAATAATAATCTAGACTTTTAGGAAATTGTTTTTATTTTTACATAATGCTGCCAGCTAGTGGCCCTATTTCATACTGAGTCCACTGAGAACAATTCTTGACTTTTTCGTTACTGAGTTAAAAATTCTACATTTAACATTCCAGGATCATATGCTGAAATTACATATGCATAAGCCTGACATTGATATTTAACGTTATCCCAGAACTGAAGGAAAAATGTCTCCTCAACCACCATTAGCATCCCTTGTCCAGTCCTTGCCTAGACAAGGGTGGGTTATTTTCTAGCTACAATAAAAATATGAGATATGCATAAGTGGTAAAGAATTCAGTAGGTGTCAACATGTATTAATAAAAACTAAAAGGTACACCTGTCACTATTCCTAAAAAAGAAACCTACATTATTTTAAACATTTTAGGGTAATTTTAGGACATTTATAAGTTCCTTGGTAACAAAATACATAACTATTTTTCTATAAAATCAAAAGCTTGTCATAAAATAGATATAAGAATGAAAGTATTGCCTATTACTGGACATAATTCTATGCAAATCTATTATGCATTTGATAAAGCTGCATTGTTAGCAAAATATGTTATTTAAATTCAGAAAATACAGTTCCAAATTTCTTTTGAGAAAAACGTATTAGAGTACTACTTTTACATTTAAAATGGTCATGTTCATTGACAATTCACTTTCTTAATAGAAATATCCTATACAAAAAAATACAAAAAAGTGCACAGCTCCTGTCATGGTATGTTATTTAACTCAGCAACGTCAAGATATTCTTGGCTGACTTCTTCTACCACATTAAATTAATTATAATTATTTAAGTGATTTTCTCAGAGGAGAAATCTATCACCATTTATTCAGAGGCTTAGATAAAAAGTCAATATATTCTATCATATTGTAATATTGCATTAAACAAAAACACTCTGGTATTAAAGTATATTAGCATCAAGGAAAATATGTTCTGGGTTTATTCTGTAGTGAAAGGGCAGAGAAGCAGGGAGAGGCAAAGAAAGCACGAAAAACAGGAAAGAAGGAAAAAACAGCCCCTCTGTTGAATTAACTGAGGTCAAAATAGAAACAAGAAACCAAGGGACAGTACTGGAGAGTCCAGTGTTCCTTCTGACCTACATTCTATATAGGTCATATACAGTCTGTCACACATACACAAACACACACACAATCCTGCAAAGTGTAAAAATTGCGGCACCCCATTTAGTAGGTGTGTCTTATATAAGGGCTTATTTTGCACCAAAAGACAATACAGGTTTCTATTTTTTATATATGTATTATAATATACATACACACAGTAAGTATAGTAAACATCAGTGAGGAAAAAAGCCAACTATAAATTCACTTTTTAAAATACTAAATATATTTCTATAGAGTGAGAATATAACTTACAAACATTTCCTGTATTGTCAAAGCTGGTAAGAACATCTTCAACATTCAAGGATCCATTATTATGCCTATAAGGAATAAAGCATTTTCTTTAATGATTCTGAAATGTTAACATTTTTTAATTTTTAAAAAAACTGAGACTGTATATAGTGATACATCCAATAGTAATAAACCCTTCCATGTTATATTTTAAAAATATTTTCTGTCCACTAGAGGGAGAAGGAAAAGAAATAGCAATATAGTCCTCAGAATATTTAATGTAATGACATTTTTGATAATTAATCTAAATATTAAAGTATTAATAAGTAATTTTTAAATTATTTTAGTAATATAAAGTTGAGGTTCTTAAACTTTATAAGACAAAAAATAGCACATTACACTTAGAAAATCTTAGGGTCAAATGAAAAATAATCACCTTCCAGAACCACATTCAATAGACGAATTTCCTCTATAACAGCCCAACAAATTTGTAACTTCAGTCACAAAGAATTAACCAATCTTCAGGTCTGCATATTCCATCTCCAGTAGTTCTAAATTTCAGTAAGCACATTTTTTTGTATCTTTTGCTCACCAATCTTAATTTTACCCCCTTTAATTCTCATCCTTCCTCACTTAATAGCTCTTTAAATATTTGATTTGATACTGATATTTTATTAATAATTAATGAAAGTTACTACTCTTTACATAAATGAACCCAACTGTCAATAGGTCATAGAGTTTGAGTTACTTTCTCAGTGGTGATAAAAAAAAAAAATTGGTGCTAATTCATCTACAATCTTCCACATTCTCTCACATATAACTTAGAGTTGTAGTTCTTTAGAATGTTATAATATTAATAGTTTACAATAACCATGAATAATTCACAAAAATTTACTTCATCAACATTAATGTTGTCATTAAAACTTATCCAAAATGATATATAATGTTATGAACTGAATTGTCCCCCTAATTCATTAAGGGTTGGGTTAGGGTTGCAGCCCTAACCTGGTATACTTCAGAATATGACTGTATTTGGAGATGTGGCCTTAAAAGAGGTAATTAAGTTAATGGGAGTACCTAATCCAATGACTGGTGTCTCAATAAGAAGAAGAGTTAGGATACACAGAGAGACACAACAGGGGCCTGCACACACAGAGGGGATGACCACATGAAGAGGCAGCAAGAGGGTGGACATCTGCAAGCCAAGGGGACAGGCCTCAGAAGAAACCAAACCTGTCAACACCTTGATCTCCCACTTCTAGCTCCCAGAACAGTGAGAAAATAAGTTTTTGTTGTTTAAACCACCCAGTCTGTGCTATTTAGTTTTGGGAGCCCAAGCGAACTAATACATATAATAAGAGAATACATGTAAATTGTATTACCCTTTTCAGAAAAAAAAAAATGAACTTTTTACTTCTGTCATAGGGACCAAATTCTTTGATAGGGTGACTAAGTGAGATTGGAAAAAGTTATCTGCAATCATGACTGACCAAAATAAGCACAGGGCTCTGAAGTATCCTAATCTAAAATAACTAAGTCACCAACCATAAGTAAAATCCTCATTTCATAACACAATGATTCTTTATCTTCTCTGTGCATATAAGACTCTAGGTAAACATTAGGTTAATTACACTAAAATTATGGAAACCTATAGTATACACTAAGATGATAGGAAAAGGAACAGAGTTATTTAACATCTATTATAAAACATAAAATGAAGATACTAAAATGATCAGTAATACAGTATAGACATCAAGAAAACATCTTCCTAAATATAAAAGCAATATATGGTCCCTTCAAGGAAAAAACTTCTCATAATTGTAACATGCAGAGATAACCACAGTTAGAATTTTGATATATTAGCCTTCAAGTCTTCTTCTATGCACATATATACCTTTCATTAAAGAACTGAGAGGACTTGTCCACACTGTTTTGCAATTTGTGTTTTTCATAAATTATAACAGTTTCCACATCATTAAGTACTATCCTATAACATGATTTTAATGGCTTCCAAGTAGTTTAATGAATTTCTATACCATAACTTATTAAACTAGCACTTTATGTTGGATTTTTTTTTTTTTTTTTTTTTGAGACAGGATCTTGCTCTGCTACCCAGGCTGGTGTGCATGGTGGCATGATCATAACTCACTGCAGCCACCACACCATGCTAATTTTTTTTTTTTTTTTTTTTTTGTAGAAACAGGGTCTCACTATGTTGCCCAGGTTGGTCTCAAACTCCTGGCCTCAAGCAGTCCTCCCACTTCCACCTCCCAAAGTGCTAGGATTAGAAGCACGAGCCACAACATCCATCCTACACTGGATTTTAAGATTGTCCTCAGTTTTGTGCTATTATGCATATTGCTGCAGTGATCATTCTTGTGGAAAATATTGCGCCCATTTCTGATTGTTCCCTTAGGATAAATTCCTAAAAGTGGAATTGCTTTATGGCCTAATTTTAATAAGAACATTTTCTTCCTCTTGTGTTTCTCTCTCTTCCTCTCTCTCTTTTTTACACACACACATCAGGATGAGAAAATATTTGAAATTAAATCTGAGACAGGAGTAGAAAAAAGGTGTACCTATTTTGCATAATGCTAAATATTTCTTTTTTTTTTTTTTTTTTTTTTTTTTTGAGACAGAGTCCCGCTTTGTTGCCCAGGCTACAGTGAGTGCCATGGCGTCAGCCTAGCTCACAGCAACCTCAAACTCCTGTGCTCGAGTGATCCTTCTGCCTCAGCCTCCCGGGTAGCTGGGACTACAGGCATGCGCCACCATGCCCGGCTAATTTTTTATATATATATCAGTTGGCCAATTAATTTCTTTCTATTTATAGTAGAGACGGGGTCTCGCTCTTGCTCAGGCTGGTTTCGAACTCCTGACCTTGAGCGCCTCGGCCTCCCAAGAGCTAGGATTACAGGCGTGAGCCACAGCGCCCGGCCCTGCTAAATATTTCTTAAAGCCCAGAAACTGAGATGATAAAAGTGAATTGCATGTTTTAAAAGTTAAAAACACTATTCAAAATAAAAAGTGTGATTTTTCAGACTTAACATTGAAGCAAAACTTGTCATTCTTGAATGCATTATTTCATGAAGCAAAGAAACAGAAAGTGTACCCTGTGACATTTGTAAAGGGGGTAGAGGTGGAGAAACAATAAACCTAATCCTGCACATCTAAGATACTTATAAACACGAAAATCAATTATCTATCAAGTTACTCCGTTTTGGAAATTCTAAAAAATAGGCTCTCATGAAAGAATAATGTCAATAATCATTATCTTCGATAGTATAAGAATTAATGCTAATTGTAGGAAAAATGCCATGAAGTAGTATGGCAAAGATTCAGTTTCCCTTTTTCTTTTTTTTTTTTTTTTTTTTGGATGTTTTGTTTGTTTTTTACAGTTACATCTTTTTCCTTCTTTTTATTTCAATGTATTATGGAGGTATAAATGCTGTTGGTTACATGGATCATTTTTGTAATGCTTGAGTCACTGTTAAAAGTGTGACCATCACCCAGATAGTGTTCAATGTATCTGTTAGGTATGTTTTGACCCATCCCCTCCTCCCACCTACCCCCTGCTTGATTTCCATTGAGTTTTACTTCCCTCTATGCACATGTGTGCTCATCAGTTAGTTTCAATTTAATAGTGAGTACATGTGGTGTTTCTTTTTCCATTTCTTAGATACTTCACTTAGGATAATGGTCTCCGGTTCCATCCAAATTGTTTCAAGAAGCATTAAATCATCTTTCTTTGTGGCTGAGTAGTATTCCATCACATACATATGCCACGTTTTGTTAATCTACTCATGAATCAATGAGCATTTGGGTTGATTCCACATTTTCGCAATTGTGAATTAACTGTGCTGCAATAAACATTCAAGTGCAGATGTCTTCTTGATAAAATGATTTATTTTCCTTTGGGCAAATACCTAGTAGTGGTATTCCTGGATTAAACAGTAGGTTGACTTTTAGTTCTTTGAGGAATCTCCATACTGTTTTCCATAGAAGTTGTTCTAATTTGCAGTCCCACCAACAGTGTATAAGCCTTCCTTTCTCTCTACATCCACGCCAGCATCTACTGTTTTGGGACTTTTTAATAAAAGCCACTCTGACTGGGGTAAGGTGATACCTCATTATGGTTTTGATTTGCATGTCCCTGATGATTAGCAACATTGAGCATTTTTTCATATGTTAATTGGCCATTTGTCTATCTTCTCTTGAGAAGCTTCTGTTCATGTCTTTTGCCCACTTTTTAATGGGTTTGTTTGAGTTTTTTCTTGCTAATTTGCTTGAGTTCTCTGTATATTCTGGTTATTAGTCCTTTATAGTATGTATAGCTTGCAAATATTTTCTCCCATTTTATAGGTTGTTTATTTGCTCTGTTAATTATTTCCTTGGTTGTGCAGGAGCTTTCTAAATTAATTTTGCTTTGTTTTATTTTGTTTTTAGAGATAGTGTCTTGCTCTGTTGCCTAGGCTGGAGTGCAGTGGCATGATCATAGCAGCCTTGAACTCCTGGGCTCAAGCAATTGTCCCACCTCAGCCTCCCAAGTAACTGGAACTATAGGTACACCAGCAGGCCCAGCTAAATTTTTTTTCATTTTTTCAGAGATAGGGTCTCACTATGTTGCCCAGGCTGGTCTCAAACTCCTGGCCTCAAGTGATCCTCCTGCCTCAGACTCCCAAGTCACTGGGATTACATGCAAGAACTACTGCACCTGGCTTCAAGTTCCCTTTCATTTGTTCCAAACTCAAGAACTATTCTCAAATGTCAATTCTATAAGATCTTTTCTACCCTTAATTTTTCAACTATTTACCTAAGTCCTATATGGACTCTGTGGTAAGACAGTAATACCTATAAGGAAAAGACCTTTTCAAACTTAAATTCGTACAAACTCAGTCTTAGCATTATACTTATAATTAATGTTATATAACAATGACAATTTTTTGCCAACACATCTAGAGCATTAAAAAATCACTTCATCTTTCTCCTCAACTCTGAAGATTTAAATTTTCTCCCAGGCCTTTAATTACCAATGCCAGATTCTTCTCCCCAGGGCCAACCAATTTTTTTCATGAGCACCTAAAGCTATCCTAGAACTGATGACCTTTGAGTTTCTTTCCAAAAATGGACTATTAAGAACTAAGGAGCAAGTCACTGGGGCAGATTCCTCCTTTCAGGTTTTCAGAAGGAAAAAGGTTTCAAAAACTTGATTCTAGATGCAACTTGCTTTGGAGCTTTTTCAAAAGTAAACAGCTAAAGAGAAGTTTTCCAGTCTTATATGCACTAGCTATAGGAAATTAGATGTAATATGTATATTTTATATATCTATATATTTATTTTATTTATATTTATTATATCAATATATTTATTTTATATATCTACAGGTACTATATAAAAATTTAGAAAATGATCAAAGTAATATTTCAACTTACTGAAACTTTCTGTATATTTACATGTAAGCAAACTACATAAATGATTGTGATTGGAGTTTAAAACAAACTAGAAAATTAAGTTATAATTAGTCCATGTCTACAATTTAAGATGCATGAAAATGTGACAATGGATTTGACAGTTTTCTGAAAACACTGGATCATATTTTAAAGGTTCCATAAAATTCCTTTTAAATAAGAGAACAAAAGTTGTTTTAGTACTCACCTTTGTTGTTAATATCACTAACATTAAAACTTTGCTTTTAAATATAAATTCAATATTCATATTTGTCTTAGATGCCAGCCTTGCTAAGCTCTACATGGGCACACATGATATATCATCTCATATAAGGACAATCTATCATAGATCTATTCTACTAATAAACCTTAATAACCTTAATAGCTTAATAACCTAATAATAGTTTCATAAGTCAATCATTCCCATTACTAGTTTTTACTTACTGACACTGATAAGCTACACACTAAAATCAGTGGTGTGAGGGTCTGGTTTGTCTCTTCCTTTCCTTAGAGAAACAATATATGATCTTGCTATACCGTATCTGTTGTACTAGAAAGATGTACCACAGTCAAAGAAAAAGTCATTCTTGACCATTCTAAGCTCCCAGGACTAGCCAAAAGTCAAGAGTTCTAGCCTTCTAATTCAGCAATTACCATAGCAACAGTAGTCATAGTCAAAGAAAGGAGGACAGTTCATGTCTCTCAGCTTTTTCTATACCTAAGACATGTATACACTTACAAATGAATAACTCAGGCACTTCTATGGCTTTAAATATAATAGAAGTATTTTAAAGCTTCCAGAATATGCAAATTCCTGCTGTGCTGAAATTAAATTTAAATATGGGGGGCATAATTTCTAGCATCTACACAGCAAGCTCTATACAATAACAAATTGCATTCTGTAAGACAGGGAAAAAGGAATTTTTAATGAAAGAATTTTAATATAAACATCCCCTGGTAATCTTATTTTTCTCTTTCTTTTTTTTTTTTTTGAAGCAGGGTCTTGCTCTATCACCCAGCCTGGAGTGTAGTAGCATGATCATAGCTCACTGCAACCTCTCACCTCAGCCTCCTAAAGTGTTGGAATCACAGCATGAGCCACCTCATATAGCCTGCCTTAGTTTTCTATATTTGCATCTATCTAATAGCAAGATTCTCTTCTATAAACTTCAGAAAGACAAGAAGACTTTGTCAAGGAATAAATTAGGAGTCATACTCTGGATTTTAATTTCCTAACTCTCAAAACTTACTTTGAAACAAAGAGTCAACCATTCTCAGGAATACAGAAAAGATAACAGATCCTGAGAATTTCATAACCTAACTTTTACATTGTTGAGACTTTTGCTTCAGATGAAAGTCACTAAGGGAAATTCTTTATTCCTTCATTTTAAGTCTCATCGTATAAGGCTGATAGAAAATAAGGGTAAAAGTTTTAATTTCAATCACTACTTCTATAACTTTTAATAATACAAATAAGATACAACTCTAGGTACTTTGAATTCACAAATATGTAAGTATTTATCCTCCTAGGGTATTCATTTCAACTCTAATAAGACTTTAAAGAGACAGAAATCAATGTGTAGGGGAAGCTTAGGATAGATAAAACTAATAACGAATATTGATAATGAGTACTGATTACCCTGTATGTGTCATGTCTATTGAGTTGTGACAGGTGAATGCAGGTGATAAGAACCGAGAAAGTGAAAGTGGAATTTACATTTATGATCTATGAGGAACCTACAATATCCCAAATGTTTAGCCCTTTATTAGAACATGCAGTGGATCTACCATATAATATGTATTGATAATTATTCCTCCCCCTAAAGGCCATGATGGCCTTCTCAGTAGTCTCTGATGATGATTCTGCCTTGCATTTCTCACCAGAATATTTTCTGTGCCTTTGCCTTCATTGGAAAAGATTTCTTCCTTTCTCCCAGAACTTTCAAATACTTCCTAATTTTTTTAAAAAATCACTCCTATCTCTAAACTTCTATTAAGTGTGAAGTCTTCTACCCATTAGTTATGCACTGCCTGATGAAAGTTCTTAGATTGGATGGTAAACTTTCCTTACTTAATTATTTTTATTATTTGAGCTTCTTGAGAATAGTATTATGTACTTTTATTTCATTCTGTTTATCTATGCAGAAGGTGCTATTAAATATTTATTGGTTTGAATTTGTTTAAAACTATTCATCACTTTTTTAAAAATCATCCACAGTGTTGATTTAACAAACCTAAAAATATAAAGAAAGATGACAGTACTCCATTTCAAAACTATTTTCTAAACCACTACTTTTGGTTATTGCCAAGTAATATTTTTTTAAAAAAACTTTAGAATGCTCACAACTCAAGTAATACTGAAGAAAATAGATAAAGCTAGCTAAAGAAATGTCATGAAAACATGTTGAGAAAAGAGTTGATATGAGATATTAAAGGAGCAAGAATGGAGAACCACATTGGGCAGATAACAGAATACAAGCAAAAGTGGTAAACATGTAAGAAATCCATGTGAACAAAATTGGCAATGGAAAAGAATGAACTATTCTTGGCAGAAATCTCCTATACCTAAACAGTTTCAGTAATTACTGCAATTTCCTTTATCATAACAGGATTATGGAGGAAGAAACAGAATGCTCAGAATAATCGATGAGGAAATTAGCTTATCTAGGCCTCAATTCCTTCATCTGTGAAATGAATGAATGGATACATGACTGCCTCATGAGAAGCAGGATGGTGTAGAAGTTAAAAGTGCAGGCTGTGACTATCATTATACAAGATGTTACCAATGGCAACAGCTGGTACATGAAACTCACTGCACTACTTTTGCAGCTACCTGTGAGTCTATAAGTAGACTCATTTTAATACTTCAAAATGAGGTGGGAAGATTGCTTGGGCCAAGGAATTCAAGGCTAGCCTAGGCAACACAGAAAGACCCTATCACTTAAAGAAAAAAAATGTTTTTCTACAAGTATGGGCTGTGTAACCAACCAGACTACCTGAGTTTGAATACAGGCACAATCACAAACTGGCTGCAAGTTATTTAACCTCTCTGTTCTTCACTTTCCTCGTGAGGATAAAAACTGTATTTACCTCATAAGGCTGTTGTGTGGATTAAATAAGCTAATATATAGAAAACACACAAAACAGTGCTTGTCACGTAGTAGGCGTAATGGTACTCAGTTGTCTGCCATTATCAATGTTATCATAATTGCTTTTTGCATTTATTCTAAGATCACTTTCAGCTCAAGAATTCTGTACATGTGAGCCGGGCGTGGTGGTTCACGCCTATAATCCTACCATTCTGGGAGGCCAAGGCAGGAGGGTCACTCAAGGTCAGGAGTTTGAAACCAGCCCGAGCAAGAGTAGGATCTCATCTCTACTAAAAATAGAAAGAAATTAATTGGCCAACTAAAAATATATAGAAAAAAAAAAAAATTAGTCAGGCATGGTGGCATATGCCTATAGTCCCAGCTACTCAGGAGGCTGAGGCAGAAGGATTGCTTGAGCCCAGGAGTTTGAGGTTGCTGTGAGCTAGGCTGATGCCACGGCACTCTAGCCCAGACAACAGAGTGAGACTCAGTCTCAAAAAAAAAAAAAAAAAAAAAAAAGAATTCTGTACATTTAAGCTATTGCTATTTTTGCACTACTAATGTGGAGAGATACTAACTAGTTTACAAAAAGAAAAAAAACTCTGGCAGTCATTGAGGCCAAAATTGTAGCTCAGTCACTTGTTTTCTCTCTACAACTTAGTTTTCAATGTCATACTTATATAGACATACCTGTATTTATTCTTTCAAAAAGGAATATATCACAAAGAATCAAACTGTCAGAGAGGAGTCCCAGTTTACTCTATAGCCTGGGCTCTAGAGAATATCACATGAAGATCATCCGTGGGTAGATAGATACCCATGACTTATTTTGAAAGATCATAAGAACAGAATATTTTACATTCTCCTGGCTAAACCTTACCAGGCCTTGAACATTTCAGAAAATTATTCCTGCTACAATTTATACATATTGTCTCTTGTCACCAGTGGATATAGAAATTTTAGAACTTTATACCTAAAGAGCCCTACTGAATCACTCTATTTTTCCTTCTCTTCAATTTCCTTACACATACTATCTTCCAACTGTTTAATCATTCTCCTTTCTACTTCACAAAGTGATTGTAAGGATTACATGAAAGTGAATACATCAAAGAACCTAGCTCTGTACCTGGTACACAGTAAGCATTTAATGAATTTTTCTTCCTAACCAAGGACTAAACTGATTATCTCCACCAGAAGGCAAGGTGATTGGGGTATCACAATCTCATAATGAATGTACAGGCACTCAAAAATCCTTAAGTTTGTCTATTTTATTCGGCATTTTCAATAAGATAATAATATTATAAAACCAGATCCTAATTGTTCTTCCCTAACCGCCCTAGTCAATTTTTATATAAATCCCAAATTTTTAGCTATTATAGTGTCTTTTAAAGCTTAGATATTTTAAACGAAAATAGTTCAAGAAGCATATACTATAAATAGACATACTTTGTGAAAATTTTTTCCTTAAAATTACTCCTAACTTCACCTAAACCTTATTCAGTCACATTTCCACTTAAAATGTTTTTTGCTCTTCTTACAGTTACTGTAAATGTGCTCCTCCCTCCCTTTCAAAATGTGAAATCCTGTCAAAAAAGGCAGATTTTATAAAATCAAACACCTACAGTAATATTGCAACATGCTCAAATATAACTGTGAGGGAAAATTAATTCAGTAAAAGTGGTATCTTGTTACTTCAGTTTGTAACTCTCATGTCTCTTTTCTAATGATTTTTAAAGCCAGAACAGACTTCATGCTTCTTATAATATCAGTGTTTTCAGCTGCATTTTCTCCTCCAAGTCTTAAGATCTATTCTGAAAGTGACAAGACATAAATGGGAAAAATACCAAAGCTTGATTTTTCATTTAACTACTACCTGAAGAGTAGTTTGGAAAAATTCTGTGTTCGTTTTCAGCTTTGTTTGCCTCAAAAAGAACTTGGCTTTTTGTGATAATCAAATGCTATTAAAGAATGATTAAATGAACCCTTTGATTTGCAACTCACCTTATCCTCAAGTGCCACTATATTCCTGAAGCACTTTTTCTTTAGTCTGACAATGCAGCAAGATCCAGTTAAAACAGCAAAATTTCCTAACACAAAGCTGCAAAAACTAAGTTCTTATAAAGATTGCCTGCAAACTCAATAGAATAAATAATGAGATTCTTATTAAATTGTTTTCCTTCTACAAGAGAAAATTGGTTTTAAAAAATCTGAACTAGAATAATGATTACCTTAAGGAGATACTGTATTCAGGATGGAAGACACTTGTATATTGGACCCATGCACCAACCTCCTCTTCAGTTTCCCTTTTTTGGGTTTCTGTTACTGAAAACAGATTAAATGATTCAAATCTTCTTACAGATACATGTCGCAGACAATCATCCACGTGTTTTTGCTTCAGAACCTTTGAAATAAAACCAAAGACGTAGTCATATCATATAAACATATCCTAAGTGTTCAAAATTTAAGTGGTAAGGGAATTGCACTTTCAATAATGGCAATTTAGATAATTCAGATACAGCTCCTATTGAAGACAACTAAAGAGAAAATATGGACAAAACATTTACAAACATTACTTAAGAACATCAGAGGGCAAAGATAGTGAAAATTTACCAGTCTGATATCTTTAAAGAAAAATAAACCTAAAGAGGTGACTGACTTTGCAACCACTTTTCTCCTGAGACATTTGTCAATTCTACCTATGCAGGCGCACGTATATTATTCTGAGCCTGTAGGGGTGGGGTGGAGAGTGTGAGTGTGTGTGTGTGTGTGTGTGTGTGTGTGTGTATGTGTATGTTAGGATAAATCAAATGACTAATTTTGTTAGTGTCACTGAAAACCAGGTTTTTAAGTGTGGGAGAAAGAGATACAACTATAAGATTGATAAGGTTAAGCAAAAACTCTGTAGCTCTGAATCTGAAAGCAAGTATAATATAAACTAAAACTATACTATATTTTCATACTACATATATTTCACTCTTAAAACTACATATATATACAACAGACATTTCTGGTAAAAAAAAAAAAAAGAAAAAAAAAACTACATATATATTTCCTACATCTGACCACTGAAAAGGTCTAGAAACAATGACCAAATTAGTAGCAATGAGTACACTTAGTATACTCACATTGTTGTCTCTAAATACTATTTTCTTTTTTTTTTTTTTGAGACAGAGTCTCACTTTGTTGCCCAGGCTAGAGTGAGTGCTGTGGCATCAGCCTAGCTCACAGCAACCTCAATCTCCTGGGCTCAAGTGATCCTCCTGCTTCAGCCTCCCAAGTAGCTGGGACTACAGGCATGCGCCACCATGCCCGGCTAATTTTTTGTATATATATTTTTAGTTGGTCAATTAATTTCTTTCTATTTTTAGTAGAGACAGGGTCTCAATCAGGGTGGTTTCGAACTCCTGACCTCAAGCAATCCGCCCGCCTCCGCCTCCAGAGTGCTAGGATTACAGGTGTGAGTCACCACGCCCAGCCTTCTAAATACTATTTTTTATTAAAATAAAGTAAGGTCCCTTGGAGAAATGGCAGGAATTATATTGTACAAGATGGGCCTGGAACACCCTACCCTGTACACAAGAAAACAAGATAGCTATAAAAAATGATAGGTTAGGTCAAAAGAACTTAGGAGCCAATTTGAATAGGGTCCATTGGCCCAAGATGGGTGCTACGGTTTGAGTGTCCCCGCCAAAACTCACGTTGGAACCTTAATTCCCAGTGCGGAAATGTGGGGAGGTGGAAACTTTAAGAGGTGGAGCCTAAGAGGTGGGAGGCATTTGTGTCACAGGGCGCTTCCTTCATAGGCAGCTTTGTACAGTTCTTGTAGTAGTGAGTTCTTGAGCTCATGAGACAGGTTGTCACAAGAGCAAGTTGTTATAAATCAAGAATACCCTTTGTGTTTTGCCCCTTTGCACATATCTGCTTTCCCTCTGACCTTATGTCATGTTATGTATGACAGTATGAAAGACTCCACCAGAAGAGCAGATGCCATTGCCATGGTCTTGGACTTTCAGCAGAATTATGAGCAAAATAAGCCTCTTTTCTTTATAAATTCCCCCGCCCCAGCTGTTGTATTATAGCAATACAAAACAGACCAAGATAATAAGACAGTGTGCATATTAATAAAGATAATAAATGCAATAGAATTAAAACATATTTTTAGTTTATGATAGTATTTTTTAAATGTCTCATTGATGACCATCACTGATGATCAAGAATGCTAAAGAACCAACTTATTATTTTCAAAACTAGTAAATAAGGAGAAAGAATCAAGTATTTATCTCTTCCCTACATGAATTGTAACTGAGAGTATTGAAATAGAAGGGGAAGTTTCTCTTTACAGTAATATCTCAACTAATAAATGAAGAATGACAGAATTAGAATACCTCCATTTTCAACCCCTTCATGAATTCATGAATCTAGGCAATCATCATCAAGAAGAGCAATAACCAGACATCACCGTGATTATTGATAAATGTTGACACCACCACTATACTGACTAATTAAACAGGATGAAAAACATCAAATCTGAATCTGATCAAGGCTCTGTATCTATCAACTAATAGGAAATAGGAAATACAAGGGATAAAGAACACATTAAACAATACCATAAAGGTACAATTAGCAAAATTTAAATTATGGGAAACACTCTAAGACCAAAAATACCCCATTGTCTACAATAGATGGCAAGGAGTAAAAAAGAGACAGGCAGATGGAACATATAGATTAAAAGGACTTATGAGACATATCAACCAATAACAATGTTTGGATCTTATCTGGATCTTGTCTCAAAATAATCAAATTATTTTTAAAAATTATGAGATAATGGGGATAATTTCAAAACTGACCAGATATTTTATGACATCAGTGAATTATTCTTGGTGTGATATGGTATTGTCATGTTTTTTAATGTCATCTTTTATAAGTTCATAGTGAAATATTTCCAGGAAAAAATTGTATCTTAGATTTGCTTCAAAATAACAAAAGGGGAGGATAATGGGAGAAGAGAGAGGAAACAAAGTTGGTCATGAATTAAAAACTGCTGAAGCTTATGGATAATTGAGTGATTATTACACTATTATACCATTATCTCCAGTTTTGTATATGTTTGACATGTTCCCTGATAGAAAAATTTTAAAGATACAAAATACCTTCTTCCTCATAAAAAAACAAAAAATAGATATCTGAAAAGCCAAATATATTTGGAAATTAAGCAATATACTTCTAAATAACCTATGTACCAAAAAAAGAACACACAATGAAAATAATAAGGTATTTTGAACTGAATGATAATAAAAATACATTTCAAAATATACAAAATACAGTTAAATCCAAGCTTAGAGGGAAATTTACAGGAAGGCCAAAAGCTGATAAGCTAAGCATTCAATCCAAAAATTAGAAAAAGAAGCCAATTAGGTCCCCAAAAGAGAAGTTAATGAAATAGAAAATAAACATACAGGAGAGAGGATCAATACTAAAAGTTGTTTCTTTGAAAAGATGGATAAAACTGATAAATCCTTGATAAGACCAGGAAGAAAAAAAGGAAGTGTTTAACTATCAATGTGATATAGGAATATAACTATCAATCCTATAAGCACTAAAACATAATAGTAAAAGGATATTAGGCCGGGCGCGGTGGCTCACGCCTGTAATCCTAGCTCTCTGGGAGGCCGAGGCGGGCGGATTGCTCGAGGTCAGGAGTTCGAAACCAGCCTGAGCAAGAGTGAGACCCCGTCTCTACTATAAATAGAAAGAAATTAATTGGCCAAATAATATATATAGAAAAAATTAGCCGGGCATGGTGGCGCATGCCTGTAGTCCCAGCCACTTGGGAGGCTGAGGCAGAAGGATCGCTTGAGCCCAGGAGTTTGAGGTTGCTGTGAGCTAGGCTGATGCCATGGCACTCGTTCTAGCCTGGGCAACAAAGCGAGACTCTGTCTCAAAAAAAAAAAAAAAAAAAAAGGATATTAGGAAAACTATGAAAATTTAGGTAAAATGGACAAATTCCTAGAAAAATGTAACTATCAAAATTGACACATGAAAAAATGAAAAATCTGAATAGTACCAACCTATTTTAAAAATTGAGTTCACAAATAAAAAAATAACCACAAAGAAAACACCAGGCCCAGATTGCTCACCAGAAAATTATACCAAATGTCTAAGTAAGAATTAATGTAAATCTTACCACGTTCTTCATTAAATCCTCAACCCTCTGGGATAGATACCCATTATGTGAAAGAGGCAACTGGAATACAGGGCAGTTAAGTAATTTTGCTCAAAGACAGACAGCTAGTAAGAGGTAACCCCAGGGTTAATATTCAGGCTGCTTAGCTATAAACAGAAGATTGCTTAAGGCCAGGACATGGAGACCAGCCTGGGAAAGATAGCAAGACTCTGACTCTACAAAAAAATTGAAAAATTAGGAAGGCATGGTGGCATGCACCTGTGGTTCTAGCTACTCAGGAGGCTAAGGCATCACTTGAGCCCAGGAGTTTGAGATTACAGTGAGCTATGATCGTACCACTGCACTCCAGTCTGGGTGACAGAGCAAGACCATCTCTAACAACAACAAAAATAATTTAAATGAAGAGGAAACTGAAGCTTAAAAAGTAAAACGTCGTCCAAATTCCCATGGCTTAAAGAAGACTTAGTATGTCACATCTGCTACCAAAAGAATTTAAGGTGGCTTAAAAAGATGCACAATATAACAAGATAACATTCATTAAAAGTAGATGAAAAAGAAAAAGGGAAAGCAAAGGTAGGGATAAAAAACAAAGTCAAGAATAAAGATAAAACAAAAACACATTCCATAAAGATTTAATACTTGACACAGGAGATCAATAAAGAGCCGCACGATAAGTGGTAGACCTAGAATTGGATCAAGCTCCAGATGTAGCCAATGTCATGTTAACTTGGATACTTGCCAAGTTAACTGTACATCTCCACAAACCTTTTATACCAGCTGTTCTTCAAAGTAACAAATTTCTCACAATTAAATATTTGTCATTAAATATTACAAAACTAATGAAATGGTGCTAAAAGAGAGTTGTTGCTTCCATAAAAACTAAATTGAATGTTTTGGAAAGATAAAGGTAAGTTGCTTAAAAATTTACTATCCCAGGCCCGGCACGGTGGCTCATGCCTATAATCCTAGCATTCTGGGAGGTCAAGGCGGGCAGATCGCTCAAGGTCAGGAGTTTGAAACCAGCCTGAGCAAGAGCCAGACCCCGTCTCTACTATAAATAGAAAGAAATTAATTGACCAACTAATGTATATAGAAAAAATTAGCTGGGCATGGTGGTGCATGCCTGTAGTCCCCACTACTTGGGAGGCTGAGGCAGTAGTATCACTTGAGCCCAGGAGTTTGAGGTTGCTGTGAGCTAGGCTGACGCCATGGCACTCATTCTAGCCTAGTCAACAAAGTGAGACTCTGTCTCAAAAAAACAACAAACAAACAAACAAAAATTTACTATCGATTTATGCATGGGAAGCCAACTAGAAAAATTTTAAGAATTATAAACACATAGAAAGATTCGGCAGTAAGACTGTAACTTCATTTTAGAATATGGATCATTATTATGATTCACCTCTTGGACCAACTTTTTCAATTAACCAATCCAGGCAAAAGCATCCTGCTTTAATATAAGTTGTACCATGAAATATTCCATTAATCAGATTCCTTAGCCAAGTATTCAGACTCCTACATAAGACTTTTCATTCTGTAGGTGTTTGTGAATACATATGTAAGTGTGTAATGGTCATTGCTACTTTTCATCTGCCCTACATGCCTTCCTTTTGGGAAATGCCCCTCCCTTACTCTATGTAATTCTGGTTGAGTTGTTAACTTCCCTGCCATCAGGTGGGCTCACAACCCAGGTTAGCCAAAGTGTCCCATTCTAGACACAGCAATTGGTCCAAACTTAGCCTATCAGAGTCATTTGGAAGCAATGATCTATATGTTGGTGAAAAGGAATATTTCTTGTAGATTACTGGAAAGATGATAAGAGTTGTCAATGGCCATCTTTGCCATTAGGCAATGAGACTCAACAAAGAACAAAATAGTACAGTCATAGCCTCTATTGGTATTGATTCATTGAGTTCTAAACCTCTTCTAATTTAAGTACACACTAGACTCAAATGTTGGCAACTTCTCATGTGGCCTGGTACCAAATGATGAACTAGGTCAACGAGGTTTTCTCTCCAAAATATACATTACAAAACATAGAAAATATTCAACAGTTAACATAAAGTGAAGGGCCATGAGACAGCACTGGACCCCTATAGGGTAACAGAAAGGCAGAATTGTGAGAAAACAAGGAGACAGAAGCAGATGTCAAAGATGTCCAATAAGAGAATGAAAAGGAGTAGCACATCTCTAGCACTGCTTTGATTCCTCAGTTTTCCAGTTCTACACGCATATAAGCTATGAATAGTCTGTTTATTTGAAATATATTTACTAAGAGCCTACAAATGTTTAATACATGTGATATATTAGATTATTATAGAAACATATTCACTTCTTCCTTGTCACCTCCATGGAGACTTATACTTCCCTGCCCCTTGACTTGGGGCTTGGCCAAGTATCTTACTTTGCCCAACAGCATCTTAAAAGGCATGATACAAGCAGGGGTTTAAATGTGTTTTGTGGTTGGGCTTGCTCTCTTATACCTCTGCCATCACCTTGGGAACATGCCAGCCAACTAATCTAAGTGTTAGAAGTATGTGTACCAAATGTGCAGCATAGAGCTACCCAGGTGACCATAGCCTAGGTCAGTTGACTCCCATGTAGCCCCTAGATGCGCCCCAAAAAATAATAATAATAATAAATACTGTTGTATGACATTGTGATGTTGTAGTTGTTCATTATTCAGCAATAGCTAATACAATACACTAAGGACTAGGTGCTATAGGCCACTTAAAGACTGTCTGTACTCTCAGGTATTCCACAAACATTTAACAATATCCACTAAAAACCAACTAGTCAGGCCCTATGCTAGGTACCAAAGGATGGAAATTAATAAAACAACATCTTTTCCCAGAGAGAACACCCATTCTAGTGAGAAAGAGAAACTCTGATCAGATGATCATAAAACAATATGATGAGGGGTTCACTGGAAGAGTGGGCGGCAGAGGGTCTAACTCAGCCCACACATTATGAGTGGCTCCTCAAAAGAGTAGATTGCAATGGAGGTGTGAAAGATGAACATTCACCGAGTAAAGAAGATAAGACTCTAAGCAGGCACACATATACCAAAACCTTAAACTTGTCATTGTTCTGATTTATATCACAATTTTGAATGAACACAGGTAATGGTTACCTTGAGTTTTTCCTATACTAACAATTATTGAAGTCATGTCATAGAACAGCAAAGGAGAATAGTAGTGTGTTTCTCAACAAACATATGAAAATTTGATTAATTTAAGATCCTAATTTACTACTTTGATAATTCCATTGTAATATGTTTACTTCACCATAGACAGGTCCTATGATGATCTATAAGGGTATGCATTTTGCTATCCTATAATACCATTTGTAACAATAATAGCAAAACCAGATCATTAATGCTCTGGAAAGACTGCGAATGCATGAGCAAAGAAATGATCTTACTTAATTCTAATGATCTACTTTAACTCATAACTCTAGTAAGTTATGTCTTCACAGCACTAAAAGACTACTTATGAAAAGTCGACTTGAGACAAATGCAAACACCGTGACCCCCAAAATACTAAAAGCACAATTTCAATTAAGATCACAATAGTTGGAAAACAGAGAGAGAGAGAGAGAACTCTTCCTACTCTCTTCACTCTCTGCTAAACGGAAGAACCCGAGGGAACGCGTGCTGTGTCAGAGTCTCAACACAGTCAACCACGCTGATCTCCAAGAGACTTAGGGCCCCAGAGTGCAGACTAGGGATCGGTAACCACAACCAGGCTAGGAGTTAAGAAGCAAGGAGAAGAAACCTGGGGAAGGAGGCAAAACAGAAGCAGGAACAGAAGAGTGGTACAGAATAGGGAGCGGTGGTCGCATCAGTCAGACTGGTGAGCAAGGAGGAAAGTCCCCCAGACGTAGATAAATGTCTAGAAAAGGTTCTTCTACTTAGATCCGAGTTTCCCAGGAGCTCAGTCATGGCTCTCCCCCTCCCCGCCCAACCCAATCTGATTCTTCCTTTCTGGTGGGACACTTCGGTGAAGCCAGGGGGCGCTTCTCAGGTGGCACCCGGCAAACTGAGAGGGAACTCCCAGAGCTGCCAAGGAGAGAGAACTGCGGCCGGTTACTCGGCTAGTGCCTGCGAGGGGAGTGGCCAGAGGCAAGCGGGCTTTCCCTTACCTGCCGCAGGAGCTTCCACCGGGCTGCTCCAAGGGGCGCCGAGACTGTGGGCCCCTCAGCGGCGTTGCCCATTGCCGGACCCCCGCCCGCGGCTCGCGCGGTCTCACCAGCCAGCGAGTCTGCGATTTGCGACTCCATCGCACTGGAGCTACCTACACTTGAGGTAGCACCGCCACAGCTCTACCCTACCAGGACCTGCCTACTTCTTCCCTGTCAGGACCTGTGACGCCCAGCCTCTCCCTTACTGCCCTGGCGTGCGCTCCCTCCCCGAATTCTGCATTTCCGGTACTCGCGTCTCCTTGGCAACCAGGGCAGCGCTGTCACGCCATTGCACCATTTTGCTGGTGGCCATCTTGAGTGAGGGCAGATCAGCGGGTGAGAGAGCTGTGGCAGAGCTAGTGGGATGCTGTCCCTTTTTGTTTTATTCTCCCCTGCTTCGTTTCGAGCTTATAAGACTAGCAAAGAACCAAAAAGCTTGTATTCTGGAAACCTAAGGAACCCAGCAACCCAAGGATAATCCTTGACCACAATAAAGATGGCGAAATCTGCCTAGTGCTCGTGCCAGATTGGGGTTACGTAAATTGGCGTGCTGCACACCGGCTCCGGGCGTCTCTGGGTAGGTTGTCGTTCTGCAGACTGCAGACGCATACTTGGGCTGGACGCGCCTGGGCTGACGCCTGCTCCTACCAGAGAGCTTCGGGTTCTCCAGCCTGCCTTCACGCGTTTGTGTGCAGAGCCAGACTGACTCTTTCAATTTGCGTACGTATGGGGGGTGTGCTGGTGGTCTCTTCCCTTCTCCCCTTCCTTCCCCAACCCAGCCACCCATCACTCCCCTGGTCCTTGCTTTTTGACCCATGTCCCATCACTGCGTGTCACCTGTTCTCACTCCCTCGTGCACTTAGATCTGAGGTGGAGAGCTGCACTGGGAAAATGAACAGGTTTTCCTGGGAACACCCATGTGTCTACCCCACCCCCATCCCTAGCCTTGCATTCTGTCTTCTCCTTGTGAATGAAAGATGGATGGATTGAGACTGTGACGACAGATATAGTGATTTATGGCCTTTGAAGGCCCTTGTTATTCGGGGCCCCTTTTTTCTTGCTTGCTAGTGTTGGCTTCTGCTCCATTAGCCCCACTCGCCCATTATTTTGCTGCGACATACCGGGCGCTTAAAGGGGGCGGGGGCGTCGTAGCGGATCAGATCGGTGGTAAATTTGACGCAGTATCCTGCCTTTGATACTAAGGAGCATTTTGTGGAACACTTCCATGATGACATTCAACAGTGTGCAACATAGTTGGGTTATTCTTGTCTTAATAATAGTAGCTACCATTGGAGTGGTCACTATGTGCCAGGCACTATATTAAGGTCTTAACATAGTCTCATTTTATTCTTACAACTACCCCGGAAGGTAAATGTTGTCATTATTTCATTTCTGCAGTTGAAGAAACTGAGGCCCAGAGACACAGGTAGTTTAGTTCAGCACCCAACACCTGAACCCAGGTCTGACCCTTAACTGCTTAATGGCTATCAAGGTTAATAAAACCTGCCTCCCAACAGAAACCAGAGGTTGGCTTCACATTTTATTTGCACATCTTGCAGTGTGTTTTGTTTTGTTTTTTTTAATTGAAGAGCTAAATACCTTTTTAACATTAAAGTCCAACAGCTTGTTACATCCCATATTTGCCCAAACCAGACTGGACTTTTTGCTATACTACTTACTGTCCAGGTGACCTGGGGCTATTCCTTAAACCTTCCAGAGCCACAATTTGCTCACCTGTAAAATGAGCATCATAATAACTACTTTGTCAAGTCCATATGAAGTTCAAATTAGACAAAGTAGATAAAAGCATCTGGCACATAGTCAACACTCAACAAATTTTAATCTCTCCTCTCTCTCATTACTTATTAATTCCTTTATTAAGTAATTAGGCCTACTAGTTTATCTTCCACATACATACCAAAGATATGTCCAGAACTATGTAATATCAAAGACATTTTGCCTTTTAAAACCCTCAGAGTTCCTGAAATGCCCAATTAAGTCAATGTACTTATTTACAAATTTTTATTTTGTTTCTTGTTTTCTGTTTTTTGTTTTAGTTTGCCCTTGTGTGCACCAGAATCAGTGCTGCATGATTTGAGTCTGATAGGATTGACTTTACAAATGAGACATTTAAGTCACATCTGGCAAGAAGTTTGATTTGAATGAAACTTTAAATCATATAAATTTTTAAATTTATTTAACCTAACTTATCAGCGTTATGAAGTTATTCATAACCTAAGGTGTGCATGGCCCTGAAGGGGAGGGATGAGAATTGCTGATCTTAGATGCTCTGAGAACCCTCTACTGTATAATCATACCTAAGAAATCATTCATGTACTGGCAGCCCCAAAAAGAGAATAAACCAGGGACTTTGATATCATGCAGCAGAAGACCAAATTATTTCTCCAAGCTTTGAAGTATAGTATTCCTCACCTTGGGAAATGCATGCAGAAACAGCATTTGAATCACTGTAACTTCGCTGATCATTATTACAATAGAATAAAATTGAAAAAGTATCACCTAAACAAGTGTCTGCAGACTAAACCCAAGATATCAGAGTTAGCAAGAAACACCCCAAGTCGGAGCTTCTCACATAAGGTATGGACTGTTTAACTTAACCTATTTGTAGGTCATTAAGATTAATTTTAGTTTAAAAATAAAGAATGGATAGCATATCAGTACTACTCATTTTCTTAATAATCCTAATTTGATTTTTAAAATTTTCTGGCTCAATTGTCTATAGTCAAATATAAGTATAAAAGAATATATACATATATTTATAGAGCTCTAATGTAATGTATAAAAATAAAGATTTATAAAAAATGATTCACCTCAAGACTTCCTTAGTGTACCTACCAGTGCATTTTAAAGCATAATTCAGCTTTCTAAAATTCCAAGAATGCCAAATTATAGCTCTTAATCAAATCTAATAATATGCTCATTGTTTTTTGAATCCCAAATTAGTAAACTTCAGTAAAGGCTATGTAAGTGTGTGTTATTTTTCTGTAAAAAAAAAAAAAATTAATTAAAGACAGTTCTGCATTTCTGATCACTTCGATCTTTCATAAAGATACCCTCAGACTGTCACACTTCTGCCAGACCTCAAGCTGTGTGTGTGAACTCAACCTTTAGGGCCTGATTGCCCTTATGTGTAGAGTGACCGCATATCCTGGGAAAGTCCCAGTCCACCTGTTATCCCTGTGTAATTATAAATAATTTCCCCTTTCCTCTCAAAAGTGTCCTGGTTAAAATGGTAAATTATATGGTCATCCTTCTTTGAGAGTAAATTATCTATTCTGCTTCCACTGTGACACACCTCACTTATCTTTACTTCTTAGGTTCCTTAAATTACATTTGAGGATGCTATTCTTGCAATATTTTAGCATATTTTATGATTTTAATTTCTGGTTTTAACTGTTTTATTGCATACTGGTTTTTCTTTTAGTCTGTTTTGGCTTTCGGTTATTATGGTAAAATATATATAACATAAAATTTGCCATTTGAACTATTTTTAAGAATACAATTCAGTGGTTTAGCCTCACTGAGCATGATGTTTTCAAGGTTCCTCCATGTTGTAGCATATATCAGAACTTTCTTTCTTTTTATAAATGAATAATATTCCATTGTGCGTATCAATCAGATTTTGTTTGTCCTTTCTACTATTGATGGACACTTGGGCAGCTGCTTCTCTTTTTAGAAACTATCTTTTTAATCTTATTTTTACCCAGTTTTTCTCCTTTTTATTCCATTTTTGCATTTCTCTTAGATCTATTTGGAATCTGAACCACTGTGTTTCTTTTGTTTTTAACTTTATCTGTTAGTCCCTAGTCTCCCTAGACTTTTCATGTTTTAGTCTTTCAAATTATTTTCCCTTTTATAGCATCTTGTCTTAGTTTAGCACTTTGATTCTTTATTTATTTAGAAATTCTTTATGCCTTGCTTTTATTTCATTTTTATCTTTGCACAGCCTTATCCTACTTTAGAAAGATAAAATTTTACATTTTACTTATTGAACTAAACTTTGGGCCTTTAGATCAATTTATTTTGCATTGTGTTTAGAACATTTTGTCATCTTGTATTTTTAACTCTTAGTTTATAAATAGTAGAAAGGAACTACTATCAGGGTGACAGCTGTGAGATTAAGTCACACCCTAAACTAGAGGTTGACTATTTTTTCCCTCCAATTGTCCCTGAAGCAACTTTTGAATTCTCTTATATAGATTCCTGCTACCTAGAAACTTTAACTTGACTCAATGATTCCAAGAAAATTAGCTCTTTTAGTAATTCTTCTATTTGATAAAGTGGTCCTGCTTTCATGTGTCATTTATCAATCCATACCAATCCAATATCATACCACTCCCTCTATGAGAAATGATATGATCGAAAAGCTGTGATCTTTATCTTTTATGATCACTAAGACCTGAGGAAGCTTTATGAAGAGACCTCTAGACAATGCATATATCCTTCTTTCTTCAGGCATCACCTGAGTTCCTCTTACAGGATACAATATGGTAGAAAAAGTAGTTAGTGCTTTTAGGTTAATTAAAATATGTCTGCTTAAATAAAGACCTATTACCTGTATAAGTTATAATGAACAAGAGGAGGTAGCACATGTAAGAAATGCCAGAAGGCAAATTTGATCCGGCCATGATTGGTGTGGCTGTGAGCTAATCAGAACTATTAATTTTCCTGATGGAACAAAATAGGGTGTTTCAAGTTTGTGTTCTCTAAAGTCCTCTGCATGCTAAAATTTCATGATTCTATACCTCTACCTGGTTACTTTAGCAACAGATCATCACCTATAAGTTGGAACTCTTCAGTACCGATATCTGCAGTCTAGGTGTATATCAGAAATCCTGAGGAGCATTTTAGAAATGCAGGCTCCTGGATCTCACCCCACATCTGCTGGATCAAAATCTCAATGGGTGAGGCCTAGGGATCTGTTTTTTAAAGTTGCTCAGGTAATTCTGAAACTCTCAGCCTACCACTGACAGTGAATCTGTATTTAGAAAGTGGAGTTGCTTGGTGATCAAGTGTTGCTGATCTAAACCTAACTGAATCCATTCAATTCTGAAATTCTTATTGGCAAGTACCTTAGCTTTCCATTTTATATTAGCCAAATGGCAAGATGAACTGGCTCCATTACACTCGCTTGCCAGCTAGTAATATTTAAAGACTAACATCTATCCAGATACCACATTTTTTTTAATCTTCCACATCATCCTGCTCTGCCTACATAAATAATTCCCAGGATCTTTGATCATGAAAATTTGAACAATATACAAAAAGAAAATTGAGTAAGTAAAGAGAAAAGACTAACTCCTTTGGTTAAAAGTGTCATTTGCCTATTTCTGCAATACAGATTAGCAGTTCCTGCAATGGTCTCTTAAATAGCTTCGTTGACAAATATCTTCTTCAATGTGATCTTTGATTTCACTGTGATCTGTGATGTGTAAGAATCACTGGTTATAACTAACAGGTTCAAAACACCATCAAGAAAGAAGGAGAAAAGAGAAATTTTAAAGTAAAACTCAGGACAGCCAGACAGAAAAGAACAATTGTAGTCTCGTAATTTTTTTTGTAATAATCCATAGAGTGGGACTGCCTTATAGGTACAACTTCATTATTGGTTATTACTTCACATTCCGTTTACTCTTTAACCTGCCTGAGTCTGGCTTCCACTCCTTCATTAACACCTCTGACAGTGTTATCAAAGATGTTACATATTTCAACCCTTTCATACTCTTGAACAAGCACTCAGCAAATTTGACACATTTGACCATTCCTCCTTTGAACACTCTGCTCTTTTGGCTTCACGACTCCACATTTTCCTGGTTTTTCTCTCTCAAGCCTATCTTTGTCAGTCTCCTTTTCTAACTTTTCTTCCATGTGACTTCTGAATTTAGAGATTTCTCAGGGCTTGGTCCTAGTCCTTTTTTCTCTCTTTAATTTCTTCCTAATTAATCTTATCCATTCCATGGATTTAAGTACTATAGCAACTATTATCTTCCCAGACCCCCCTCGGAGTTATGTGGTATTTTGCTGGCTAAGTAGCAGTGTCCAGTTGGACATGTCGTTGACGTCTCAAACAAATTATCCATAGTGGAACTTTATCTCCCCCACCCCTGACCCAAGTCTTCTTTATCTCATTGCTGTATAGTCATTTATTCAGACAAGAACACTGGAAAACATGTTTTTTTATTCTTATTCCCTGACCCCATCATCATGTCCATTACCAATGTGTCCCAAACTAGTTTTGTGATTTTTGCCATATGATACCACATAATCTATTATTTACTTAATCATTTACTAGTTTAAAATACTTGTCTCATCCCAACTTGTCTCATCCCAAGATATAATATTCAGTAAATCACTGATTTGATGTCCTAGTTCTATTCTTTCGATTAAAATGTTTATATGCCCCCAAATGATGTATACCATCATATATGAAATGCTTCCAGAAACACTGCATTAACCTCCAAAATATGTATTGAATCTGTCCATATTTCTCCATCTCTACCATAATCACTCTATTTATCTTTCACCTGGATGACTTTAAGGACTCCTAACCAGGCTCTCTGCTTGCCCTCTTATTCCCTTCCAACCCATTTTCCATATAATCAAGAGTGATTTTAAAATATAAATCAAATTATGTCACTCTCCAGCTTAAAACCCTTCCAGAACTTACTACATCAACATAAAATCTAAGGCCATGCAAGATCTAATCCCTCTCTCCTTTCATGACCCTTTGTCACCATTCACATTGCTATGCTTCAATGGTCATCTCCCAGATCAAAGAACACCACTCTTTCTCATCCATCTCAGGACCTTCACATACTATTCCCTAATCCTATTCACCACTACATGAATTTCCTTCTCCTATTTTGGTCTTGATTAAATGTTACCTCCTGAGAAGTTACTCTGGTTACTATGGTCAGAAATGTCCTTTCTTAGGAAGTAACATTTGATCAAGACCTAAAGTAGAAGAAGGAACTAGGCAGAGGGAGCAGCATGTATGAGAGCTCAGATCTGAGAGAGGACGTCACTGCAAGTAGTATAGCCAAAATGGTCAAAGATGAGCCAAAAGAGGTAAATAGAGCCAGCTCACGTAGAGGTAGTTTTGTATATCTTGCAAGAATTTTGAGCAGCATTCTAAAAGCAATAGAGTGCCATTGAAAATGTAGGTGAAATCAGATTTGCATTTTAGGAGAAGAACCACACTTGAGAATTGCAGACAATAGATTGGAAGTAAGGAGCTTTGTCAGTAACTCAGATGAATGAAGATCGAACCTAAACTAAGACCATAACTTTAAAAATAGAAAAATAGAAGAGGGAATATTGAAGAGAGAAAATCAGTCAAACTTCATCACAGGGAAGAATCTTCATCTTAATGGAAGAATAGAGTATAGGGTGATAATTCCTTTGCTGTTTGGATTCTAAAATCCAAAAACCTCTTACAAAGCGAAAGGGTTTTATTAAACTGATTGGAGAGGGTGGAGAGTGGGCAAAGCCTGACCTAAATTGACACAAAGCTATTATGATCTGTATTTATCCCACTTAGTAGATGTTTTGCTCTAAAATCTTACTGTATTTGATTACAGGGTGGTGTCCCTCTGTAAACTGAAATAGAAATGGGATAGATAATCACAAAATTCTAAAACACATCTGGTTCATCTATATGTTTCAGATGAACTTACTTCACAGCCACATACGTGGCCTCACTGTTATTCAGATCCTAAGAGTGAAGAAGGGGAAGGAATAAATATAACTTACTATTAAAGTGGAGGTTTCAATAGCAGTTGGATCTGTGAGTCTGGAATTTGGGGAATCACTTCTCTGCCTTTTGGCTAAGATCAAGTGTGAAATTTGGGAAGAGTTGTTATACATAGGTAGTAGTTGAAGCCATAAGAGCCATAGCACTTTATTTACCTCTGTGCTGTCACTTATTACATCATTTTATACTTTTTCTCTTTCCCCATTAGATGGGGAAGTGATTAAAGACAAGAATTTTATAATATACATCTTGCCCAACACATTCCCTGGTGGTTGCCACATAGTAGATAAGCAATAGTGTTTATGGCATGAATTAATAGTTAATGGATTTTTTTTTCATGTGATCATAAATTTTATTGCTGGAAAAAAGATGCCAGAAATCATCTAGTCTGAGCTCTTTAGGTCTGTGATCCATTTTGAGTTCATTTTGTCTATGGTTTGAAGAGTTGGGGTACAACTTTATTCTTTCGCTTTTGGCTATCCAGTTAGCACCTTTTCTTGAAGACCATTTTTTTCCCATTGAATTGTCTTGGCATCCCTGTCAAAAGTTAACTAACCATAAATTCAAGGGTTTATTACTGGATGCTCAGTTGTCATGATCTATTTATCTATCCTGATGCCTATACCACACTCTTAAGTGCTGCAGCCTTGTAGTAAGTAGAAATCAGGAATTGTGTGAGCTCTTTGTATACAAATGAAAAAATTGAAGCCACAGAGCCCAAGGTTAAGTAAGAAAATTAATAGGGTCAGAACTAGACCTCAGTTAACATAATTCACAGAACCTTTCTTTTTTAATACCTTTTAGTACAGAGCATACTAATCTGAAAACTGAAATGCTCCAAAATCTTAAATGTTTTAAGTGCTCAAAGGAAAAACTCATTAGATCATTTTGGATTTTAGATTTTTGGAACCATAACTATAATGCAAATATTCCAAAATCTAAAACTCTTCTGGTCCCAGATATTTTGGATAAGGGATACTTCGCCTGTATAAATTATCACAAATATATACAAAGTCATAGAGAATACCATAACACATACCTACCTATGTACCCACTACTCAATGGGAATTTTTTCTTAACTAAAAAATTACAAATATGTCTGAAATCTCCTATCTACTTTCCTGATCATATTCCTTTACCTCCCTAGTGGAGAACATTATCCTTTATCTTTCCATGCATGTTTCTATATAAATTACACATGTATTTATATCCACAGATAGTATTTAGTATTTTGCACGTTTTGAAACTTTATATAGATAATATACATACAATTGGTTTTACCTGCTTTTTTGCTCAACATTATGATTTTGAGATTCTACATTAATACACTCATTTATTTATTGCAACCGTTGTGTAGTATTCCATTGTATTATTTACTACATTTCATTTTCTTTGGACAAGCATGTAGGTTGTTTCCAATTTCCAAACTTACCCAAAAAAGCATGCTACAAAGCATGATCTCATATGTATCTCCTTATGCATATGTTAGTCTTTCTATAGAGTATATACCTAGAATTATAATACCTGATTGTATGTATATCCTTATGTTTTTGTCAAATTAACTTCTAAATTGATAATACCAGAATATATGAGAGTTCTATCTCTACATCCTGAATAACAGTTGATATTATCGACCTTTTTCTTTTTGCCCTTTTGACAGATAATTAGTATGTAAATGTTGTTTAATTTTTATTGTCCCAATTAATAATTAGGTTGAGCATCTTGTCTTATGTTTATGGACTCTATTGGTTTTGTCTTTTTGAATGCTTATATACATCCTTTGACCATGTTTTTGTCTTTTTCCCTTAGTTGTAAGAGTTTTTTATGTGTCATCTTTAATATGTACTTGTAGCTATCCTCTCCATATTTGTTCTGTCTTTTCACTTCATGATGTCTTTTGTTAAATATGTTTTTAAAATTTTATATTTTATGCTGTCTGTGTTTTATTTAACTCAGTAAATATTTGTTGAACTCCTACTATGTGCCATTTTAGGCATTGGAAATATAACATGGAGCCAAATAAACAAAAATCCCTGCCCTTCATGGAGCTTACCATCCTCCTTTGGGTCAGGGGGAGAAAGAAAGAATAAAGAAATATATGAGTGAAATACAAAATATATCAGAGCCAATAGGTGCAGGGAAAAACAAAATTAGGGAAGGGATGAATAGGCAATGTGGGGATAGGGAGGGATGTTATTTTAGTAGGAAAGGCCTAGCTGAGAAGCTGACATTTGAGCTAAAGCTTTAAAGAGGTATTTGGGCAGGGTCACAGCAAGTTCTAATAAACTGACTTTAATTTTAATTGATTTATCACATTTTATTTTAGATTAAGATCGATTTTTTTAATTGTCTTATATCGTTAATATCCAGTTTTGCTGTCAAAGTTACATTAGCCTAATAAAATAAGTTGAATAGTTTTACCTCTTTTCCTATTTTCTTAAATTGTTTGCATATGAGAAAATTATCTGTTCCTTGAAGATCCAAGAAAGCTACATTTGAAGGCATCTGGTCTTGGTGTCTCTTTCAAGAAGGGAGCACTTAATTACTGATATAATTTCTTTAATGGTTATTGACTTTTACAGATTTTCTATTTCTTGCATCAATGTTGGTAATTTTTTTTCTTTATGGAATATTATCCATTTCATCTATATTTTCAGATTTGTTAACAAAGTATTTATTGTTATTTTTTACATCTCTATTATATCTGTAATTATGCCATCTTTTTCATTTCTCATATTCTTTGTGTCTTTTTTCTTAACCAGTTTTGCAATATGCTTGTCATTTTTAATAGGTTTCTAAAAGAACCAACTTTATATTTGATTTTCTCTTCAGTTTCTTTATTAGCACTTTCACTGAAACTAATTTTATTTTCTTCTACTTCCTTTAGATGTACTCTCATTCTCTGTTTTCCTTCAGGTCATGCTTCATATTGCATTATCAGGAGACATAATGTCTGCTAGTCCCACTATTAATGATGCTAAATTTGATCATTTTGGTTAAAGTCATAACTTAGCTTTCTGTTGTTAAAGGGACATTATTCCCTTTGCAATCAGTAAGGAATCCATAGGGTAATACATTGGTACTGTGAGAATGTTGTGTTACTACTCAGCATTCTTTCCCCTGAGCTTAACAATGATTAATGATCTTCACCCAAATCATTTGTTTCATTGGGGCTTGCTAAATGATTGTTTTCTAATTATAATATTCTTTCTACTTTTATTAGCTGGTATTAGAAGAGTTTCCTTTTCTATTCTTATTGTTCCATCTTTTTTTTTTATTTTGGTTTGGTGGGGGTTTGTGCTTGTTTTTCAATTATTGTGGATTTTAATTTTTTTGGTATATTATAATCAATTATAGTCATTATTCATTTTTATGCTCAAATTGTCCCAAATGTGGCTAATAGGAACTTCTTCATACTGGTCATTGTATCTTTTCAACATGTCTCCATTAATCTTTGTGTATTTCCTTACTTTCTGGCAAAAGATTTTTCAAACCTACCTTGTATTCTCCCTACCTCAGGCTTGGAATTAGCCATTTATTAGTGGTACTGTCTTGACTAAAAGGCTGTCTAGTGTCTTTCTACTTCACCATTTTTCTGTCTTTAGAGTTCAGCATTTTTGCCATAATAAAATTACGCATTCCATTCTCCTGTTTTCTGACAGTTTTCATTGTTAAAATGGTTTTGTGGTAGGCCGCTTGGGAGATGGGAAGGAGTGCTGCTTTTTTCCTCTACAGCATAGATACTGTACATGTAAACCTTGTTAAAATTTAAAGTTAAAAGCCATTCTTACTTCAGCTCCATTAAGTACGATATGCCCTTGAAACAACTAGACTATTAAAGTATTAAGATACCTGACCAAGATGAATAACTTTAGCTCTGTGCCCTAATGATACTGCTTGCTGAAATTGAAATGAAAACCTAAAACAGTGAGTGTTCTTGGGACAGAACAAAAATCAAAAGCAACTTGGAGTACTTTATAAATGTTATATAAAATTTCAGTTTCCTAGGAGTAATTCCTTTTGAGGAATTTTTTAGAATATTCCTGAATCCTACTTCCATTTCATTAAGGCAGTCAAAAATCCTGTTGCTTTCAGGGTTTATTTTGATTCAGATAAATTCAGTTAATTTGGATTTGTGACAGAAAAAAGTTAATCAGGAATGTAAAGTAAATTCAACTAAAAGGACAAATATTGGAAATAGCTGTGTTACTTTTAGCTCTGTGTCAACCATGGCTCTCAGCTAGAATGTGCTAGAAGCTGCAGGGTAGTAGAGAAAGGTACTTCTCAAAGCTATCCTGACTCTACTTCAAAAGTTCTAATGGGGATAACGGAACAGACAAATCCATATCTGGAAATAAAAAAGCAGGTCCTATTGGTATATTATAATTTCAGGATAGATTTCCAGTGATCTTATGGCTTAAAATTGTTTCTTTTGGATAATATGAGGGGATTATTGATATAGGTATTTATCTCACTACTCTAAAGATAAACCATAGATTTTCTAAAAATACTAAAAAACAAATGAAAAATAAACATATAGCCTCTGGTATTTGGACTTCAAGTAATTACTCAAAAAATTAACTATATGATTAGAAGTAGAGACTGAATGATTGAGACTACCACAACTGTCATTAATGATCATTTGAATCTAATCCAAATTATAAAGCATCCCTAAAAATCTGAAAGGAAAACCTTTGTGAAAATGATTATTTTCGATTTAATTTGTTTTCCTGATTTTTCTATTTTATTCTTGTGTTTAATTTTAGATCGTAAACTCTTTGTAATATAATCTATATTTATAAACTTACATTCTCTACAATGTTGGTAAAGTATCATGGGCATACTTGTGCAATAAATATTTTCCAGCTGTTGGAGATCCTTACCAAAGGCTTAGGACCCTTCTGGTATAAATCACTATACAGCTGTCCTCTTTGGCAGAGAGCTAACATTAAAAATCTTGGCTGGAATTCTTTTGCTTAAACAAGGCAAACCTGTGAAGTGTTGAATTATTAAACATTTTATTTGACAACTGAGGTTTTGCCTTATCCAAATTTTAATGATTTATAGCTTATTTGCTCACTGGAGGTCAGCTAAAGCTCTTAGCTTCTTAGACATTACCAATAAAACACAGTGAGTGCTTATTTAGCTTTCATCTGTATCTATACTCATGTTCATTAATTTTCCATTATTTTTCCTTGTCTCTCCTTTCATAAAGTGAATGTATTATTTTTTCCTTAAAGAAACTGAAAAGGCAGCCCTGTTTTATAAGGCATTAATTCACTTTTTGATAAACAGTTGTGTTTTGAGGGTTATCACCACAAGAGAAGAAAATTATGGTTAATGAAGTAGGAAGATTTTATTATAACTCTGGCTGTGAATAAAATAATTTGCTTATTAGTAAAGATAATATCTTCCTCTCTGATATTTTCCTTTCTTTAGTAGGTACTAAAGTATTTATAAAACTCAAAGACTTATTTTTCTACCTCTTATTCCTGACTATTAAATGTAAAAGTTCATAGAATTTCCCTTTCTTCTTAATTATGTATAAATTTTTCCATAGTATTTCTGAACATTCTCCAGAGTGTCTTAATACTCCCGCATGCTAAAGACTTATCCATTTAAAATAATAGTATAACCATCAAGTGTCTACCTTATTTTATTTATATTTTTAAGTGAAAAAAAGATCATTTTATTGATGAGCTAAAGAAAGAGCATTTAAAATCTGTGAATCAAATATTATTTCATAGGTATAGACCTAACATTGTAATACTTACATGAAAAGGAAATAAAAATCATCTTTTAAAAGCAAAGGGGTTTTTTCCTAGTTTGAAATATTTTGATCATAACAATAAAACCTTTTCCAGGAACTTCTGCCTACTAAACAAGAAAACAAAAAATCTCTTTCAAAAAATATGGATGCATTTGAAAAAGTGAGAGCAAAATTAGAAACACAGCCACAAGAAGAATATGAAATCATCAATGCAGAGGTAGGATACCTTATCTCTTTTTTAAAAAATTTTGATATTACCAATCAAAATGCAATGTGATTCATAGACGTAATCCCACATCAAAATTATACTGCTTTTGGCCTTTAAAATGTGCTGAAAAACTTAAAGAACAAAGAATAAGCAGAGTGTGATCCTTAAAATAAATTGAAAGATCAATACTAAGGTGAATTTCCAACCATATCTTAATTTTGGTTTTGAGGAACAACCAGTTCTGATTTTAAATTTTTTAAATTAGTACAAGGAGAAGTTAAAATCAAACTATTTCATATTTCCTTATTATATTATTTGGAAATTATTTGATTAGTTTGTCTGCTTTTTTTTAAAAAAAAAAAAAAAAGGAAATTCACTTTAAGTAGTATAATACCAGGAAAGCCAAGTATTTGTCTAACCAATATATGGTTACCACAGTGACAAATAGTCAAATGAAATGGATTAACTATACATATTGAAAATTTTTCAATAAAATTGGAAAACAGAACCACAGATTGTAAGTGAAAATCACATACATAGTAAAATGGTAATAACAGTAGTTTAAGAATCAAGAATTCCAGATTTAAATTATGCCACTAGCTAGCAGGTACTAAATGTGTCTTAAGCCACCGAAATATCGATCAATTGCATTTAATATATGGAGCACTGTGCATGCATGGGTAATATTCATTGCCTCAATCTCAAGTAGTCTGTATTTGTCACCCCACAGAGTATGAGATACTTTGTATAAAATCAAATAAAGACTGTACAGGTGGTGATCACAGCATATTTTAAAGGAAAGAATCTCAAAAAGTTATTGATTTTCTGGCTAATCTGAGCCCATTTCCCCATCTGCATCATTTTGGATTACCTTAAACATGCCACTTGATCTCAGTTCATTGAAATCACAATACAGATATTAGATGTTTCCAAAATATAGCTGAAGTGATTTGTACAGTCCTGAAAACTAACATAGGGTTTGTTATATCTTTTATTTCCTCTTGCATTTATGTATTAGAAACCCCTTCAGTGATCATGAATATATGAAAAGCATGTCTTACTAACTATATTGTAAAAAGTGGTCCATTTTGGATTTCATATGTGTTCATTACTATACTTTAACAAGTCTCATTTCTTCATTTTGAATAGTCAGACAAAAGGTTAATTAAATTATTATTAAATAAACCATTCGTTTCTTTCCATTGTCAGATTAAACATGGTGGTTTCGTTTATTATCAAGAAGGTTGCTGCTTGGTTCGTTGCAAAGATGAAGAAGGTATACCACTATTTTTCCTTTTAACATGCTCCAATTTTTCAGATTTCACATTTTTATAGGAAATTTGATATTTCTTAAAAGTATAGAAAATATTTTTTAAACGTTATTTCTGAATTGTCTTTTTTTTTTGAATGACTAGTTTTTAATATCTAGGTTTGCTAAAATATAGTTAACAATTACACTCAAAAGTTTAGGCAGGGGCCAGGCACAGTGACTCACGCCTGTAATCCTGGGAGCCCGAGGCAGGTGATCGTTTGACCTCAGGAGTTCGAGACCAGCCTGAGCAAGAATGAGACCCAGTCTCTACTAAAAATAGAAAGAAATTAGCTGGACAACTAAAAATATATAGAAAAAAATTAGCTGGGCATGGTGGCACATGCCTGTAATCCCAGCTACTCGGGAGGCTGAGGCAAAAGGATCACTTGAGCCCAGGAGTTGAGGCTGCTGTAAGCTAGGCTAACGTCACAGCACTCTAATCTGGGCCACAGAGCATGACTGTCTCAAAAAAAAAAAAAAGTTTAGGCAGGGAGAATGAAAATGGGATCCAGCATTTTTTGAGCATCTACTATGTTTCAGGTACTGTGCTAGGCATTTTACATATATTGATGTCATTTTTATTCCCATATTCTAGGTTCTATATAGTCTATAAATACTAGACTATAACAATATTGAATAACTCATAGGTTGATGCATAGAATAATATTGAATAGCATAAGATTATATTAAATAACTAATGCCTGTTTGTGTGAAAGTCACGCTGCCATCATTGTTGAAGGAAGCCAGAATATGGCCTCTTATAGAATGCATGGTGGCACACACCTGTAGTCCTGGCTACTCAGGAAGCTGAGTCAGGAGGATCACTGGATCCTAGGAATTTGAGGGTGTGGTGAGCTATGATCATGCCACTGTACTCTTAGGCTGAGTGACAGAGCAAGACCCTGTCTCAAAAAAGACCAAACAAGCAAAAAGATGCATCTTGTGGAGTTATCTCTTTCATATATTTTTCTTTATGCAGCAGACAATGATAATTATGAAGTTTTATTCAATCTGGAGGAACTGAAGTTAGACCAACCCTTCATTGATTGTATCAGAGTTGCTCCGGATGAAAAATATGTGGCTGCCAAGATAAGAACTGAGGATTCTGAAGCATCTACCTGTGTAGTCGTGAAGCTCAGTGATCAGCCTGTAATGGAAGCTTCTTTCCCAAATGTGTCCAGTTTTGGTAAGCCAACAACTGAAATAGTCCTTCTGTGTTGAAAAGAGAACAACAGTAAGAGAATTTTCCATACTTTTGAAATTTGTTTTTTTGCCATGTGAATAAAGGAGAAGACAAAGCGAGTGCCTGATCCTGTGGACTCCACATCCTCCTACATGCCTCTCATTCAGAACTTTCCTTCTTTAGTTGTGTATCTAAATGAATAATTTTTAAATAATGCTCATGTTTTAGAAGCATTATAATCAGACTCCAAGATGTACAGTGTATTTCAACATATCATTGATTCTTTGCCAATTTATTGTTTAGAATAGATTTTTGCATGTAAGTTGCATCTTAATGTTTCATTCAACTTTAAGCTTGGATATATTTTTTTAATTTCATGTTAAAGAGTTATTATAGGCCGGGCGTGGTGGCTCACACCTGTAATCCTAGCATTCTGGGAGGCCGAGCAGATCACTCAAGGTCAGGAGTTTGAAACCAGCCTGAGCAAGAGCGAGACCCTGTCTCTACTAAAAATAGCAAGAAACTAATTGACCAACTAAAAATATATATATAAAAAATTAGCCGGGCATGGTGGCACATGCCTGTAGTCCAAGCTACTTGGGAGGCTGAGGCAGAAGTATCGCCTCAGCCCAGGCGTTTGAGGTTGCTGTGAGCTAGGCTGACGCCACGGCACTCTAGTCCGGGCAACAGAGTGAGACTCTGACTCAAAATAAAAAAAGTTATTATAGCAAATTGCCCAAAGTCACTGCTAAAGAACTTTAAAATGTGTTGAATGAACTTATTCATCAGTGGAAGCTGTGACATTTTTAGTAACAGAACTAACTAAATTTTATCATTTATCATTGAGTGGTACATACATGTTCATACTTGGTCCTTCCTTTTTATTTTCTGCCATCATTTTCTCCATTATTTAAATACTTTAGGAAGAAATTGAAATTATACCCTATCTAATGGATTCTAAGACCTTTTGTACATTTTGACCTCTAAAATTTTGACTTACAATCACTGTCAACAAGGTGGCAGTCATGATGTAATTGTGCGTAAACTTCCTTTTACAGCTTCTAGAGAGATCAAGAACTGGCATTAGAATGTATTTAGTCATTGGAGATATCCTGTGGCTTGAAGGCAGACAGAAAAGATTCAGGCATGAGAGAAAAATGCAGTATCTTTTTTTTTTTTATACTTTTTCTTCTTTTCTTTATTTTTTTTTTTACTTTCATCACAAAGAAAATCAAATGTAGACAAGCAGTATCTTTTTAGACTTAAAGTTTCAAGTTGTAGATTTAGATATGTCATTTCCTGAAAGCAAATGTGACTTTACCAACATCATTCTTAAATATTGAACATTTAACTCTTATTTAGAAATTTGAGTACACTAAGACTGATAACTACTTAAAAACTTAGAACTGAGGTAGTAGTGTTTTATTCTATGTAAAGTTCTCTGGCTTATGCATAACACAGGTTAGATACAGACAAACCTGTTATATTTCGATTTCTAGGGGATAGACTTGCACATCTCTTCTCTTTGACACTCAAAATTAGAATGTGCTGTGCCTTTTTTTTTAACTGTATACTGGTAGCTATGTATAATTCTTTAATTTCTTTCAGAATGGGTAAAGGATGAAGACGAAGAAGATGTTTTATTCTACACCTTCCAGAGGAACCTTCGCTGTCATGATGTATATCGAGCCACTTTTGGTGATAACAAACGTAATGAACGTTTTTATACAGAAAAAGACCCAAGGTACTAGGATGATTCAATTAAATCTTTTTCTCAAGAATAATTTCTCCAGTTACTTAAAGTGCTGATCTTGGTTGACTTAAAATGTTGACTTTTGTTGGAACCAGATATAATAAGGCTAAGATGATCATTCTTTTATTAGTTGTTTGTATTCAAACTTGGAGTCTGGTTATATATATATATATATATATAATATACTCCAGAGTAAATACAAATAACATTATTAGACTGCAAATGCTGAGTTATTGTCTCTGGACTGTGACACATGAGAAGAATTGTTGAAACATTTAATAGGGCTGCCCTATAGCAATTACAAATTTCTCATAAGTCATAACTAGAATACCATAGTGTCATTTGCACAGAATTCACTCACTACTCATTTCATATGGATTATCTGAATTTTAAATTGCTTTGCTTTGAGCCATGATGTCCACGGGCCTTTGAAATTTACATTTCCCAGTACTCTTTGGTAACTCTTCCTTAAAGCTAATTTTCTCTAATTCCGTATAAATTATAGGGCTCATAGCCACTTAACCAGGCAAGGGGGGAAATGATGACAAATTTATCCTACAAAATCTCTTGAGTCTTACCCAGGTATACTTTTCCAAATGATATATGAAAAACAAATTTTGCCTTATTACAAGGGTCCTGTCACCTCATACGTCATTTAACAGTGTAGTTTGGACAATGTCTGAATAAATTTTGTAAGAAAAAAAGTGGAATTTAATCTTAAATCTATGATGGTGAAGTTGGTATCCAAAACAAGAAAACTAACCCTTCATTTCATAAACATTTCAGAGATGAAAATGACCTTAAAGAAAATCTTATACAATCTTCAGTTTATATTTAAAAAATATAGGTGGATAAATTACATTATTATATTATTCCAACTCATAGAACTAATCCATAGGTAAAGTTCACCCACTGACTTTATAATTTATTTAAAGAGTTCTGGGTACCTGATTTTGAAAAAGATATTGTTACAAATGTGGCCAGAAAGAGCCCCCACCAGCCAGGTTCTTCATCTACTTTGTTTCCAGTACTTCAGTAGATTTGGTTGTTCAGTGCTAGTTTTCTATTTTGATATTAGAGTGCCTCCAAAAATCTTGTTTTGGGAAAATGCCTGCTATTCTGTTCTTAAAGATTGGTACATTTTGAATATCAATTCTTCCATTTTCAAATATTTCCAAAGCCATTTAATTAAACATTACGAGGAAAGCAGTATTATATAGATTCTGAAGGGAAAGATCTAGACAGAATTAAAAGACCTAATTTTTAAGTTACTCAAAAGCAACCCTCCCCTCGCCAAAAAAATATTTTTTTCTGGTGCAGATGCTATTCAGTGTACAATTTACAGTGTGGTCCTACCTCCAGGTACTAGGAACAGAGCTAAATGAGGAAAGCCTGGGAGGCAGCCTGGTCACTGAAGACTCTGGGGATCCAAACCCCAGAGATCCCAGTGAGGCAGGCTTGGCGCAACCTGGAATGTATTAAGCCACACCAAACACTTGGCAGTTTAGAAAGTTCAAGTAAGAGGAATTTGAGAGGAATAGCTTTAACTTTTTTAGAAATATGTCTGTTGGAGTCCACAGACGGTTAAAGAATTAAATTATAGCCGGGCGCGGTGGCTCACGCCTGTAATCCTAGCTCTTGGGAGGCCGAGGCGGGCGGATTGCTCAAGGTCAGGAGTTCAAAACCAGCCTGAGCAAGAGCGAGACCCCGTCTCTACTATAAATAGAAATTAATTGGCCAACTGATATATATATAAAAAATTAGCCGGGCGTGGTGGCTCATGCCTGTAGTCCCAGCTACTTGGGAGGCTGAGGCAGAAGGATCGCTCGAGCCCAGGAGTTTGAGGTTGCTGTGAGCTAGGCTGACGCCACGGCACTCACTCTAGCCTGGACAACAAAGCGAGACTCTGTCTCAAAAAAAAAAAAAAAAAAAAAAAAAAGAATTAAATTATACAGCTAACTCTTCAGCCACTGCTCTTCCTTTATGGCAGAACCTAAATCCTCCAGGAAAAAATGGAATTAGCCTGAAATGACTCCTTCCATTCTGTCTGGCAAGTGGCTGTAGTCATTACTTCCACATATTGTCTGGTTAATCTTGGTTAAGCCATTTCTTCTATTCTAAGCAAATAAAATCTAGACAGCATAATAGAGGGAAAGTATTTTCAACAAAAAGAGAAATTAATACGCTTAATTTGTAAAGAGCTATTTACATATGAATAATTTAAACACCTTCCAACTTTAAAATGGACACAGACATTTCACAAAAGAAAAACAGTTGGCAGGCCGGGCGCTGTGGCTCACGCCTGTAATCCTAGCTCTTTGGGAGGCCGAGGCGGGTGGATCGTTGGAGCTCAGAAGTTCAAGACCAGCCTGAGCAAGAGCCGAGACCCCGTCTCTACTAAAAATAAAAAAAAAAAAAAAAAAAAACGTTAATTGGCCAACTGAAAATGGAAAAAAAAAAAAAAATAAAGGAATAAAAAAAAAAAAAAATTAAATAAAAAAAAAAAAAAAAAAAAAACAGTTGGCAAATAAACATGGTAATGTGATCCAATACAGAAGAAATTTTACCAAAATATAAGCTGTGCTTATCTCTGGGCAAAGGGATTCGGGGTTATCGTGCTTCTTGACAGTTTTCAGTATCTTCAGTATAGATTACTTTTATAATAAGGAAAAATGTAAATATAACATTTAAAGCCATCCAGTATGTCAGTATGAAGTAGTACCATGCTCTTTAGCACATTATTTGGTTATGTTTATCAAGTCATAAAAATACTCTTAATCATTAAATTACTATTTGCATTCCTAAGAATTTGTCCTAAGGAAATAATTATAAAAATCCAGGAAGGTTATATTCTTTATTATATGAAACATTAAAATCTGAATTTTTAAGAATTATGATAATTCAACCTGATATAATATTAGTTGGCCATTAAAAATAATAATCATAAAGACTTTTAACTAATATGGGGGAATATTGCTATTATGTGAAATAAGAAATGCAGAATCAAAAATTGTATCTGTATTATAATTACTTTGTTTTGAAGACATGCGTGAAATCTAAATAAACATCAGAGGGAAAGGTAGAAAAAGTAAAATAGTTCATCCTTTAAATGTGTTAAGTTAGTGATATTGTGAGGTTTTTCCTCAGATTGTTCTATTTGGTTGTAAAACTGGGAAGGGGGTAAAAATCCAATACATATACTGAGAACAAAACAAGAATAAGCTTTGTGTCCCTTTTCTTCCCTATTATTTCATATCTCCTCTGGAAAGTTTATTTCTTCTCTCAGCAAAAACCCACATTATGTATTAATGTGGTAAAGTGAGAGATGATGTCTGTGGTGTCCACATAAAGATAAATTAATGAATGCATAGATATGTGGTAAAAGAACTAAGCAAAATGTTAGCAATGATAGAATCTAGATTGTGGGTATGTGGGTGTTTGCTTTACAGTTCTTTCAACTTTTCTGTATGTTTGAGAAACATTTATGATAAAATGTTAGAAATAAATGATTTTGTCTCTATGGTGGAAATAAGGAAAATAATAGCCAGTTAAATTTACAAAAAATATTCAGTAAGGAATTATTTTTATTTTCTTTCTGCATTATAAATTAACATGTTTACTTTCTCAGCTTGCTGAGCTATACAACAAAAAAAAAAGGAAAAAAATTAACATGTTTACTGACTACCTCTGAGATAATGTCATTAACAAGGTAGCATGCAACTGAAATTTACTGGGATCTCACGTTTCTCTCTCTCTCTCTCTGTCTAGCTACTTTATTTTCCTTTATCTTACAAAAGACAGTCGTTTCCTCACCATGAATATTATGAACAAGACCACTTCTGAAGTGTGGTTGGTAGACGGCCTGAGCCCTTGGGACCCACCAGTACTTATCCAGAAGCGAATACGTGGAGTCCTTTACTATGTTGAACACAGAGATGATGAATTATACATTCTCACTAATGTTGGAGAGCCGACAGAATTCAAGGTAATCCTGAATTCTCCTTGTCCCCATTTGGGCTAAGACGTGTCACACTTCCATCAACAGCATTTCTTGCTCTAAGCGTTCATTGTTTTGTAGGCTTTTATTAAAGTGTAGAAATTGATCCTAGCTTCCTATGCATACCAATCCCATTTCTCTTCTCTTAGAACTAATGCCTCTGTGTATTTTAATTGTGTCTAAGAGGTTAGTAAATAAAACATATTCTATCCTGATTATATATATCACTAAGCCAAACTTAGTGGCTTAAAAGAACAGTTTTATAAACTTGTGGTTTTTGTGAGTTGGCAATTTAGATTGATCTCAGCTAGGCAGTTCGGCTGATGTCAGTTAGGCTCACTCATTTATCCATAGTCAGCTCACTGCCATTGCCCTCACTTGAATGTCTAGTCAGCTAAGCACTGGGTCATAATGTCTTATCCAGCAAGCTAGCCTGGGCTCATTCATATGGTGATAGTCACACTTCATCCCTGATGCAGTTAGTTCCTTCAGCTCTTCATGAAATAGTGAAGACTAGTATAATCTAGTTTTCAGTGATTTCATCTCTGGATGCTATAGCCTTCATGTTTTGTTACCTAGATCTCTTCTAACTTTGTTCTGTACAGCTAATGAGAACAGCAGCTGATACCCCAGCAATTATGAATTGGGATTTGTTTTTCACAATGAAGAGAAATACCAAAGTTATAGACATGGACATGTTTAAGGATCACTGTGTTCTATTCCTGAAGCATAGCAATCTTCTTTATGTTAATGTGATTGGTCTGGCAGATGATTCAGTTCGGTCTCTAAAGGTATGTTTAATTTTCAAAAGATAATACTGTTAATTAAAATATATATGCAGTTTTGCTTAACAGAACATTCAATTTTGAATAATAGCAGTGTTCTTTTTCTTAAAGGGAATTTAATTTACTTTTTCTTAAAGGGAATTTAGCATACTTGCTCATGCTTTATCAGGTTTAGGAAGTATATTTTAGAGTCACTTGGAGGACCTTGCTTTTAATGCAGTTTTACTTAAAATACTCTTACAGCATGGACTTCAGAAGTAAAGTTCCATTGTATTTCTCTTTTTACATATCTCTACAATTTTAGGTATAGTAGTAAGTCAGGCCAACTTGGCAACTAGAGCCTAACCACCTACTGCTAAGCTTCCCCATCCCACATCCCCACTAGGGATAGTAATCATAGCCGTTGTGTTTTGGCCACTGCACACTTGTGGCTACACCATCTTCTCTTTGCCAGTTTTCTTACCCATGGGGGATGGGAGGGACTCAGCTTTGGTTTCTTTCAATGTAGGGGTGGCAGTGATCTCCACAGCAGCACAGAAGTGTGATGGTGGCAAGTCTGCCTGGCAGGCTAACTAGTTGATACTGCCTGTGGGTGCCACAACAAATAATCTGTCTCCACAAGTGAACTTGCTAAAATTGGTGAATGGCAACCTTTTTGGTCCAGTATTAAAGCAGCATTCACATGTGAGTTAAGGTAGCAAGCATGAAGGGAAGAGGAATGGCTCCATAGTGCTTGATATGAAGAGTTATTGAGCCAGTTGACCAGCAAGCAATTTAGACCACTTATACCTGTCTAACTCCAATATTTTTTTTTTTTTTTTTTTTTTTGAGACAGAGTCTCGCTTTGTTGCCCAGGCTAGAGTGAGTGCCGTGGCGTCAGCCTAGCTCACAGCAACCTCAAACTCCTGGGCTCGAGCGATCCTTCTGCCTCAGCCTCCCTGGTAGCTGGGACTACAGGCATGTGCCACCATGCCCGGCTAATTTTTTATATATATATCAGTTGGCCAATTGATTTCTTTCTATTTATAGTAGAGACGGGGTCTCGCTCTTGCTCAGGCTGGTTTTGAACTCCTGACCTTGAGCAATCCGCCCGCCTCGGCCTCCCAAGAGCTAGGATTACAGGCGTGAGCCACAGCGCCCGGCCCTAACTCCAATATTGTCAAAGTTCCTGTTAAGATGTAATTCCTGTCAACTTAGTGACTGTTTATTGAACTTCTATGTGCAAAATACTGTATTGGGCATTATAGAGTGGAAAGATAATAGGACAAAATATCTAGCCTTAAAGAGGATACAGTTTATCATAAGATTAGACAAGTACACAAAGATTAAGTATAATGTGGATTTAAATAAGTGGTATCAAAAACATAAAATATGCTATGGGGCTCGAAAGAGAGAAAGAAGGCTCAGGAAAGCTTTTGGTCAAGTTGGTTGACTTTGAAACAAACCAATAAAGGTAGATAGGATTTTGACAGGTGGGGAGGGATATGGCATTCCAGGATAAGAAAGCCATCAAACGAAGCTCTGTGCTGGAGAAGTTCAGAAAGTGTTCAGGAAACTGCTAATAATTCCATTTTATTGAAGCAAAATACATTTCTGGGGGATAAAGATATGATTTGATGGGTTTTGACTGTCGGTATGAGGAATATATGCATAAATTATGAAGGGGAAACATTTGAAGTCTGTGAGCAGGGCAGTGGTTTGGGAGTGGAGCTATACTTGATATGATTATCCAGCAGCTGTATTAGGGTAGACTGAAGCAAAAAGATAAGGGGCATGGAGACTACTTTTGAGATTGTTATACTGGTTTAAATAAGAAATAAAGCCTAAAATAACTGAAATTCTCCAGCTAATCCCTAAAATCAAATTATCGAACATAATGTCCAGTTTCTTAGAATACTCCTAAAACAAAAATGGTGATCGACTTCTGGGATTTTCTTACTGTCTTCATCTGATGGAATCAGAGTTTTTCTTTTCACTTGCTAATTGATCCCAAAGTCAGACATCTTTAACTGGATCACTGGCAGAGGATCTATCATTAGTGTAACCAGGGATCCTCAAACTTTAAACAGGGGGCCAGTTCACTGTCCCTCAGACCATTGGAGGGCCAGACTATAGTTTAGAAAAAACTATGAACAAGGCCAGGCGCAGTGGCTCACGCCTGTAATCCTAGCACTCTGGGAGGCTGAGGCGGGTGGATTGCTCGAGATCAGGAGTTCAAAACCAGCCTGAGCAAGAGTGAGACCCCATCTCTACTATAAATAGAAAGAAATTAATTGGCCAACTAATATATATAGAAAAAATTAGCCGGGCGTGGTGCCACATGCCTGTAGTCCCAGCTACTCGGGAGGCTGAGGTAGAAGGATTGCTTGAGCCCAGGAGTTTGAGGTTGCTGTGAGCTAGGCTGATGCCACAGCACTTACTCTAGCCTGGGCAACAAAGCAAGACTCTGTCTCAAAAAAAAAAAAAACTATGAACAAATTCCTATGCACACTGCACATCTTATTTTGAAGTAAAAAAACAAACGGGCAAAAACACCCACATGTGGCCCACAGGCCCTAGTTTGAGGACACCTAGCTATAATCTATATGAATAGGGATGAGAAAGAATATGTAATTTCTAGCAATGCATTTATTACAACAAAATTCTATGTCAAGAAAATTAGGAATGTCATATAAAGTTTATTCTGCTATAATATGACTTCAAAGTAAACAGGACCTTTTACATTTTTAGTAAGTATTCCTATTTTAAAAATATGCCTTGGTTTCCATGGTTTTAACTTCCATTAGCACAAATATCATGTCTTTATTCTATACCCTCTATCTCAGTGGCCCCCAACCTTTTTGGCACCCCCAAACAGGGACCTGTTTCATGGAAAACAATTTTTCTATAGACAGGCAGAGGGGAGGGGGTGGCAGGGTGAAGCTCAGGCAGTGCTGTGAGCATTGGGGAGCAGCTGTATAGATGAAGCTTTACTCCCTCACCCAGAGCTCACCTCCTGCTGTGCACTCCTTCACCCCCATTCCTAAGTTTCATGGGCGGGTGAAGGGAGGCTCTGCAGCCTGGTCCCTAACAGGCCATGTACTGGTACTAGTCTGCAATCCCAGGGTTGGGGACTGCAGCTATGTCATTTCATTCCTGACTCTTCCCAAATTCTTCCCAAAACTATCCTATTATGCCTTTTATAATGTTCTAGGTCATCATCAAATGGAATCAATACTATATTATATTCCAGGTGCTACTTAAAGAGAATTGTATAGATCAGACCTTTTTCATGAACCTGGATAACATTGATTAACATCCATAGACAGTGCCATATACAAAGCACAAAAATCTTTAACCAAACCATGAGTGCATTATAAAGTATTTCTGTATGTAACATCTCTGCCTAGTAGGCACTCAACTAAAATATCTTTTTGAACTCAATCTCAGCAGTAGAAATGTAAAACCTTTCATATATTTGCTTCCTATCCTTGGTGATCATATCATCACTATAATATTTTCTGGTAGCTTTTTTTCCACCCAAAAAAAGAAGTTATGATATTTAATTGAAGCAAATGGGACATTTTTGCTCTGTGCTAACATTAATTTCATTTAGAGGAGGAGTCTGCATCCCCAGGCCCATTTTCTTTTAGCATATATGTCTTAATCATTCTTTCAATGAAATGACTATAGTTTGCTGGTAATGTTAAAGCTGAATCTATTTCTGTCAGTATTTAAGGGATGTCTGCATCACCTGGTGAACTTACATTCGAGTGCTGTTCATTAGTATACACAGATACACTGCAGGTTTATCTCAATAGGGAATAGGGCTTAAGATACTCTTACGATAGTTAATACCTATTTATGCATCAAACGGACAAACTTTAAAAAGTCCAGAGCCTTGAAATGGTTTTTGTTATGATAAAATTTTAACCTTGGTCCTCTTCATTTTGGAAAAACACCCAAAAGACTTTTTGATTTATTGGAACCCCTTGTTCTAAAGCTAAGACAGCTTACTACATGGGTCACATGGAAACTGTCCTGTGTCTCACCAAAGAGCAGAAAAAACGTGTGCCTGTGGGTTCAGGTAATTTGTACCTTCACTCTGAGGCCTGCTTATGAGGTTTGTAGCAATTCTTCAACCTCTCAGGTCTTAGTTTGCTCACTTGCAGTTATGCTACCAGATTTATCAATTTACATGTTTATACTTTTTTTCTCTAGTTATGTCTTACATTTAAATAGACAGATTATCCTTTAAAGTAGTACTCAGTCTGAGGAGAATAAATTAGGAACTCTTAGACACTGCAAATGTGTGCCTTTATTAGTGTTTCAAGAAAATATATTCTTTGGGTTAATTAGAAGAAATTTGCTCAGAGAACATAAACTCTTTGGCTGTCATTTCTGCAGGTGAAGTAGTGCACTCTTTATGCACACTTCCCCCATCTACCCTTTTTCAGCAGTGCCCACCAGTCATGTTGCTGTGCCTCTGATTTTCTAAGGAATTTGCTCTTTCTACAATTACTCAGGAAAAGAAAGGCAATTTTCTTTTAATGTTCTGACTCTCAGTACCATTTCTAACACTCTGTCAACCTGCTTACCGGAGTTCTTTAAAAGGTGTAGAGAGATGTTAGTGGAAGGCTTGAAGCTGGACCCCGCTGCTCTAAGAGAATAAATTTTGATTCCTTTCCTTTTTTCTTAAAGTTAAGAATCTTAAGCATAATAGCCATGAGTCTCTCAGAGTAGATGTGCCAGGAAAGGTTTTGTTCTGCACAATGGTTAGCCTGGAAGCTAAAGTTAGAAACAGATTGTAAATGCTTTAGTGCTGCTGAGCCCGTTTGTAGCTCCGGAATAATAACTGTCATCACTGCAGCTGTCCAGGCAGCAGGGTAAGGACTGGTGGATAAATTATTAAAAACACACGCATGTGAGAGATTTCATGTTCTGTGAGAATGGAGATCTTGGAGATGTCGCTGTGTTCCAGAATTACTATTGGATTTGCTCTTATTCTTAGCCATTTTGCTATTTTATTGCCCAAGCTTGTACCCCAAAATAAACTTTTATATTAAAGGCTATTTCTTATAAATCTAGAATCATGCTAAATCATTTTCCTATAATTTTTTATTTTATTGGTCATTAATGTAGAGTTTTATTAATTTTTTACTTGAAATATATTTTGTTGTGATAAAGTAATCCTTAAATGAGGCATAATGTGGTAATACATGGAAAGTAAACTAGATGTCCACATCATCTTGTTTGGAGTGGACTCAGAAATTTAATTAATAATATAATACTTAGTATCTAAAGAGTAAAAATAACTGTTTTATTTCTTTAGCTCCCTCCTTGGGCCTGTGGATTCATAATGGATTCAAATTATGACCCAAAGAACTGCCCCTTTCAGCTTTGTTCTCCAATACGTCCCCCAAAATATTACACATATAAGTTTGCAGAAAACAAACTGTTCGAGGAAACTGGGCACGAAGACCCGATCACAAAGACTAGTCGTGTTTTGCGTATAGAAGCCAAAAGCAAGGTAGGTCTTTGTAATCTCCACTTTCAGCTCCAGTTTGCTGAAAACATACTGTTTGTCAGATACTGCACAGTTGTTGGGGTTACATTAGCATAGTTTACCAAGGCTTCCCTTATACCACAATAAAACCCAAGAGATTGTAGGGAATACATGGATTGTTTTAACTTTAAATACTTAGGTATTCATTTTAACATGGATTAGAAAATCTATAACTAGCCCATCAAGCCCTTTATTTCACGTATTATTTATGTCTGAGTTTAAAAAGTCGATTTAAAGAAAACATCGAGTGAATAGAGTTCATACGGCAAAAATTGTGAAGGTGGTAAGCAGTTGACTAGAGTGAACTAGACTAATACAGTCCCTGCCCTCATGAGGCTTATCTAGCAGGGAAAAATGGCAGACATTGAAGAAGTAATTACTGATACACTGGTTGCTGCAAAGGAAGACATACTGAGCACAACAGAAGCATATGGCAAAAGGACCATACCTAGTCTGAAGATATCAGGGAAGGTTTCTTTGAAGAAGTGATGTCTCTGATAAGACCTGTAGGGTGATTAAGAGTAAGCTGGAAAGGAAACAGGGGATTTGATTTTGTGTAGAGGCCCTGAATTAGGAAGAAATGATATAATTCAAGAAGTATAGAGGAGGCCAGAATGGCTAAAATGGAGTAAAAGAGGGAAGATTGGCAGGGGGAGGAGTAGAGAGAGAGGAGACATAGAAAAGGAGATAAGAGATATTCCTATTCCAGGTATACTCAATATACAGCATTTACAAATCTGTGCAAATAGGGAACAAATTAATACATAAACTGTAGCCTTGAATTTAAGAAATTTTCAGACCTTACTTAGCATATCATACATTAGGTAATTTCACACTGCAAAGAATAAATTGCAATGCACGCCTTTTATTTGTATGAATTTTTTCTTTAATTCATTGATATTCTTTTAATATCTTAAGTAATATTATTTTTACCTTCTAGATTTTTTTTGTGAACAAAATATATACTTTTAGGTATTATTTAGTTTTACAAACATAGGATTATAGCAGTCTACCAAAATGTTGTAATTATTGGACCCCAAATGGAAAGAACGGTTAAGCTAAGTTCTTAGAGAGCCAAGGGATTCTTCACAGGGAGAAGAGAAACAGCTGCTAAATGGAAGCTGGGTACATTTCCACAGGCATTTTTGCCCTGTTGGTTCATTCAGATCCAGCCCATCACAGGACTAGCCACCATCTTTACCTCTTCCTTTCACAAGTTTTCAACAGGCAAGTTTTTCTGATTGTATAATTGAAGTTGAGGAAGAAGCAGGGTGTAGGAGGGAGAAGACCAACATTGTTTATAGAAATTAATCTTCATCAGGTTTTATAAGAATGAATCTTACTGAGAAGTGAAAATTCACTTATGCTGTCTTAACAAGTTGGGTATGATAAAGAATTATGAGAGAAAGGTTTCTTCCTTATTTGGTAACACTATGATGTCTCTATTTATTGCCCAAAAAGAAGTCTTCAAAATGAGGATGTAAAATGTATGGAGAGTTGCTTGATTATATTATTTCCTTATGTAAACTAGGGCTATTTCATTAATTTCTTAAAGCAGGATGAGAACCAACTTCATCACCCTTTTTCTATGAAAGGAAAATCAGAAGTACTTTAGGTTGTCTGAGTTTTGTCTGTCCAAGCAGTGCCTAGTTTGAATCAACTGGGATTGATGAGTTTGAGCTACACTTGGGGAATAGTTACATGAGCTAAAAGTAACTTAAGTGTTAAAATTTTAAAAACTTACTTAACTCACTTTAAAAATTTTTTTAAATAAAGTTAAATAGGCCTCTATGTATACATAGAAAAGAAAGGAAATCAGTATATGGAAAAGATATTGCAGCATTATCAGAATAGCCAAGATTTGGAATCAACCTAAATGTCCATCAGTGGGTGAATGGATAAAGAAATTGTGGTACATACACACAGTGGAATATCATATAGTCATAAAAAAATAATAAAATCCTACCATTTGCAACACATGGATGGAACTGGAGAATATTACGTTAAGTGAAATAAGCCAAGCACAGAAAGACAAATCTTGCGTGTTCTCACTCATATATGGGAGCTAAATATTAAAACAGTTGATCTCATGGAGACAGAGAGTAGAATGATGGTTACTAGAGCTGGGAAGGGTAGCAGGGAGATGGGGGTAAAGTGGGATGATTAATAGGTGCAAAAATATAGTTAGAATGAAGAATATTTGATAGTACAACAAAGTGACTATAGTTAACAGAAAGTTATGGTATACTTTAACTGAAAGAGTAGAATTGGAAAGTTTCTAACACATAAAAATGATAAATGCTTGAGGTAATGAATGGATGCCTCAATTGCCTTGATTTGATTAATACACATTGTATGTCTGTATCAAAATATCACATGTACCCTATAAATATATACAACTATTATGTACCCATAGTAATTTAAAATATTTTTTAAAAAGTTAAATAGGCCTTTGTAGGAGATGGGTAGATATCAGTAAGGTCAGTAAGACATTTCAGGTCCTAATACTTGAGAATTGTGACTATAGGAGACAAAATTGAGCTGGCAAGACTTCTTTAGTGAGCGTATTTGTAAATATTGAAAAATAAGAAATGGCAGTATGTGGCCCTAGGCATAGGAAGAATTCTAAACTAGGATTTCTAACCTTAATGGGTATTTTGGCTTGACCTAAAATTTTAAAAATTACAATAACAGTGGGTAGTAAAGAACTCTTTATAATTCCATTTCTATCATGAAAAGCTACATTTAATAAAAGAGCAGTCAGCCTTGCTGCTTTTTCCTAGTTAATACTATAACCAGAGCTGTAGCAAAGTAGCTGAAACCAAGACTGTAATGTATTTTTGGAGACTGTAATGCTTTTATCTTAAACGCATTTGTGCTCAACGTCAATAGGTAGCACATAAGGGTGGGGGGCAGTAATCTTCAGTGTATTTTAAATTGAGGATAAAACTGTTTTAAAAGACTCTTCTTTACATGCATAGTAATTCTTCATTTCCAGGATGGAAAATTAGTACCAATGACTGTTTTCCACAAAACAGACTCTGAGGACTTGCAGAAGAAACCTCTCTTGGTACATGTATATGGAGCTTATGGGATGGATTTGAAAATGAATTTCAAACCTGAGAGGCGGGTGTTAGTGGACGATGGATGGATATTAGCTTATTGCCATGTTCGGTGAGTCAGTACATTTTACCTAACATATGAGTGCTAGAGCATTGTGACAGATGTTTAGAATCACAATACATCAGGCAGCAAAAGCCCATTTTCTCACTTGCATTGTTGGATTTATGTATTCCTAAACCTGTGGTGGCAGAGCTTGATTCTGTAACAGATTTGTTGATCCAAAAAGCAAAAGTAGATTTTTAGGATTTCTGAATAGATGTACCAATCCTCTGTATATATTTAGTAACATTATTATTTCCATTTAATTCTTTTAAATTCAGCTTTAAGCAGCTTCTCAAGCTAAACTTTTTTCTGTCTAACTTACATTTTAAAGCTACACATGGTGGTGTGCGCCTGTAATCCCAGTTACTCAGGATGCTGAGGCAGGAGGATCACTTGAGCCTAGGAGTTCAAGACCAGCCTGGGCAACACAGCAAGATTCCATCTCTAAAAAAATTAATAAATAACTAAAAATTTTAAGATTTTCATCCCTTCTCCTAACCCTTCCCGCAAAAAATTTCCATTTTTATCTTAGCTGTTTTCAAGACACAAATTTTATGTTTCTGCTTAAAATCCTTCTCTACCTCCCCATCTCCAGAACAAACTCCAAATTCCTCAGTATAGTACTCCTAATAATCCGGCTTATCTCTGCAGTAGCATTTATCAGCATGTCCTTTCCAATAACATGCTCTGTTACCACCATTCCCTTGCACCTGCTGTGTTGTATCCTTGTCTTGATGCCTTCCTTTCTTTGCCCTCCTGGAGAGTCAGGTCTTTTCTTCACATCTCTGCTAGGCATCACCTCCCTCAGCATTTGTGTTCCTGACTCTGTATGTACCTCTAACCTGACAGATGGATATTCTTGCCTCTGCTGCTGTAACACCTTAAATACCCTGTATTATAGCAGGCACCACATTGCTTAGTAACTCTTTGTTGTCTTTCCCCACAAAATTAAGATTTCCAGGGGAGGGGATTTTTTTTATTGTTTATATTCTTAAGGTCTACATTTAAAACAATCCCTGATAAATAGTAGGCAGGCACTCAAAACATTTGTTGAATCAATTTTTGATTGTCTGTATCAGGGGTTGGCAGACTTTTCCTCTAAAGAACTAGATAGTAAACACTTTAGGCTTTGCAGGCCACATACAGTCTCTGTTGCATAATCCTTGTTGTTTTCTTCCAACCTTTAAAACAGGGGTCCTCAAACTTTTTAAATGGGGCCAGTTTACTGTCCCTCAGACCGTTGGAGAGCACGCACTGTGGGCCAGGGAAAAAGTCGGCTGCTAAGCAGGACAGATAGTGGCAGCAAAAACACCCAGCGGGCAGGATAAATGTCCTAGGCGGGTGGCATGTGGCCCGAGGGCTGTAGTTTGAGGATGCCTGCTTTAAAAAGTAAAAACCATTCTTAGCTCTAGGGCCATACAAAAACAGACCTCCAGGTATAGTTTGCTGACTCCAGACCACATCATTAACATTTTTCCACTAAAACTTTTTTGCCCTTTAATTTCAGGGGTGGTGGTGAGTTAGGCCTCCAGTGGCACGCCGATGGCCGTCTAACAAAAAAACTCAATGGCCTTGCAGACTTAGAGGCTTGCATTAAGACGCTTCACAGCCAAGGCTTTTCTCAGCCAAGTCTAACAGCCCTGACTGCTTTCAGTGCTGGAGGGGTGCTTGTGGGAGCATTGTGTAATTCTAATCCAGCGCTCCTGAGGGCAGTGACTTTGGAGGTGAGTACACTCTTGTCTTTACTGTATACACAATGGGGGAGAGGTGGGAAGGCATAGGCAGCTTTAAAAATTTTTTTTTTGTTATAGTTTTACCATAGCATAGGACTGTGATAAAGCTTTTAAGTTTTAAACACAGAATTGTAGCTCTAGGAGAATATCTAAAGTTATTTTAATCCAACTATTTACTCTTATTCTTCTCTGGCAGTGTACTTTTTATTAATTTTTAAGGATTTCCACTGAAAAAAAAAAATGACTGTTCCCATTAGTCATTTTTTATTTGTAATAATATTTAGAATTGGTAGAAAAGAGTAGAAGCCTATATGTCTCACAGTTCTATGAGGTCAGCTAGAACATATTATGACTCTGGAATGCACTGAATCTTCTGACTCCTTAAGCAATTTGACAGTCTACTTCCCATCAACATTTCAGTCCTGAATATAGGGGCTCTCTATTTTTAGATCTCTCTTTTTTTTTCTTTTTTGAGACAGGGTCTTACACTGTTGCCCAGCCTGGAGTGCTGTGGTCTGACCATAGCTCACTGTAACCTCAAACTCCTGGCCTCAAGCAATCCTCCTGCCTAAGCCTCACCAAAGCACTGGGATTACAGGCATGAGCCACCATGCCCAGCCAAGATACCCTATTATTAATGGTCTTTTGTACATAATTGTGTACATAATTGTGCATAATTCTTCTGTACTTTAGTTGAAATATCTTGTTCTGAAAATACTCATCTTTTCCTGGTGTCCCAGATTATGAAGTTATATTATAGAAGTTGGTTTTACCTCTGTCATTCTCCAGCTACCTGGTTAGACACTCTGGAAAATGATGGCTGAGATGGAAGAGAGTAAATCATTCTCAGGGGTTTTTTGTTTTTTATTTTGAGGGTGAGGGCTATACACTATGGGCTTTGTATTAAGTAAAGAAGTTTTAAATAGCCCTAATCTGTAAATCTATTTTTTTAAAAAAAGAAATACTGAGTATGGAGGGGAAAAAAAACCTATGTACAAAGATAATACAGGCAGGATTTTTTACAATATAAGGAAAAAACAAGTAAGTCTTGATTTTTATAAACTAGAAAGGAAATAATCAGAAATGTTTGTGTAAGATATTTATCCAAGATTGCTTATTAGAGTAAAAAATTAAAGACAACCTAAATATCCAACAATGGGAGATTCATGTATAAGTCAAAGTTAATTACAAGCAACAAAAACCAACTAAACAGAAAAGGGATTTATTAAAGGGTATTAGGGAAAGGTGGGTATGTTTAGAACCAGTGTTAAAGGCTGCACAACCAGAAACGTAGAATTGGCCCAGTGAAGCTATTACTATTGCCACTGCTGAGCACAAGTCACTTCACACACTGACAGTGCTGCTTCTAAAAACTAGATAGAGCTGTGGCACTTTTACCAGAATAAAGTCTCCATGATCACTACTATTTTGAATCATTGACTTCCCGTGCAAAGTTTGGAGCACATGTGTCTGATTGATAGACCTAAGTCACACAGGTGGCTGGCTACTCCCTGGCTGCAGGGAAAGCTGGGATAGGTGCTGTCTGTCATTTAGGATCTCTACAGTGAGAGACAAGCTCTGTCTGATAACGTTGGGGATGTTCAAATGCAGAAAAGGAGTCCAGACGCTAGGCAGCCATAAAGAATTGCAAATGCTCACTATACTTGGTTAATGTTAATATAAGGGAAATCTGAAAAGCATGTTGAGAATATAAAGCTAAGTGAAAAATGCAGCCTCCGTTTTCTTAAATGTTTTAACCCTAGTCATGAGCCAATGAGTGGTTTTCTTTTCTTTCACTTTGGATATTTTCCAGATTTTCTTCAATTAGCATTTATTACTTTTAATGTAAAATGTCCAGCTGGTGAAAAAGACTTTCTGTGTTGTTGGGGCTTTTTTCATTTTAAAAAAATTTTAATTGTGTTAAAATAACATAAATGTTAAAACAACATAAAACTGACCATCTTAACAATTTTTAAGTGAACAGTTCAGTAGCATTAAAGTACACTCACATAGTTATGCAATCGCATCTCCAGAACTTGATTTTCATCTTATAAAACTAAAAGTCTGCAGCCATTAAAGAGCTCTCCAATCCCTTCTTCCCCCAACCCAGCCCCTGGAAAACACTCTTTTCTCCTTTCTGCCTCTATGAATTTGACTACTCAAGGTATCTCATATAAGTGGAAGCATACAAAGTAATTTATTTTTGTGGCTAGCTTATTTCACTTAGGTTATATCCTTGAGGTTCATCCATATTGCAGCATGTAGTAGAATTTCTTCCCTTTTTTAAAGCTGAATAATATTCCGTTATATATATATATATATATCACATTTTGCATATTTAGTCATCCATTGATGGAACTTGGGTTGCTTTCACCTTTTGGCTATTGTGAATAATTCTGCTGTGAACATAGGTATATAGATATCTCTTCAAGAGATATCTATACCTATCGATACCCTGCTTTCAATTTGGGGGGATATATACCTAGGAGTGGAATTGCTAGATCATATGCTAATTCTAAGCTTCATTTTTGGGGGGAATGACCATGCTGTTTTCCATAGCAGCTGCACCATTTTTTACTCCAACCAACAGTTCATAAGGGTTCCAGTTTCTCCACATCATTGTCAACACTTGTTATTTTCTGTTTTTTGTTTTTTTTAACAGTAACCATCCTAATGGGTGAGAGCCAGTAGCATTTATTACTTCATATTAAAAATATATATATGAATAAAAGGCACGAAACTAAAAATAAAAATTATAAAATTAGAATGTAAACTATTTCTTATTATACAAATGTCATTTAAGCAGTGTGAATACTTTTAAAGCATGTTATAGATTAGAGACCCTGGTTCAGGACTGAGTTGTCTGGCTCCTAGGAATCTACATGGCTTCTTGAGCTGTTTCCTCTCGTATCAGTATGTATATTCATAAAGTGTAATCTTTTTCTGAAACTCTTTATCAACCTTTCATTTAAAGTCTAAGTTTCTTTGGCTTTTTTTTTTAAGGCACCTTTCTTGGATGTTCTCAATACCATGATGGATACTACACTTCCTCTGACATTAGAAGAATTAGAAGAATGGGGGAATCCTTCATCTGATGAAAAACACAAGAACTACATAAAACGTTACTGTCCCTATCAAAATATTAAGCCTCAGGTAGTGAAAAACAGTTATATGATCTCAGAAAGATAGAGAAGATATTAAAAAGATACTTGAGCAGAGGGAGAAATTAGTAGGGTTTAGAGTTGTTTCCACTTGTAATACCCAGACATTGAAAGTACCATCTCCGGTCATGTTCCACATTTGTTTCAATTTAATACCTCGGGGAATAGAGTTATCATGCCTTAATTGCTAAATCAGATAAGATCTCTTTAGTCAAGAAAAGGCTATTCCAGGAAACAAGTGGTCTAGTACATATAACTCAGGTGCTATCAAGAATATCAAGTGAGAAAAAACTCCTAGCACTTAGAGGAAAAAATTGGAGGTAAATGTTTTTTATGGTCTATAGAGTGGAGAGGAACCATGAGAAATAATGTAAACTCTTTGTACATGTACTTTCTTCTAGCATTATCCTTCAATTCACATAACAGCTTATGAAAATGATGAACGTGTACCTCTGAAGGGAATTGTGAACTACACCAAGAAACTCCAGGAAGCCATCACGAAGCACGCCGAAGACACAGGTGAAGGTAGGAGATCATCTAGAAGCAGAAAACTTGGCCAAACAGACTAATACCCTCAGCACACAGCTCAGAGTAATATTATACATTTCATGCTACAACCAAATCATTTGTCCAGAATTTAATACAAACAGTTGTTTTCCTATGTTGATGTATATATTAACTGCCTCACCTACTTTTCAAAGGACAATCTTAAAATAAGGTATACAGGGCACAAAGAAAAAAGTAAATTTAAATATCAAATATAATTTGTAGATGTACTATCATACAATTATTCATTCACTTAACAATATTGATTGAGCCATTATTCTTGGGAATCTGAAAGACAAGATTGTGAGGTTTTTTCTTGGGAGCATCAGTGCCCAAACTAGCTCCTTTAATTTCCTCTAGATAGTTGTTTTAATTTTATAAGAACTTCTTTTTGCCTTGAAACTGCATGCCAACACATTGTGAGTTCAAGTGCAGGGGGACCTACATATAAGTCAGACAGTCTCCCTGTATTGAGCTCCATTTTGCACTCCCACTCATTGCTGCAGTTGGTGTCTGCAGGGCACAAGACTCTCAGATTGCATAGGGCCAGTTGACCATCTCCTAGGTCACAGCCTTCTCCATGTGGTCTCTTCCATCCAGCTTCCTCAGCCCCTGGGTCTCTTCCTGCTTTTACTGCTTCAGAAATTTGTCTTTTACTGCTTACCGCATCCCACCTCTTTATTGTTGGTGGGTTTTGCCTTTGTTCATTTACTTTTATTTGAATAGAGTACTCAGGAGGAGAGGGGAGAAATGAGTCTCAATCTTCCAAAGACCTTCTAATTGTTTTTATATGTTAATTCTTTCAGGCTATCAGGCCCCCAATATTATTTTAGATATTCAGCCTGGAGGCAATCATGTGATTGAGGATTCTCACAAAAAGGTATGTTATCAAGCCCCTCACAGTTGACAGATTCCCCAAATAGAGATGTGTTTTATTTAATGTTCAAGTTTTCAGTTGCCACCACAGGGTTTATGACAAAGCTACTTCACAAATGTCAGGTCTATGTCTGAGACCCACGAGGGAGAGGGAAGGACACTGAATCAATCCAGAGAAAGGGCTCTCTCTTGTACTTGATAAGTGAGCCCTGTTAAAGAAAGCTTTGAGTTGGCTCACGCCTGTAATCCTAGCACTCTGGGAGGCTGAGGCGGGCGGATTGCTCAAGGCCAGGAGTTTGATACCAGCCTGAGCAAGAGCAAGACCCCATCTCTACTAAAAATAATGAAATTAATTGGCCAACTGATATTTATAGAAAAAAATTAGCCGGGCATGGTGGCACATGCCTGTAGTCCCAGCTACTCAGGAGGCTGAGGCAGAAAGATTGCTTGAGCCCAGGAGTTTGAGGTTGCTGTGAGCTAGGCTGACGCCATGGCACTCTAGCCTGGGCAACAGAGTGAGACTCTGTCTCAAAAAAAAAAAAAAAGAAAGCTTTGAGTCTTAATTATTGAAAGCCTTCTGCCTCTCTCCCCAAAAAAGTATTCTTGCCATAAATTGCTGACTTCAATGTTGGGCAAAGGTGGGTAGACAAAGTGAAGCTTAAACACTGGAGTTTTACCACAGAGGTCTTCTGATTTTTAAAATGTGTTTCTTTTAGATTACAGCCCAGATTAAATTCCTGTATGAGGAACTTGGACTTGACAACACCAGTGTTTTCGAGGATCTTAAGAAATTTCTAAAATTCTGAAATGCTACATCCAACTAGGAATTGGAAACAGTGAAATACTTCATAATCTTATTTCCAATTGAATTAGCAAAAGTGAGATTTTTAAGTTATTTAATAATTTTTTGAAATGTGTTTCTCCATCTAAATTTTGCTTAGTCTGTATCTCACTTGCTTATTCTCTTCTCTCCATTGGTACACATGCCCCATAACCTAGGAAAGTAGTTTTCAAATCACGCTCCTTAGAAGGACATGGAAGAAGGGAGGGATTGGTGACAGAACTCTAGGCCTCCCATCCAATCAGTACAGCTTTATTTTTGTCTGTTTCGCTAGGATTTTCTTTGATCAGTTTACAAATCAATGTCCCGCCTCTTTGCTAATGAATGTTTTTGCACACGCTGGCAGTGAGTCATCCTCCAATTTTTATGCCTGCATTTTAATGAAAAAGATAACATTCTTCACATTAAAATTCATTAGAGCTTTTGAAAACTCTGGGGTCCCAACATGTTCTCATCACGTTATTGATGCTATCTCAATGTAGTTACAAGTTCCTACAAGTGATAATTTTTTTAAACACTTTATTTTTTCAAAGCTTTTAAGAACCTTTCCTAAAGCAGTTACATTCAAGCTACAGAAATATCTGAGAATTAATGATTGTTCATAAAGTTTATCCAGCAGCATGCTATACATGAAACTACTGCAAATGCTTAAAATACAACAGAATGCCAGTATCATCTCTTTCATAGAGGTGCCTAACACAAGGTGTACAGTATGTCGAATACACTGGAATAGCATGCTCGATTGGAAACAAAGCATCTGTCTCTGAAAGCTGTTCGGTGATGAAGGAGATTCTTTGTGTTGTGTTGAAGGATGAGTCCCTCTCCCTTGTTCAGATAAATGCCAGTTGTATCAACTTCACTGCCATTGGAGGTAGAATTGGTACTTAATATTATTCTGAGTCTTATGGGAAGATCTGAAATCATTTCCTGTAGATTTAGCAGTGTTGATTCTCCAAAATTCAGAACCACTATAAAGACTTTGTCTATGCCGTCCAGCTCTCTTGTGTACACGACACTGTGGCTATCATTCCTCAAATGGCAAAACCAGCCCCTGTTGAGAATCAGCTCATTGGCGTGAAGTAGACTTAATTCTTGATATAACTTCAAAGCTGATCTGGGCTGAGTCTTTTGGACCTATTTTATAAAAGAATATTTACATAAATATTGAATTCTGAATTGTTTTTAAATATTTTTGGTATCTTGTAAGGAACTATTTACCAAAAACACTTGCTTCAATTTTGCCCCTTAAAATAACTGCCAAATTGTAGATAATTTATATAAAAACTGATAGAGATTGCAAATTCAGGCTTTCACTTGTATGGGAGTCATTGCAGTATGCTTAGTATTCCACTACATCATAGAATTTCTGTAGAGACCAAATTTGACAACACTTTAGGAATCCCAAGACAAATGTCCATATCTAAGTTAATTATTTAAATTGCCTAAATAAAGTCACCTTGTGCTATATTGTTACCGCCAAACCCTGGAAGAAAAGTGGCATCTTGGTAATGGACTGAAGACTTCTGATGAATTTGGGCTTATTTGTTCTTTTTTATAGAATGTGTAGGTTGCTGTTATACAAAGACATATAACTTCAGCAGACATGTATTTCTTGCATAGCTAATGGAATAGAAAGTTGCAAAAAGGATGCAAAGCAAAAAGCTTCCTAAAGTGAAAGAAATTATAGATATTGTTAACCATAATAGTATATATCCATTAAATATTTGGTTTTCTTATACAGCCATACAAATAAAACATGTAATTTGATGTTGTACTTTTCATGTTTGACATTTCAAGCATTTTCCCAATATATAGTTTCTATAAATTTAACCATTCCTTTCATTTTAACATTTGTTTTCTAATATTTTCTTATATTTTTATTCCCCTCCCAATATTTTAAGATAGATTATCAGAAACACAATTACTTTGACAAAGAATATGGACACTTGATACATAATACAAAATTATTCTTAAGAGCTGTTGCCAAATCAGTGATAATGTTCATTGTACTCTCGCCAGCGATGTTTACTGAGGGGGAGGGGTGGTAGTTGTTCTTTAGGGGTGGGTGCCTAATATGTGATCTTTAATGACTGTCTAATGGGTGTTTGAAAAACTGTGTATTCTGTTTATTTATGGTATATGTATATGACTTGTCAAAGTTACTAACATTTTCTCTAGCCTTAGATAATGCATGAAAAGCATATAGTTCAGTGCCACTCACATAAGAAGTGCCCAGTAAGTATTAACTATTATTTTTGTCTTATTGATTTATCAATTTCTAGAAGTATATTGAAGTCTCTCCCTGTAATTGTGGATTTGTCAATTTCTCCTTATATTTCTGAGTACTTGTTTTATATATTTTTAGTCTATCATTACATACCTGAGTTTTAGATAAAAGAATATTCTACTAAAAATCATGAATCATGTATCACCTTGAAAATTGTCTTTGTCTCATAAAATGCTTTTCATATTGAATTCTATTTTGTCTGCTATTAAATATTTCCAAGCCTGCTTTTTGTAACTTTATTTTTGACTAGGAGAAAATGCATGCACATAGTATAAAATTCAATTACAAGAATATATACAATAAAAAGGTTTTTGTCAACGCCATTCCTTAGCTTCCCAGTTCCCCTCCCAGAGACAGACACTGTTTATATGTTGTTCCATTCTTATGTATCATATGAAATGATACATTCTATATATACAACATATGTAGACATATGCTTTCTCTGCACAAATGGTATGGCATGTTACCATTTTATACTGTTTATTATTTAATACATGTTAGAAATGATCTCATATCAATGTATATAGAGCTCCTTCATTCTTTTTAAAAGTTGCATACTAGTCCCATAACTGAACTGGTTTTCCATTGATAAAATAATTTCTAGAGTCTTCTGCCGTTAAAAATGATGTCACAGTCAAGATCCCTTGTGTATTTATCATTTTGCACATGTGCAAGTATTCCTAGAAACAAATATCTAGGAATGGAACTACTAGGTCAAAAAATATATCTATTTTTTTGTTTTAAAAGCTATAGCTAGATTGGTTTCTTTTTATTATTTGTCTGCTGTATATGTTAGTTATTTGTGTCCTTTGTTTTAAGTATGTCTCGTGTCTAGATTTTTTGTCTTGTTATCTGAGTATTTTTATCTTTTAATAGGTGAATTTAACCCATTCATCATTGTGATTATTTGTTTAGATATACTCTTGAAGACTTAATCTTTTATTTATAGTTATACAGTTGTTTTGGGTTTTTTTCTTTTTAGCTTTTTATTGGGTCAATTACTTATGTAATTTTGTTCCTTCTAATGTTCTTTGAAAATTATACATTTATGTCTTTCTTTTGGTTACCCTTAAAATTGTAATGACCACTTTAAAATTTTTTTCTCAACATCTGGATAATGCTGTCCAATAGAACTTTCTGTAATGCTGGAAGTGTTCTGTATCAGTGCTGTCCAATGTGGTATGCACTAGTTATTGAGCTCCTGAAATATGACTGTGACCCAGAAACTGAATTTTTAATTCTGTTTAACCTGTACAAGCTAAGCATGTTAGCCTGCTTTCTTTCTCTCTCTCCCTCCATACACCACCACCACTTCCCTTATAGAAACAGATCGCTAAGATTTTTGTTCCAGAATCCCTTATTTTACATTATGCATCAAAAATTATCCCTGGGCTGGGCACAGTGGCTCACACCTGTAACCCTAGCATGGAGGCCGAGGCGGGAGAATTGCTTAAGCTTAGGAGTTTGGGACCAACCTGAGCAAGAGCGAGACCCCATCTCTACTATAAACGGAAAGAAATTAGCCAAACAACTGAAAATAGAAAAAATTAGCCAGGCACGGTGGTATGTGCCTGTAGTCCCAGCTACTCGGGAAGCTAGGCAAGAGGGATAGCCTGAGCCCAGAAAGTGGAGGTTGCCTTGAGCTAGGCTGACGCCACAACACTCTAGCCCAGGCTAGAGAGTGAGACTGTCTCAAAAAAAAAAAAAAAAAAAAAAATTATCCCTAAGTTTTGTTGTTTCCTTTACCTCGCTATATTTTGTATATTGTGTCTCCCTTTTAGATTCATTTTTGGTTTTGCTGGAGTCCTCTGATTATTCTTTCAAAAAGTGGCTATACAGGTAAAATTTAGTACCCTGCTTTTCCATCTCTATTTTGCTCTTACTCTTAATTCTAAACCTAGCTATTCAAACTGGCATTTAAGTTTCCATTACAACTTTATCTTCAAAGTTCTAATGTGTTCTAGTATCCAATTGAGAAGTCTGCTGCCACTCCAATTCTCAGTCTTTTTCTCAGGCAGTCTATTTTCAAGTTTGGTTTCTTTCTGAGTAGTTTTAGGGTTTTCTATTTATCCTTCCCATTCTAAAATGAAGACTTTATCTTTGTATTATTATATATATTTTATTTCTTTGGTTATATGTTTCCTCCCAGTCTCTGTTCCCTTCTACAATTTCTTTTTTATTGTATGTTGAAATTCTGGATGGATCTTCCATGTATCAATTTTTTTCTTACACGAGTAGCTTCTTTGCCTTTTTTTAGTGCATTCTAGGACAAAGCCTGGATCAGTTTTCCAGCACACTGTTAGCACACTTCTATTTCATTTATTTTGACAATATTCACATGTCTAAGGTATCTGTCTAATCACTTGTTTATGTCAAGGACCTGCCTGGTGGCTCACCCCTGTAATCCCAGCAGTTTGAGAGGCCAAGGCAGGAGGATTGCTTGAGGCAAGGAGTTCAAGATGAGCCTGAAACTATAGGTCCAATCTATAGCAAGACCCTGTCTCTACATAGAGTTTAAAAAATTAGCTGGCCATGGTAGCGCACACCTATAGTCTCAGCTACTCAGGAGGCTAACGCAGGAGGATCACTTGAGCCCAGGATTTCGAGGCTGTAGTGAGCTGGGATCACACCACTGCACTCTAGACTCTAGCCTGGGCCAACAGAGTTTTGAGACCCTGTCTCAAAAACAAAAAAGTGTCAGGGAGCTCCATGAAACAACAACCTGGGGTAAAGTCTCATGTTTCTACAGTATTCTATTAGGAATGGTATCTCCCTTTCATGGTCTTTGTTTTCCTCAAATGCCATGTGTTCTTTGTGATCCATTTGTTCTTGTGTTTTGATCTTCCTTGTTTGCCTGTCTTCAGTTGCTTACCTCTCATAATTGTGAGAAGCTGAATTGGATGTGGATCTGGCTTGTCTTTGGGCTGAGAGTTCTTTTTTTTTTTTTTTTGAGACAGAGTCTTGCTTTGTTGTCCAGGCTAGAGTGAGTGCCGTGGCGTCAGCCTAGCTCACAGCAACCTCAAACTCCTGGGCTCAAGCGATCCTACTGCCTAAGCCTCCCGAGTAGCTGGGACTACAGGCATGTGCCACCATGCCCGGCTAATTTTATATATATATCAGTTGGCCAATTAATTTCTTTCTATTTATAGTAGAGACGGGGTCTTGCTCTTGCTCAGGCTGGTTTTGAACTCCTGACCTCGAGCAATCCGCCCACCTCGGCCTCCCAGAGAGCTAGGATTACAGGCGTGAGCCACCGCGCCCGGCCAAGGGCTGAGAGTTCTTTTCCTTCTTACAGTCATAAGCTTGCTAGAGTCCCGCCCTCTTCTCCTGGCCTCTGTGAGCTAAGTAGTAAAAGCTCTCATTTCTGAGTACATTCCACAGTGAGTTAGCCAGAAGACAACACTAGAATCAGGTCTTCTTTTCCTTTTCTTTCTTCTGCTGCACCTGTAGAAGTTTGAAGCTTCTACAAGCTATTTCAAGCTTTGGTCTGCTTATTCCAACATTCATATGATCACCAAACATGCCTTGGATTTTTTTCCCTAGGGAAATACTGCTGCAGCCAATTGCAGCAGTTCAGAAAATTCCTACAGTGCTGTTACCTGTTCCTGTTGAAGCTATTTTCTCCTGTGTTTTAAACTCTAGTTTCTATGCTCTTATTTCTCTATAATGCTAATTTTACTTTGTCTTTTAGAAATTACTTAAATTTTCATCTGTTAGTAGCATTGTTTCTTTCTAGGGCTATTTGGATGTATTTTATTACAATGGCATTGCCTGGGACTTAATGATCATGCTTTAGTAGCCCTCTAAGGCATCACTCATGATCATTTTTAAAGAATTTGCTAATCTGGTAGAAAACAATTTCATTATTTTAATTTGCATTTACTTTTTTTTTCTTTGTGTGCATTTTTATGTAGGATTTCTTACATACTGAACTCAGATTGGCCTACGGGAATATTTTGGAAACAATGAAAATCAATAGAGGCATTCAATCCAAAACAATTGTTAAATATATATTTTGTGCTTTCAAGACCTACAACTATGTAAAATAAAGCTTATACTATCCAGGAATCCTCAGTGATGCCTGGAGTGAGGAGTTGTGGGGACAGGAGACTGTGTGTGGAGTTCCATATCTGAATAACGTGGGGCATTTTTTCAGATTACTTAGTAGATTGGAATGAGAGGGTGCTATAATTTTTTTTTTTTGGAAACAGAATCTCATTCTGTCACCCTGGACAGAATGCAGTGGGAGTCATCATAACTCACTGCAACCTCAAACTCCTGTGCTCAAGTGATCCTCCTGCCTCAGCCTCCCAGGTAGCTTAGGATTACAGGCGTGTGCCACCACACCCAGCTAATTTATTCTGTTTTTTGTTGTGATGGGGTCCCACTCTTGCTCAGGCTGGTCTTGAACTCCTGACCTCAAGCGATCCTCCTGCCTCAGCCTCCAATAGTGCTAGGATTAGAGGCATGAGCCACTGTACCTGGCCTATAAATTTCTTAAGTATCCCCACATGATGCCAGTAATTTCTCTTCCCCTAAATTAGATTGTTTTCCAATAAAATTCTCACTACTGTATGACATTAATTTTTGATCACTATGAGAAGAGAAAAAAATATAGGCAAAAGCCAAAGGGTTTGCTTTTCTAGAACAGCTCCTCTAGGGATTTTCATGTCTTCTGTCTCTTCAGGTGAACAGCCTTGCTCTCCAGTCCACATTACCCTAGATTGATTGATCTCCTTCCTGCCTACCCACCCTCCCACCTTTCTCCCTCCCTGCCTTTTGAAGGAAAGAAAGGAGGAAGGGTAGGCTCAGCTTGCTGAAAATTTTCCCTAAAATTTCCTTCATAGCTCAAAGGCCTTAGGGCCATTCCAATGAAGAATTGTACATTCTGTATGATACTTCACATGGTAAACTTGTGTACCAGTTTGTATTTTCACAAAACATGATTGACAAACTCCTTACAAATTAAAAACTACAAGGGAAGTCTGTGATTGATTTAAATATCAGTTAGGGTGTTAGACATGCTCAAGGTGAGTGTATGTTGTCAGTACAGAAACCCATTTCTTCTAGAATCAACAGAAAATGTTCATTGATACTTACTTCAACATTCACTGTGTGGTAATCTGAACTGGTGGGTAACCAGATGTGACTAGCTTCAGAAAAACCAGCATTTGAGCTATTGTCCCACTGCATTGGTGACTTTGAGAGAAGGGTATTCTATGTCAAAAGAAAAAACAATGGTCTGGTTATTAAAAGAATTGTACTTTGGTCCTGATGCACTTCATAATTATTTAATTCCCTTTAGTTCTTAGCTAGTGCTTATATTTATTAGCATTCATAATAAAAAGGCCTTAACATTCAGTACATACACCAGTTTAACACTTCTAATTGGAAAATAGCCAATAACATCTTGAGTTTTAAATAGACTGTACTAATTGAACTTTAATACATACTTGGAATCTTTGCTGCTTTTCCTTAAAAATGAGTAATGTAGGATTTCATGATGTGCTATTACCAACTTATGCTACTTCATTCTACTATGGTACAGTGATGGTGAATTTAAGAATACTGCCATGTACAATTGAGCCTGAATTCTATCCTGCTCATTTATCCAGCTTGGTTACTGCTCATGAGTGCACACACACAAATTTAGGAGCTGATGAAGAAAAAGTTTCACCTTAATCAAGTATTAGGGAAGTTTGATCCCATACACTTGAAAACTAACCATGCAAATGTAAAGGTTCAAGATTAGCCATCTACCCAGCAACACAGTTGTGGAATCTGTAGCCTCAAACAAAAACAAAATGAAAAGCACTCAACTCTGAAGCTGTGCATTGCACTTAACATATTAATGAAAGGAAGAGTTTGTGCTATGGTCACCTGAGATCTATCAGAACAAATAAAACTAAGGATAATGGTCTCCTAAGTATCTAAAAAATGGAAAAACAAACACCACATATACTCTCTAATAAATTGGAACTAACGGATGGGCGCACAAGTACACAGAGGAAAGTAAAAGTCATTGGAAATCAAGCAGTGGGGAGGGAAAGGGCAAAGCCCACCTAACAGGTATTATGAACATGATCTGGGTGATGGGCACACTTATAGCGCTGACTCAAGGCATATATCAAAAACATCTGCGCCCCCCCTTAAAAAAAAAATTGAGACAGGGTCTCACTTTGTTGCCCAGACTAGAGTGAGTACTATGGCGTCAGCCTAGCACACAGTAACCTCAAACTCCTGGGCTCAAGCAATCCTTCTACCTCAGCCTCCCGAGTAGCTGGGACTACAGGCATGTGCCACCATGCCCGGCTAATTTTTCTATATATATTAGTTGGCCAAATAATTTCTATTTATAGTAGAGACAGCATCTCGCTCTTGCTCAGGCTGGTTTTGAACTCCTGACCTCGAGCAACCCGCCCGCCTTGGCCTCCCAGAGTGCTGGTATTATAGGTGTGAGCCACTGCGCCCGGCCTCCCTTAATATTTTGAAATAAAATTTTAAGAAGAATTAAAGAAATAAGTGTTCCTAACTTGTGTTTCAAGTAGAGGGCAATGAATAGTATTCCAAACTAAACCACTAATTCTCAAACTTCAGTGTGCCTAAGAATCAACTAGAAAACATCTTTAAAATGCAGATTCCTGGGCTCTATTCAGGATATTATTCAGTTTTGTGGCTCAAAGAGCAACAGTTTTTAATAAGTTCCCAAGCCACCAAGAAAGCTGAAAATTCTTACTGTCTAATCTTTAAGAAAAGCAAACCATGATTTTCAGCAATGGAATAGAGATAGTAAAGTCTCAGATTTAGCAACAAAATGAGTAGTTTCACAGCTGTGGTATATGATTAACTTATATTAAACTTACAATATCATAGCTTTCGTTGAGATTTGAGGCTAAAGTATTTCCCATTCCTATTTCTTCTCCATAGTAAGTTATGGGAGTTCCAGGGAGTGTGAAAAGCAGCATGTTCATCATGTTGACATATTCATTCCCCAAACGAGAAGTCAATCGGGAACTATCTGGTCCACCAATCTGAAAGGCAAACATTTTTCAAAACATAGCTCTATACAGTTTTCTGGAAGATTTACCCTATTTCACAGAAAATTCAGGCAGAGAAAACAGATAGCTGTGGGTACCTTGGCATCAGCAAGCCTGGATTTGAGTCCTAAGCCCACTGCTCAGTGGGTCACTGACCGATTTTCTGTCTTGGCCACTGATGATCAACAAAATGGTGATAATTTACTTCACAATGATATTGCAAACAAGATAAAATTTAGAGGGTGCCTACTCATATTTTCTCAGATTTGGATAAAAGAAACAAAAATGTTTCTTCCATAGAGAGTGAGACAAGGGAACAAGGTGGAAGAGACAGGCATGGGAAAAAGACTTCTGATATGTGCACTCTTTTTAAATTGTTTTGACTGATGAACTATTTGAAGCAAATTTTAAAAAGTAAATCAGCTTTTAGAAAGAAATTTACATAGTCCAAGATGAAATTTTGTAAAGTGTTTTCTATTTTTAAATATATTTCTGTGTTAAATGTTCTAGGACATATTATAACATCTAATCCTTATTTAAATAAAAGTTTGTTTAAATAAGAGTTTATTTAGCTGGGCACGATGGCTCATGCCTGTAATCTTAGCACTTTGGGAGGCTGAGGCAGGAGAATCACTTGAGGCCAAGAGTTCAAGACCAGCCTGAGCAACATAGCAAGACCCCATCTCTACAAAATAAGAAAAATTAGCCAGACATGGTGGCGCATGCCTATAGTCCTAGCTACTTGCAAGGCTGAGGCAGGAGGATCACTTGAGCCCAGGAGTTTGAGGTTGCTGTGAGCTACAGTGCCACCACTGCACTCTAGCCTGGGCAACAGATTGAGACCCTGTCTCCAAAAAAAAACCAAACCAAAAAGAAAAAAGTTACCTGACAACTCTTTTCCATATTCTGTACCACTACAACTCAACTATAATGTGCATATGCTTAGCATGGCACTTTACTGTTTAAAAATTACTTTCACACCTATATCTTATTTCCCTCCTCCCACAACAATGCTGTCAGATTATCTCCATTTTACAAATGATGAAACAAGTTCTGAGAAATTGCATCATTTATTCAAGTCCCAATATGAAGCAGAACCAGCCTTTGAACTTGAGTCTTAGACCCAGAACTTGATTGCTACAATTCGGGAAAAGAGAAGCCGCTTTATTTTCTTAGATGAATTAAAATGATCTTTATATTTTTACCATTGTAAAGTATTATTCTATTTTTATGGCCAGAAAACTAGGTTAATTTTTGCCTCCATCCTTTTATTCTTTTCATTATGGTGAGCTCTGACAAGAAACCGTTTGATTCTCAAGCCTTCTGGACACAGAGCATTTTTTTTCCCCCAGAATTGAGATCAGGAAATATTTCCACGAGTAGTTCACAGCAATGGACACAGATGAGGGCATCCTCACAGGCTGAGAGGTCCCAGTCACCTATGATATTAGAGACTTTCAATATATTAAGAAAACGCTAAAACTACATTATAAAATTTATGATAATGAGGGCACTGTGAGAATAGCTGAGTAAGGACCTCCAAAAATCTCCATAAACTCAAGGTGAATTCTGGCAAAAACTAAAAATTCACCTTTTTTTTGGATCCTCTAAAATTAAAGGCTTGCAAAAATCCAAGGAGCAGTTATTCAAGAAAAACAGCTGGATCTCAGAACAGTGAGCTTTGTAGCATTTTGTCCTAATCTCATGCCCTTCTTCTCAGGTCAATGATAGCCTCGAAAACCGAAAACTTTGCAACTATAGTAGTTGTGAAAAACAGCAGCCTAGTAGCCACTGGAAGGATAGAATGGGTTTCAAGATTGCCAGAAGCTCTATCCCTAGAGAACTGTCACTATTTTCCCTTTCTGGTGGCTCACTTTTAGTTGGGTGTTTTATGATCCCAGAGCTGGCTCCGTGTAAGCAACAGCCTATCTTCAGGGCATTTGCAGAAAACAATCAGCAATTGTTTAATATTGTACCTGCCTGGGGTGGCATTACCAATGGGTGCTAACCAGAGGCTGACCAAAAAAAGTAAGGGAAGACCAGGGCAATGAGATGTCCATAATAGACTTTCAAAGATTCCAACATATTCCTAGGAATCTAGAAGGCCACTTTCATGAGAAAGACTGTGTGCACAATGAGAGCTGTGCAGATGTCCAGGGAAGACCTGAGAAGTCTCTAATCTTTCACCTGTCTTACATTAAGGCTCTGCAAGCAGAAAGTGAAGACTAAGGCAGAGTTGTACACTGCCTGGTAGAGTGTTGAAAGTATGCTCCAGCACACACACGCACACACACACAGTCCTTCAGCAAAGGCTGCAAGACGTATTGGTTCAAGGCATCTAAGGAATTTCTTGGAAATCAGTAGCTGAGGAAGCAAAGATATCTCTGGCCACACAGAACAAAGAATCAATCCAAGAAAGTCACTAAAGAAACAGACAGCAATGACAACAACAACAAACACTGGGCAAGGAAGAATGTGATTTCCAGAATTGCCATATTATTTAAAATGTACTGTTCAAACAAAAAATTACAAAATAGGCAAAGAAACAGGAAAATATGGTCTATACATAGCCCCCTCCCCAAAAAAAGCAGTCAATAGAAAATGTTGCTGAGGAAAACCAAACATTAGACTTACTAGACAAAGACTTTAAATCAGCTATTATACATATATTCAAAGAATGAAGCTGCATCTAAAGAATTTAAAGTATGTTAACAATGTCTCAATTATCAATAGAGAGAAATTAAGAAAAATAGTAGAAATTTTGGAGTTGAAAGTACAATAATAAATGAAAAATTCACTACAGGGGTTTGACAGATTTGAACTGGCAAAAGAATCAGAAAACTTGAAGACAGATCAATTAGGAATATCTTGTCTGAGAAACAGGAAGAACAGAAAGAAAAATGAGGAGAGTCTCAGAGACCTGAGACCATCGTGCATACCAACTTATGTGTAATGAGAGTCTCAGAAGAGAGGCAGAAATAATATTTCAAAAAATAAATGGCGGCCAGGCGCTGTGGCTCACGCCTGTAATCCTAGCTCTTGGGAGGCCGAGGCGGGCGGATTGCTCAAGGTCAGGAGTTCAAAACCAACCTGAGCAAGAGCGAGACCCCGTCTCTACTATAAATAGAAAGAAATTAATTGGCCAACTGATATATATATAAAAAAAAAAAAAAATTAGCCGGGCATGGTGGCGCATGCCTGTAGTCCCAGCTACCCGGGAGGCTGAGGCAGAAGGATCACTCGAGCCCAGGAGTTTGAGGTTGCTGTGAGCTAGGCTGACGCCACGGCACTCACTCTAGCCTGGGCAACAAAGCGAGACTCTGTCTCAAAAAAAAATAAAATAAAATAAAATAAATGGCCAACAACTTCCCAAATTGGATGAAGAACAATTCTGCACATCTAAGACCCTGAACGGACTCCAAGTAGGAGAAAAATTTAAAAACCTACACCTAGACATACCAGTCAAACTATCAAGAGATACAGAAAGAATCTTTAAAGGAACAAAGAAAATTGGTAAATCACATACAAGGGATTCGCAGTAAGATTAGCAACTGACTTAACAGTAACCATGGAGGCCAGAAGGCAACAGAATGACATATTCAAAGTGATGAAAGGAAAAAAAAAACTGAACCAAGATTTTATGTCCAGGAAAACTATTCTTCAATAATGAAAGAGAAACAAGATACCACTTCACACCTACTATGATGGGTATAATTTTATAAAAAGAAAACAGAAAATAACAAGTGTTGGTGAGAATGTGGAGGAATCAGAACCCTCATACATTGCTGATGGGAATGTAAAATGGGAATGTCACTGTGGAAAACAGTTTGGCAGTTCCTCAAAAAGTTAAACATAGAAGTACTATATGAACTAGCAATTCTACTCTGAAGCATATAGCCAAAAGAATTGAAAGCAGGGGCTCAAACAGATACTTGTAGAATAACATTCATGGCTTTATTCCAGTAGCCACAAGAGGAAAACAAACTGTCCATTAACAGATGAATGGATAAACAAAACATGGTATCTACATACAGTGGAATGTTATTCAGCCATAAAAAGGAATGAGGTTCCGATACATGCTATCATATGAAGGAAACTTGAAAACCTTTTGTTAAGTAAAATAACCTAGAAACAAAAGGACAAATATTATATGATTCTACTTTTAATAAGATAGGTAAAATAGGCAATTTATAGAGGCAGAAAATAGAATGGAGGATATCAGAGTGGAGATGAGTTATTGTTTAGTTGGTATAGGTTTTCTATTCAGAATGATGAAAATTTCTGGTAATGAAGGAGGACCTTTAAAGCCAGGAGTCTGAAACCAGCCTTGGCAACTTAGTAAGATCCTGTCTCTAAATAATTGTTTTTTTAATTAGCTAGGTGCATTGGCATGTCCCTATAGTCCCAGCTACTGAGGAGGCTGAGGTGGGAGAAGGATTGTTTGAGCCCAGGAGTTCAAGACCAGCCTAGGTGACATAGTGAGACCCCATTTCAAAAAGAAAAGAAAAAAGAAAAAAACAATTCTATTTACAATAGCATCAAAAGAATAAAATATTTAGAAGTAAATTGAACCAAAAACATAAGACTTATACACTGAAAAATACAAAATGTCATTGAAAAAATTAAAGAAGACCTAAATAAATGGAGATATATTCATGTTTGTGGATTGGAAGACTTAATATTGTTAAGATGGAGTGACTACCACAAGGATATGCAGATTCAATACAATCCCTGTCAAAGACTATCATTTCCTTCATTGCCTTGTTGAAAAGCACTTGATGGTAAATATATTTCCAGACTCTCAATTCTGTTTATCTATATGTCTATTCCTATGCCAAAACCACCCTGAGTTGGTTACTGTAGCTTTGTTGTAAGTTTTGAAATGGAGAAGTGCGAGTCCTCCAACTGTTATTTTTTCAAGGTTGTTTTTAGCTATTATGGGTTCCTTACTTTTCCTGAGGGTTTTTAAAATCCTGTTTTTGATTGTAATGCCTCTCAAAATTTTCCTGGGATTTTGATAGGGATTGCATTGAATGTGCTGCCCTGGGCATGAGGACTTACCATCCAATTAGGCCATTTTCCTTCTGGCATGTTTTCCATCCAAGATGTGATGACCTCATACACACTGTTCCCAGAAAGAGTGTCTAGCATGGTGAGGTAATTGTTGAAGGGAAAATCAGCTTCTTGGATAAATGGCAACCCATAGTACAACATGGTCCTGTCAATGCTCTCTGCATAGGCTTCAATCCCCATGAACCTGTAAGAGTTGGCAGGATTCAGTATCATTAGGGCCTGTCAGAAGACTGGGAAGATGCCTTGTGGCTGCTTATATTTCACTTACAGAATGTAGGGGCTGAATGCACTTTTTTTTTTTTTTTTTTTGGAGACGGAGTCTTGCTCAGTTGTCCCAGCTAGAATGCAGTGGTATCATCATAGCTCATTGCAATCTCAAATTCCTGGGCTCAACCTATCACCCTGCCTCAGCCTCTCGAGTACCTCAGAATACAGGCACTTATCACCATCCCTGGCTAGAGACAGGGTCTCACTCTTGCTCAGCTGGTCTCAAACTCCTGAGCTCAAGCAATCCTCCCACCTCCACCTCCCAGAGTGCTAGGATTACAGGCATGAGCCACCATCCCCAGCCTGAATGCACACTATCAACCTTACAGGCTTAGGGGTCACTAGAAAGCATAGTCAAGCCAAATGTCCAAGAAATGTCATGCTGGGTCCCCTAGACAATTTCTTATTTGTAGTAATCTCAAAAAATGGCCTAATACTAGGTCATGCCTCAGAGTTAAGAAACACTTCTGGATCTCAATCAATATTATTCTCTTCTTTCTAAGCCTGATTAAAACTCAGTTAACATCCATGAAGACTTTCTTTAGCAGTTCTCATCACTCCATTTAAAATTTAAAGTATATGTCTGCAAATATAAGTTCTTTCCTCAAAAGAACTTCCCCTTGCATTTGAGTCCGTATGAAGTCTTGCCTTATTATGGGTGTGTACTCTCAATTGCTGAAAACTAAACACTCTTTGCAGAAGACACATTTGCTGAAATGACCCCAGTCAATGCTGGCTTTAGCTATTTAAGGCTGCACTTTAATGGGTAAGTGCACAGTCTCTGGAGCCCAGCTGTCTCAGTTCAAATCCCATCGCTGCCATTACTACCTGTGTCCCCATTGCCTGCATATTTAGAGCCTCAGTTTCCTCATCTATAAAATGGAGATAATAATCAGAGAAATTTCCTTTTTTTTTTTTTTTTTTTTTTTTTTTAGAGACAAGATCTTACATGTTAACCAGGCTGGCCTGAAACTCCTGGGCTCAAGCAATCCTCCTGCTTCAGCCCTTGACTAGCTGGTATCACAATTGTACACCACTACACCCAGCTCTGAAGGGAAATTTCTTTAACTCGTTTTCTATAGATTCTATTAGATGATCTATATAAACTTAGCAATAATTAATTTTATTACATGTTTATTATATGCCCAGTACAATTTTAAGTGTTTTATATACATTATGTATATAAATGTATTTATATACATTACAGTTTAGTTGAAACATACGGATTCATACTGTACAAGGAACTATAACTCCAATAATAATGGTAAAAATAATAGTTCATGGCTAACATTTAGCTAATATATTTGTTTTTAATTAATTTAATTTTCACAAAACTACTGTGAAGTAAGTACTGTGATTAGCATCATTTTACAAAAGAGAAAACTGAAAATCTGCAAAGCTATGCAACATGAGAGAATGTAACCAGACCCTAGCATATATGGATTTGTTAAATTATTACTTTAACCCCTGAATTAAAGGGATACACTGCAGACCACACACCATGCTTGGGAAGAATGGAAGCATGCTCTACGGTTACCTGTATCTGCCAGGTTCCCTGCTGTATTGGTCCATGATCTGCCGAAAGCCCTGGACGATGTTGTGCATTCCCACCTGTGTGGTGGTGAAGTCGTGGTACAGCTCTGAGTAGTGTGTGACCGTGCCCTTTGAAAACCAGGACAGCATGGTTACCATCATTTCACATGTCACATGCCCATAGCTGGCTCAATGTGAATATAGACAATCTCTTCTCTTCAAAGGGCTCAAGCCCACCAAGGCACATGCTCAAAGATAGTTTTGTGGTTGGAGAAGACTACTCACAGCTATTACTACTTCATTTGATGCTTAAATTGTTAACTTTATAAATCTAGTAAACACTTTTTCTTTAACTACCACTTACCCATTTTAGCAAACTAAATTTTTCTGAACATCAAAACATTGATTATAAATATATTTAACAAAATCCTCCTGAACATTTAATTGTCAATGCTTCAGACACTTTTTAAAGACAAACAAAACAAATTATCTTAATGATTATAGAGCTTATTATATGACTTTATCTGCTCACAAAAATATTAGTATCATGCATTTAAATTTTTTTCTTTACACCATCTCTATCCTTTATTCTTACTGTTATGCTTTCTCAGGGTTTCAGTAATTTTTTCTGATACTCATTTCTGAGCCTTCCTAGGATTGCAATAATCTCCAAGAATCAAAAGCAAAAGATTACACCTCATACAAGCCAAGGTTGTAGGTCCTGGGATGGAACATGGCCTGGACTGGCAGATTCTGTAGTGAGATGGGCATGGTTTGGAATCCTGTTTATCACCTCTATAACATCTATAAGATTTGCTAAACGGCAATCATAGAACCTTTCTCATAGAATATTGAAAGAGTTAAATGAAATATCATAAGTAAATAGCACATAGCATACCATAGACACTCAGCAAGTGTTAATTCCCTTCAAAAGATGTGTCCTTTAACAACAAGAAAAGTACCTGTGGAATTTATGCCTTCTCATTTGAGCTTGAGTGAGATGACAAAAATTGCATTGAGTAAATGTTCTCCATTCTGTGGCCCTTGGGAGAGTCCACACTATCTGTGTCCACAGAACCCTTGTCACCGAAGGGCTCCTGAAGGGATCCCTCACTTTGGAGGAACTAATAGAAGGAAACATCTGGGCATATGCATTTGAAACTCCTGTGTAATTCTAAAGAAAACAATTGAAAGTACTTCCTAGAGACAGGACAGAACTCATCTTCGTTACTGGCATCTCAGGCTAAAAAAGAAAACACTCTGATGAATTTTCCGAAAAGGCAAAAATAAAAAAAAAAGTTGAAAACTTTACCGGGATTTGAGTCTTATTTACTTGGATCTCATCTCTCAGATGTGTTGCTTCTAGAAGAAATTTAACAGCATCGAAACTGAAACCATCAACACCCTTTGCGAGCCAGAACTGGATAATTTCCTAAATATGAAGAAGCAAAATGCTTGGTTACATTAATTACACATTATTATCATAACATTTAATAAATTTTTTGTCTGTTAATGACTTATCATAAATAGATATTTCTTCATGCAAAATAAGCGCAGTATCCATATAGTCTATTTTTATCTATTTAGCATAGCTGTATCTTACTATAATGAGCTCTCAAGTAACTGCATTTAGGGACTCCCACACCTTCATATTTGAGTTCAGAATTACAATTACATTTATAATTGATGTTATGAGCATGTTTCCAAAGTTTAGAGAATCCACTCTAAAAGAAAAAATGGGAGAGGAAAACATGGCAGATCAGTGGTGACCTCTGGCTCTCTGCTCCCAGAGTAAGGGGTGAAGAACGTGGACAGCTACACATAAGTGGATTGCTCTCCCACAAGAACAACATCACGAATCTGCAGAGACGCAGCGCCAGGGGGAAAAAAAGGTAAACTGGAGAACCGACTACAAAGTCTGGAGAGCGCAAGATACACAATAGGGTATAAAGCTTGGGATGGCTGTGCCCACCAGCCAGCCAGGGCAGTGTGATCTGACCCAGAGGAGGACAACTGTTCCTCCACCAACCTCCACATCCACTCAAGCAGGGAAGCGCCTGAAGTCAGTGCAAAGTTGTGGCATGGAATGACAGGCTATGTGGACAAGAGACAATAGCGGGAAACATTTTGAACTCCCCAGTGCTCTGTGCTAGGTCCGCACTAGGCAGGAGAGGGACTGATCTGAGTGGACACTTCCCGGGTCCGCAGGAGGGAGTTTGGAGACAGGCACCTAGCCTCTGGCAGTCAGCCAGAACAAAGGAGGTGAATGCCAAAAGGGAGAGTCTGCCCCCAGAAACCACCCAAGATTCAGCTGCCGCAGGGTGGGACAGAGAGTGTAGGGCCCTCTACTGAACTGACATGAGACAGTGGGACAGGGAAGCAGTGGAGACAGCCGGTGGCTCATTGAGACAGCCAGCCAAACCTAGCACTTGCTGCCCCTAAGCAGTCACCTCCAGTGCTGGCTCTCCATGGGTGGGCATTTTGGGGGTCCACAGCCAGGAAATGCTATGGCGCATTGCAGTTTTGGGTACCACCCCTTTCCCAGCCCAGCAAGGCAAGGTCAGGCGACAGTCTCAGGCAACACGCCTGGCCTAGCCCAGCAGGGCAGGCTCCACCCTTGGAGGCTGGAAGAAGGGAGAAAAGTCATTTTCTCTGTGCAACTAGTGTGAATCTGCAGGACCTTGGAACTAAGCAATAGGGAGCGGCCTATTGATTCAGTCCAGTGGGCTGGCTTTGATCATCTGATAAGAACGTAACACTAGGGCTTGCTCTTGGCGCTTGGGCTGCTGCCAGCTTTGGGGTTTGTGGACTGGGATGGAAAAATCCTGGCCAGAGCCCTCAGCAATTATACCAATTGACATCCCCCACCAGGAGCTGCTTCGCAAGTATGGCGAAAGAGCCTCGAATAACATTAGCAGCTCTCCCCTAGCAGATCAAGCAACCACAGAAGTATACACTCTCAGGCTTGCAGGTACCAGTTTCCCTTACCCCACCTAAAGTGGGAAGAGGGCTTAAGTAACCCTCAGGAGTGACAAGATATTTCCCAAAGATCAGGGTATTCATATCCCCTATTTAGGGAATTAGAGCCCAGCACAAAGGCATCAGAATACCTTGATAATAGGCTCCTCCACACAAACTACAAGCAACCACAGAGAGAGTAACCCCATAGCTCAACACAGTGCCTTCCATCCTAAACTATTGGAGGGCAGCGGAGTCAAACACACAAGAATGTTTCACCACCTGGGAGCTTAAGCAAGGGGTCCAAATTTACTAATCTCCTTTGGCAAGAGGGGAAGACAACAGGTCAGAGGTAACCCAACAGGTTAAAATACCTCTAAGGCAATACAGGACTAGCATGCATCTCCCCAGCACTGTCAAGGACCGTCCCTTTGAGAACTTGGAGATAAGGCCATAAACCAATTCCAGCACCCCCAGTTCTCAACAAAGTAGCCTGATGAGAAAGAATCAATGAAAGAACATAGGAAACATGAAAGATCAGAGAGAAAAGTCACCCCCAAAAGAAAACATTCAATCTCCATCAATAGATACCAACTTACATGATATGATTAAATTGATAGATTTCAAATGTGGATTGTAAAAAAACTCAATGGAATTGAAGAGAAAATAGAAACACAACATAAAGCCACAAGAACAATATAGGAAATGAATTAAAAATTATCTAAAGAAATTGAAATACTCCAAAAAAAAAAAACAAATTCTGGAAATGAAAGATACATTTAGGGAACTACAAAACACAGTGGAAACCCTCAAGAATACAATGGATTACGCAGAGGAAAGAATATCAGAGTTTGAAGATAACACCTATGAGCTACACAAATCAGATGAAGAAAAAGAACACAGAAATGAGACAAGAACAAAACATATAAGAAATGTGGGATTGTGTAAAGAAGCCCAATATAAGAATGATAAGCATCCAAGAGATAGAAGAAAATATACAAGAGCTGGAAAACTTATTTCATGGAATACTGGAAGAAAATATGCCTGGCATGGCCAGAAATCTAGATGTCCAGATACAAGAAGCACACAGAACTCATGGGAGACTCAATGTGAAAAGGCAACATCATGTTACATAGTCATTAGAGTTGACCAAACTAAACATGAAAGAAGCAATCATTTGAGCAGTGAGACAAAAATAGTGAGATAACCTATAAAGGAAAAAATATCAGACTAACTGCAGACTTCTCAACTGAAACTTTACAAGCCAGAAGAAACTTGGCACCTATCCTCAATCTTCTAAAACAGAATAATGGCCAACCTAGAATTCTCTAACCAGCAAAATTAAGCTTCATTTAGAAATAGCTAGCTTCAAAGAAATAAAGCCCTCCCCAGACAAGTAATCACCGATGGAATTTGCAAAGACCACACCTGCCCTATAGGAACTACTCAGACCTGCATTATACACTGAACAGCACAAGAGACACTCACCAAAGTAAAACCACTCAAGAGTTAAAGTCTAGAACCTGGATTCCATCATGGCTCAAGGAGTAAAACAAAATAGGAATTCACCCAACAGTATGAACAGAAATCTACCCCAAATATCAATTCTCTCAATAAATGTGAGTGGCTTGAATTGTTGTCTGAAGAAACAGACTGGTACAGTGGACAAAAATTCATAAGCCAAGTATCTGCTGCCTATAGAAAATGCATCTAATCCACAAAGATGCTTTCAGGTTGAAAGTCAAGGGATGGAAAACAATCCTCCAGGCAAATGGAAGCCAAGAGGAAAAGAGGGAGGGAAGGAAGGAAAGAGGGAGGGAAGGAAGGAAGGAAAGAGGGAAGGAAGGAAGGAAGGAAGGAAGGAAGGAAGGAAGGAAGGAAGGAAGGAAGGAAAGAAAGAGGGAGGGAAGGAAGGAAGGAAAGAAGGAAGGAAGGAGGGAAGGAAGGAAAGAGGGAAGGAAGGAAGGAAAGAAGGAAGGAAAGAGGGAGGGAAGGAAGGAAAGAGGGAGGGAAAGAAGGAAGGAAGGAGGGAGGGAGGGAAGGAAGGAGAGTGGGAGGGAGGGAGGGAAGGAAGGAGAGTGGGAGGGAGGGAGGGAAGGAAGGAGAGAGGGAGGGAAGGAAGGAGAGAGGGAGGGAAGGAAGGAGAGAGGGAGGGAAGGAAGGAAAGTGGGAGGGAGGGAAGGAAGGAAAGTGGGAGGGAGGGAGGGAGGGAAGGAAGGAAAGTGGGAGGGAGGGAGGGAGGGAGAGAAAGAAGGAGAGAGGGAGGGAGGGAGGGAAGGAAGGAGGGAGGGAGGGAGGGAAGAATAAGTGAGCCACCTGCAGTGCGGGCGCTTCCCCAGCGCACGCTGCTGAAAGCGAGGGCGAGTGTGAGCTAGGATGGCCACCGAGCGTGCGTGCCTGCGGGTACAAGCCCCTCTCCGTCCGCTCGCTGCCCGAAGCACCACAAAAAAAAAAAAAAAAAAAAGAACGTAGGGGGTAGCTATACTTATTTTAGATAACATAGGCTTTAAAATACCAAAAGAAAGGAAGGACAAAGATGGCCACTATATAATGATGAAAGGGAAAGTCCAACAAGAAGACTTAACAATTCTTAATATTTATGTACCCAACTCAGGAGCACCTAGATACATAAAGCAAACCCTGTTTGATGTATATAGCATGATAAACAATAACACTATAGTAGCTGGGGATTTCAATACCCCATTGAACTGGACAGATCTTCCAAACAGAAGATAAGCAAAGAAATAATGGACTTAAATAGAGCTCTAGAACAAAAGGGTCTCACATCTACAGAACATTCCACTCAAATAAAGCCAAATATATATTCTTCTCATCAGCCCATGGAACTTTTTCCAAAATTGATCACATACTAGACCTCAACACAGACCACAAATCAGACCTCAACAATTAAAAAAAAAAAAAAAGATATTATGCTATGTATCTTCTCAGATCATAGTGGTATAAAATTAGAGTTCAATTCCAACAGAAATACCACTTCACAAAGTCATGGAAATTGAACAATTTATTGTTGAATGACTATTGGGTCAGGGAGATACAGAGGGAAATCAAAAGATTCTTCAAACTAAATGATAACAGGGACATAGCCATCAAAACCTGTGGGATACAGCAAAAGCATTCCTGAGAAGAAAACTAATAGCATTAAATGCTGAAGTCCAAAAAACAGAAAGCTCAAAAATCAAACTAATAAACTGTCTCAAGGAACTGGAAAAGGAAGAACAAATCAATTCCAAACCTAGCAGAAGAAATAATTAAGATTAGAGCAGAACTAAATGAAATTGAGAACAAAAGAATTATACAGAAGATCAGTAAAACAAAAAGCTTGTTTTTCAAAAAGATAAATAAAATTGATAGCCCTCTTGCTAGATTGACAAGAACTAGAAGGGAAAGAACTCTAATAAACTCAATTAGAAATGAAAAATGAGAGGTCACAACAGACATCATGGAAATACAAAACATTCTCTTTGAATACTATAAAAGCCTATATGCTCAAAAACTATATAATGTGGAAGAAATGAACAAATTCCTGGAAACATACAACCTCCCTAAGTTCACCAAGGAGGTAACAGAATTTCTGAATAGACCAATCTCAAGCTCAGAAATTGGAGCAGCAATTAAAATCCTCCCAAAATGGAAAAGTCCTGGACCAGATGGCTACACTTCATAGTTTTACCAAACATACAAAGAAGAACTCATATCTATACTACAGAAATTATTCTACAACATTGAGAAAGATGGTATCCTTCCTAACTCATTCTACAAAGCCAATATCACATTGATACCAAAGCCAGGAAAGGACATAACAAAAAAAGAAAACTACAGACCAATATCCCTCATGAATATAGATGCAAAAATCCTCAATAAAATTTCATCAAATCAAATTCAGCAGCATATCAAAAAATAATTCACACCATGACTAGGTGGGCTTTACTCCAGGGATGCCAGACTGGTTCAACATACACAAATCTATAAATGTAATTCACCGCATAAATAAAAGCAAGAAAAAGACCATATGATTCTCTCAATAGATGCAGAAAAAGCATCTGACAAAGTCCAGCACGCCTTTATGATAAAAACTCTTAACAAAATAAGAAGACGGGTCATACGGTAAACCAATATCATACTGAATGGTGAGAAATTGAAACCATTCCCACTTAGAACAAGAACCAGACAAGGTTGCCCACTATCTCCACTTCTATTCAACATAGTGCTGGATGTCCTTGCTAGAGTAATTGGCCAAGAGAGGGGAATTAAGGGCATCCAAAAGAGGGCAGATGAGATCAAACTCTTGCTCTTTGCCAATGATATATTATTATATCTAGAAAGCCCCAAGAATTCAACAAAAAGACTTGTAGAATTGATAAATGAATTCAGTAAAGTCTCAGGATACAAAATCAACACACACAAATCAGAGGCATTCACATATGCCAGTAATAGTCAAGCCAAAATTCAAATCAAAAATGTAATACCTTTTACAATAGCCTCAAAGAAAATTAAATATCTAGGAATATATTTAATGAAAGAAGTGAGAGACAGATACAGGGAGAACTATGAAACACTAAGAAAAGAAATTGTAGAAGATGTAAACAGATGGAAAAATCGGCCTTGCTCATGGATTGGCAGAATCAACATTGTTAAAATGTCCATACTACTGAAAGTGATCTACAGAATTTACGCAGTCCATTTCAAAGTACCATCATCATTCTTTACAGATCTAGAAAAAATAATTCTACACTTTGTATGGAATCAGAGAAGACTTCATACAGCCAAAGCAATCTTAAGCAAAAAGAACAAAGTGGGAGGTATCAGTCTACCAGACTTTAAGCTTTACTACAAGGCTACAATAACTAAAACAGCATGGTACTGGCACAAGACCAGGGATATAGATCTTTGGAACAGGACTGAGAACCCAGAAATGAAACCATCCGCATATTGTCATCTAATCTTTGACAAAGCAGACAAAAATATACACTGGGGATAAGAATCTCTTTTTAATCAATGGTGCTGGAAAAACTGGATAACTATATGCACAAGATTGAAACTGGATCCCCACCTCTCACCTCTTACAAAAATCAATTCACAATAGATAACAGACTTAAACCTAAGGCATGAAACCTTAAGAATCCTAAAAGAAAATGTAGGGAAGACTCTTTCAGACAAAGAATTTATGAAGAAGATCCCCAAGGCAATCACAGAAGCAACAAAAATAAATAAATGGGACCTAATCAAATTAAAAAGTTTCTGTGCAGCCAAGGAAACTATTATTAGAGCGAATAGACAGCCTACAGAATGGGAGAAAATATTTGCTTTCTACACATGCGATAAAGGGCTGATAACAAGAATCTATGTAGAACTCAAAAAAAAAAAAATCAACAAGAAAAAAAATCAAACCACCCCATCAATAATTGAGCAAAGGACATGAACAGAAACTTTTCAAAAGATGACAGAATGGCCAGCAAACATATAAAAAAAAATGCTTAACATCTCTAATCATTAGGGAAATGGAAATCAAAACCACAATGAGAATACCTAATCCCAATGAAAATGGCTTTTATCAAAAAGTCCCAAAACAACAAATGCTGATGAGGATATAGAGAGACAGGAACACTCTTACGTTGCTGGTGAGACTGCAAATTAGTACAACCTCTGAATTTGGAGATACCTCAAAGAGCTAAAAATAGAAATACCATTTGATCCAGAAATACCATTTGATCCAGCAATAACACTACTAGGCATCTATACAAAAGAACAAAAGACATTCTATAATAAAGATATCTACACTTGAATGTTTATGGCAGCACAATTCACTATTGCAAGGATGTGGAAACAACCCAAATGCCTGTCAATCCATGAGTGGATTAATAAAATATGGTATATGTATACAATGGAATACTACTCAATTACAAAAAACAATGGTGATCTAGCATAGCACCTCTTATATTTTCCTGGATAAAGCTTGAGCCCATCCTCCAAAGTGAGGTATCACAAGAATGGAAGAATAGGGCTGGGTGTGGTGGCTTACACCTGTAATCCTAGCACTCTGGGAGGCCGAGGCAGGAGGATCGCTTAAGGTCAGGAGTTCAAAACCAGCCTGAGCAAGAGCGAGACCCCATCTCTACTAGAAATAGAAAGAAATGGATTGGCCAACTAAAACTATATAGAAAAAATTAGCCGGGCATGGTGGTGCATGCCTGTAGTCCCAGCTACTTGGGAGGCTGAGACAGAAGGATTGCTTGAGCCCAGGAGTTTGAGATTGCTGTGAGCTAGGCTGATGTCATAGCACTCTAGCCCAGGCAACAGAGTGAGACTCTGTCTCAATAAAAAAAAAAAAAAAAAAAAAAAAAGAATGGAAGAATAGGCATAACATGTACTTGCCATCAAATTGCCACTAACCTATCAACACTAAGGTGCTCACATGGTAGTAATATTCATTGGAGTTGGGGGGATGGAGTGGGTAAACTCACAACTAATGGATGCAGTGAACATTGTATGAGGGAAGGGCACGCCTCTAATCCTGGCTTGGATGAGGCAAAGTCATAGCATGTAGCCAAAATGTTTGTACCCCCATAATATCCTGAAATAAAAAAAGAAAGAAAGAATGCAACCATAATGAAAGATAGGACTCAGGAGAAACTGGGACGATTTCTCATCTCCTTTAAGGCCAACTCCTTAAGGGTCATTCCAAACTGAAAGAAAATAACCATTTTTTCAATGGCTAAATATTTCAGTCCTTACCAGGAAGGCAAATTAGAGGTAAAGTGCTTAGTTGTTAAAAGATCTCCTATTAGGAGTAATATGGAAGGAACCCAAGACAAAATAGAATCAACTGTGAACTAAGCAAACAATTAAGCACAGTGAGGATATGGTAGCAGAACTCAGATGCAAGCATTGTCTTTAATACATTCAGATAACAAAGATGAGCTGCACATTATTCAAAGAAGCCACTATTCTACTTGTTTTAATTTTACAAAGAAATAAATCCTGAGCTAAAATAATTTTCATACAATTTTATTCTTTGATGACAGAATTCCTTCCAAAGATGAGTGATGGGGACCAAAATTATTATGTGACTGTCCCTGGCTTTCTCTCCATCCCTTCCCCACTCTCCAACACCCCTTGCTAGAAAGAAGGTAATCACTACTGACTCAGCCGCCCCTCTTGCCCCACCTGCCCCTGAGAGCGCTGCCGTGGCCTGCCTGTGTCCCAGGCATCTTTAATGCTGAAGTCAAAGATTGGGGAGATGAAGACTGGTCTGGAGAACTGGTGAGATGAGCATAGAAGTGGACCAAAAGACTAGGGCCCTCCAGGAAAGGAGCTTGAGTAGAGCAAAGCAGAAGTGAGAATTTTGGATAATGGATAAGACAGCTTCTGGGTGTGAGCAAATGGGAGGAGGAGGAAAGGAAGAGTTAAAATGGGATTTCCTTTCATTCCACGTAGTCACAGGTGTAGGGCTGGCTTCAAGGGCATGCAATGTTCACCTTTGGAGGGAATACAGCCACAGATCCCAAACAACAGCTGTCTCACAAATCACTTGTTTGATATGTGTTTCTTCTATCTGCATGTACAGAAGGGGTCTCCAGATTACTGCAAATCAAAGGTCTCAAAGCCTAACTGCAAGAGTTAATACTGCTGATGTCAGTTCCCTTTAAGCTGAGATTTTGCAAAACTTGAACCAATTTTTCATATTAAAAGCAGACTCTGGAGGTGATGATCCTCAGAATGGATACAGGTGACCCAGATGACCTCAAGCTGTCTCTATCCAGTGGAATTTTTCTTTGGGGCACAAAACCCACAAATTTGTTCTCATTAGCCTCTTTACCTCTTAGCAAATTCATTCAATTCAATAAGTATTTGAGTTCCAACTACAGGCCAGTTGCTTAGCCCTGGAACTACAACCATGAGCAAAACACCACAGATGCAGTCCTAGGCCTCCTGGATTATTTTAGAGTCTCCAGCTAGACAATCAAACAGTAATGCAAAAATATTTAAATCATGGCTCTGATAAAGTTGTGATAAAAGATGAGGAATACGGTAATACAAGAGGATAAAATAGTAGGATTTGTCCTGGGAAGGATTTGCAGCTAGAGAGCAGGAAGCGAGGGCTAGAGAAGAAACAGGCAAGGCGGGGAGGGGTGCGCAGGGACGTATTTGTAGAACGAGTTCTCATTGGCTTCATGAGCCAACTTATCACAAAGCCAACCAAGCTTAGGCTCCAAGGTCAGTCTCACTTCAATCGGACCTTCTAACTCCCCTTTTCTCGTTCAAATTAACCCTGATTTTTCTGTATCTAATTTTGTATTCTAAGAAGGGTACAAAGGTGGCCTTAAATTTTAATAAGCTTCAGACCCCACACAACCTGGGTCCACCCCCAGGTGGTGCTGTTCTTTACAAGCGTGAACACTGGTCTGGGCTGAGTACAACCAGCTAAAGGCATCCAAGCAGCTTCAGACAGTGGTGTGGGTAAATATTCAGCTTTTGGGCACTGATTTCCTAGAATAAAGCTAGTCGTTTCAATTATTCAATTCGGGATCTCAGCATTGCTAAGTATTAACCTGACATTAAAATTGAGAAACAAGTACCCCAGAGAAGGTATGCAGTCCTGGTATCATGGGAGACCTTATCACTGTTTGATGAGACAAAACAGCAAAAGCTGGATGGATATTTTCTGAGAGTCATTTTAAATGCTGTTAATTTGGATTATCACCAAGATGATCCAAGGTTTACTCTTGAAAAGTATTTGCTTCGTGCTATTTATTCTCTTAACGAGGAGAAAAGGGAGCTTCCGATTTTAGCAGTTAACCCGCCTTACTCCAATTAAGTTCTCCCAGGTGCCAGATGCCAAAATGGGCATGAAGCCTGGTTTCGCTAGGTCTGGTGACACGCACAGGTGCCACAGACTCTGTACGCTGTGTCCCCAATTCCTAACTCCCAGGCCATCCCGCAGTCCTGATTTTTCCACTGGGCATCTTTTAATTCTTTTCTCCTTAAGCAGCTTGCTTCTCTGAGTAAAAAAAGGAATCAAGTCAACATTAATAATATCCTAATTCATGAAACCTTGAACTTGGTTCCCCTTTGAGATGGCTGAAGTTATGGGGCCCATTTATGTAAGATGCCCTGTTTGGGAAATAGAAAAGCTCTGCTCCTATGTGTGGCATGAGACATCCTCTTGAAAATAACATAAACCTCAGGTTGTCCATCTCAAGAAGTAAAGAGAAAGGATATTTCAGAAGTAAAGGGAAAACTATTTTCTTGGCTATAGGCAAGAGAAGGAAAACAGTCCCTACTGCTGCTGTTCAGAAATCTTGGAAAAATCCTTTGCTAACTCACCCAGAAGTGGGGAGTAAAGTAGGGATCAAGGGCTTGGGAATCTGACCACCGGGGCACCATATCCCAGCGTCCCACTTGGCTGCATGAGGCAGGGCATCTGCAAGACCTTGCTAAGCTTCCATTTCCTCATCAGTAAAACAGAACCTGCCTCGCAGGGTTTCCGAGGTGTTGCTGCTAGAGTCAAGTGACACTGGTCTTTATGTAAAATTATCTGATCTCCACATCTTTGACACCGTTGACTAATCTTGTCTTCTAGAAATACTCACGTACCCCAGCTCTGTGATGCCCTGCTCCTTGGTTTGCACTCCTCGGTCCACTCTGCAGCTAGTGCTCCTCGGGACGCCATCCTACACCCCTGGCCATTTCACTTCACGACAGTATTTGTTTACTCCGGTATCCATGTATTGATTAACACGTACTTACATAATCAAAAGCACACCATACTACGTACTTTACAAAGTTTAAGTCATTTAATCTTCAAGCAACCCTATGAGGTATGTATGCACCATTATTGTGCCTACTTTGCCAGTGAGGAAACTGAGGCTCAGGAAGATGAAGCGGCTTTAATGAGGTCAGTTAGTAAGTGACAGCACCAGAACTGGAACCACACACCAAACCCCAGCACGTTTGCGATGATGACACCCCCTACTTCTTTTAACTGGAAGCTCTGCCAACACCTGGCCCTCATTCCCACGTGACTACAATTGGCTCACCTGAGCTCTGAAGGCATCGTCCATATGTCAACAAATCCTACAGTTTTATCTCCAGGCCAAACCTTGCCCTGAGCTCCCTGTCCTTATATCCAACTATCCACTGAGCACTTGCATGTCTCACAGACAGCTCAAACTCTGCACAACTACAACATTGCCCTTCCTCTCGTCTCCCATCCCAGTAAATGGGCACCACCTTCCACCCAATATTCAAATCTGAAACCTGGGACTCACACCGGACTCATAAGTGCTGATGATTTCTCTGCTCTCCCCATGCCACCCTGGCTGGTCCATGGCCACCAGCATTTCTTTCCTTATGACTTCACCATCCTCCTCCCTGGGCCCTCTGCCTCAAAACCTGCCCTACGCAAACCCCTTTCCCCCAAACAGATTGATTTTTCGAAATGCAAATCAAAGATGATGTCCCTGCCTAAGGTCTTTTAAGCCCAAATCCTTACCAGGGATTTCAGTGCTGCTCATGACCTGGCCCCTGCTCACCTCTCTAGTGTCATCGGGTCACTCTTCCTTTCCATATATCACGCCCCAGCCATACTGGACGACACCCAGCACCTCTAATGTGCCATGATCCACACCGTCCTTCTGCTTGCCACACTCCCACTCATGCCTCCTCTGCAAACGTGTCCAGGCGAGGTGCCCATCCTACTTCCCACTGTCAGGACCACTCAGCACGTTATTGTAACTACCTATGGTCTACAGCTCCCTCCAGAATATAAGCCCCAGGCCAGCCACACCACGGGTCTATCTTAGCAACCACCACGCCCCTAGCACGTGGTCAGCACACATACATGCTGTTAAGAGAATGATTATGTTGAATTGAGCTGTTGTCTCCAGAGCACCGTGCTCAGTAGGAGCAGAACAGCCTGTGCTTGTGCTCTGCGTTGCACCTGAAGCCTGGGGGTTGGGAGGGAGCGAGGGAGGGACACCTTGGCTTCTCATTCCCGGCTGCTGTGAACACAGTGACTCCCCAGGAGGCCCTACTCCAGGACTCTGCATTCCCATGGCAGGTCCTGGATCACATTGAGCCCCAAACCTGGGGCCAGGTCGCCTGGAATCTCTTCCTAGCTCTGCTGCTGACTCATTGGCTCATTTCACCTCTCTGTGCCTCAGTTTCCTCAGTGATTGGAAAAGCATAAAATACAACACAAATGCAAGCCCCTAACTCCTCAGAGAAGGCTTGCTGACTTCTCCAGCTGAAAGCACTCCAGCCCTGAGAGGTTCAGGAAGAGCAAGTCTCCGATAGCCAAGATGAAGGGGAGGAGAAAGAGGAGAGAGGAGGGTGCTGTATGCTGGGTGTTCTCACGTGCCAGCCTCCCGCTGTGCAGGGAAACCGAAACCTGATAGGAGGCAGCAGGAAGAGGCTCAGGCTCCCAGAGTGCAAGTTGGTCTGCAAGCAGGAGTCATTCCATATGCTCCTCCCCACAAACTCGCTGGGCTTCAAATTATTAACCTGCTTCACTCTATTACTGAGATAAGCACTGCTGGGGGTGGGATGGGGAGGAGGGTGTCACAAGTCTCCTTCATGTGAAAGGTCCCTTCCCAGGAGCAAAGAACGTCCCCTCCCAGCTTCTGAGAATGTCTTAATTACTTCTAATAGTAAATCTTCTAAGCCAGCTTAGCAAATAATGTGTAACTTCCCAACCAGAGGCAGTAATGATTCAGCACATGAGGGGTTCATCCTAAAGGGCTAGGAAATAAGGATCCTGTCCCCACGCTTCACTACATAGATACACCTAGAAGAGTACAGCTGGGTTAGTAAAAAATAATTAATGTGTGGGCTGGCACATTTTCGCAAAATTTGTCACACTTGCTTCAACATAGCCAGACAACCCATCTCCATTGCCCCAAGGAGCCTGGAAGAATCCACCACCTGATAAACTGCCTGGTTTACACTCACATTTATGAATTTGCAACTGAAAACCTCCTTGAAAAAACTGCAGAAAAAGTAAAACACAGAAAGAGAGACAGACAGACAGACAGACAGACCCAAGGCAGGTGTGGGACTGTGGTTAAGAGCATGGACTTAAGTCCCGGTGCTCTTTCACCCCCTAAAAGGGTGACTTTACCTATCTAGGCCTCAATTTCCTTCTCTGTAATATGCTCATAAAATCCCATAAGTTAGGCTTGTTCTGAGCATTCAGTGATCCAGGCAAAGCATTTAGCATATAGTCAGTGCCTAATAAGTGTGTGGGGAGGGGCAGGTATGGGTGTGTATTTTTATTTATTTAGAAACAGAGTCTTGCTCTGTTGCCTGGGCTAGAATGCCGTGGCATCAGCCTAGCTCACACTTAAACTCCTAGGCTCAAGTGATCCTTCTGCCTCAGCCTCCTGAGTAGCTGGGACTACAGGTATGTACCACCATGCCTGGCTAATTTTTTTCTATATATTTTTAGTTGTCCACCTAGTTTCTTTCTATTTTTAGTAGAGATAGGGTCTGGCTCTTGATCAGGCTGGTCTCACACTCCTGAGCTCAAATGATCCACCCACCTGGGCCTCCCAGAGTGCTAGGATTACAGGCATGAGCTGCTGTGCCCAGCCGAAGTGTGGGTGTTTAAATGAGCTTTGGTGACAGAGGAAAGGAGTTCACACCGCATCAGAGAAGTTTAAAACTAGACTCAAGTTAGTCTGGTGACCGTGTCTACCGCTGCTCACCATGGCCCCCCACACAGCCCCACCTCCACAGGGATGAGGCCACCCTGACTCATAGTGCCCACTTCTAGAACAGATCCCAATGCCATTCATCTAAATTCTGGAAACATCAAACATATACAGTAAAAATAGTCTTAAAACTAAGGAGTCCAAAGGAATAAACTTCACAAAAATATAAGACTTGTACTCTGGAAACTATAAAACATTGTTGAAAGAAATTAAAGAACATATAAATAAATGGAAAGACATCCCATGTTCATGCACTGGAAGACTTAATAGAAGATGACTATACTCCCGAAATTGACCCACACAATCAATGCCATCCCTATCAAGATCCCAGCAGGCTATTTTGCAGAAATTGGCAAGCTTATTCAAACATTCATATGGAAACACAAACGACTTTGTGTTGAAAAAGAAACAATATTGAAAAAGAACAAAGTTGTAGGACTCACACTTACAGATTTTGAAACTTAACAGAAAGATATAGTAATCCAGACAGTATGTGGTACTGACATAAGACTAGACATATAGATGAATGGAACAGACTTGAGAGTACAGAAATAAATCCATCCATTTATGGCAAATTGGTTTTCCACAAGAGTTGCAAGACAATACCATACAGGAAAATAGTGATTTTAAACACATTGCTCAGATAATTGGATAGTCTATGCGCAAAACAATGAAGCTAAACTTCGTACCCTTATGCCATATATAGAAATTAACAAAAAATGGATCACAAACCACCTAAAATGTGGTGTGTGAAACTCTTAGAAGAAAACATGGGAACAAATCTTCATGATCTTGGATTAGGCAATGGTTTTTAAATATGACACGAGAAATATAAGCAACAAAAGAAAAAGTAGATAAATTGGATATCATCAAAATTAAAAACTCTTCTGCTTCAAAGGATACTATCAAGAAAGTAAAAAGACAATCTACAGAATGGAAGAAAATTCTTTGCAAATCATATATCCAGGGTATAAACCCTATAATAAAAAGATAACCCTATTTTAAAATGGGCAAAAGATTTGGATATGCATTTCTACAATTCAGATATACACATGAACTATAATCACGTGAAAAGATAACATCATTAGCCATTTGGAAAATGCAAGTCAAAGCAGTGAGATACCACTTCCTATGCATTAGGATGACTATAATAAAAAATGCAGACAGAACATGTGTTGGTGAGAATGTAGATCAACTGTAACCCTTATACATTGCTAGTGGAAGTGTACAATGGTGCAGCTGCTTTGGAAAGTGGTTTGGCAGTTTCCCAAATAGATAAAAGTATCTATCACAAATATATGGATAGATATAATATGATGCCATGTATATGAAATGTCCAGAATAAGCAAAACCATAGAGGCAGGAAGTAGATTAGAGTTTGCTCAGAGCTGAGGGGAGAGAAGGAAGTTCCACAGGGAGTACTGCCAGTGGGCAGGGGGTTTCTTTTTGAGATGATGAAAATGTTCTGAAATTAGTGGTGACAGTTGCACAACTCTGTGGATAAACTAACACCACTGAATTACACACGTGAAAGGGGTGAATTTTATGGTATGTGAATTATATCTCAATAAAACTGTTATTTCAAAACAAAAATAAACTGAGCGTTCTAGGTGCCCTGAATGACTGCAACGTGGCAGCCTGGGTCCTCTGTGTTTGGCTGACTTGGTGATCTCTAGGAAGGCACCCACCCCTCCGTGTTCTGTGCAGTCTCCTCTCCAGCTACTTCCCTCAGAGCACTCCCCCAGGCCACTAAATTCCTGCCCACGATGGCCACACCAGCAGCAAGAATAAGAACAACAACATGGTTAGTATTTTTTGTGAATTGCCACACCACACGTGTGCGAGCCCACCCAAACTCACCTGGGTTGCTTCGGGAAATCTCCTGTCTGCAGAGGGACCTTACAACAGCATCCAAAGCCCACGTGATCAGCCTCTACCTCTCATTTCTTGGACCTCAGCTTCCTGACTCATTTCACGCCAGATACAATTCAGGACACCCAGTTACATTTTAAGTTCAGATAAGCAACAATTTTGGGAAGATGTCCCAAATACTGCTTTATTCATTGCTCATCTGAAATTTAAAATTTAACTGGGTATCCTGTATTTTTATTTGCTACATCTGGCAACTCTACATGCTGGCTTCCATGTTGTTCCCAAAACACGTGAACCACACTCTCACCTCAAGACCTTTGCATTTCTTCCTTCTGCCTGAAATTCTCTTCCCCCAGGTAGTCACACGGCTCCCCTCCACACTTCAGCTCTTTGTCCAAACAGCACCTCATCACAGGGGTGTCTCCTAAGCACATTGCATAGAACAGCTTCCACCTGGCATCCGATGCCCCTTCCCCTGAGCATTCACCACCACCTGACCCTGTATATTAGGGGTTGCTTGTCTGCTGTCCCCTCTGTATTTTGGAGATTCCTTGAGGACAGGCCTTCTTTTATTCACTGCTGCATTCCCAGTACTTAGAACAGGGCCTGGCATGGAGTAGGCAACATGTTAATAGTTATCGGATGACCACAGAAGTGTTGTGCATGGGTTATCTCATCTAATCTTCTGAACAGCCCTATGAGACAAAGGTTGCCCTCAACTGTGTTTCACAGATGAGGGATATGAGTGCAGAAAAGCCAAATAAGTCACCCAGAGGCCCACTGCAGGCGCAAGAGACAGGCCCTGAAGCCCACGTTCTGACTCACGTCTCTGCACCACTGGGGCAGAGGCAGAAGGGCAACTCAGAGATAGGCAGCAGGTGTTTCCGACCCCTTCCATTTAGAGTACTCTGGGTTAGATGAAGGAAGGGGCCATTGACACGTCCGAGTGTCTATATTTGCATCAGACACCTTAATCCCAGAATGTAATCACACTACCGTACAATTATTGTTCAATATAAAGTGTTTCAAATAACGACCTAAGCCTGCATTAATGGAAACGTCTGTGTGGACATATATACTCACTTTGATTTCTTCTTGAACATCAGGATTGCGGAAATTTAAATCGGGTTGCTCTTTCATAAACTGGTGAAAATAACATTGGTTTCGCACTTCATCAAAGTGCCAACTGGAGTTTCCATATACACTCAACTAGCAAATAAAGAAAATAGCACATCAGTTACTTAGCATCATTCATTGATATAGTACTGCCACAAAGAAATGATCATTGCCATCCTGGCCCCATGTGGCAGAGTGCATAATCCTGAGAGTGTTCTTTGCATGGAGAGGACTAGGCTAAATTAATCCCACAAGACACCCCCATTGGCCTGCTGCCTCGCAAACAGGGTTGCGATGCATTTGTACAGCGGGAGCTGGTCAGAGCAAGCACAGCGGCAAACCAATGCTCTCAAATTCAAGACAAGGCCAACTTAAGGAACTGACATATTTTCTTAAATCGTCTGGCCAGGCTCTGGACTCCTGTTTGTGACGAAAGTAAATGGTCAACTTGGGAGAAAGACACATTCCATTGGTGTTGGAGCTTGAGTCCAGGTAGACAATATTTAAAATGTATCCCCAGAAAATTATTATATTAATTCACTTTAAAACTCTACTAATCTCCAGTAATAAAAATCGAGCAACTTCAAGTGTTGCTTCAAACACAGCAACGTTTGACACTGTTGCTGATTTCCTCTTTCTAGACATGCTCTTGTCCACGGCTCCATGACACACCTCTCCCGGTGCCACTCCCACATCTCTGGCCATTCCTTCTTAGTCTACTCCGTGGGCCCTTAAATGGGAGAGTTTCCTGGAGCCCTATCTTAGGCCTTTTGTCCATTTCATGCCAAGGAGAACATCTGGAAAACATTTTAAAACTGGGGAATTATACATAACTTTCTTTCTTTAGAGCTGGAAGACTTGGTCACGCTGGGTCCACATTTCCACGGTAACACCAGCTGATACTGTGTAGTAGCTGCTGCCTTTCAGGGAAATGTACCCTCGCCCATTCACCCCATGGCCCGCCAGGACACAAACCAGGATAAAATATTTATAGTGTATATGACCAATAAAAGATCAGTGTCCAGGATACAAAAAGAATTCCAGAATGCAATTTCAAAGGGACAAACGATCCAAAAGAAAATTGGGAAAAGAAACCATAAAGAGATATTTCACAGAAATGGAAGCTCAAGTGAATAAATGTATGAAAAGATATTCAACAGCATGAGTATTTAATTGCTACATTAGTCATTAGATAAATCATCATCAGTAATTAAATAAATTAAACCTCAGTGTGACACTATTTTATGTTCACTCAAAAATTATAAAGTCTGGCAATACCAGGAAGTAACGAGAGTGTGTATTTTTATACTGCTGCAGGGGATATAAGTTGGTACAACCACTTTGATAATGAATTTGGCATTATCTTGTAGAGTTGATATCTCTACAAGATATCACACCTAGTTATTTACCTTAAAGAAGCCCTTGCACATGTTCCCCAAGACAGAGTAATGAGATCGTTTATAGTGACAGTGTTAATGATAATAAAAAACTGGAAACAGCCCAAGTGCCTATCTACTGAAGAGTATATAAGTCAATTGTGGAATATTCACACAATGGAACATTACACAACAATGAAAATGTACGAACCATAGCTACCTGACACTACATGAATCAATCTTTTAAACAATGAGTGAAAAAGTTGGAGAAGACTACATGTAGCATGACATTTCTCATAAAGTTCAAAATAGCGTAAATGAAAAAGTAAATGTTTTGTTTTTTTAGCATCTGTGTCTTGCTGTGTTGCCCAGGCTGGAGTGCAGTGGCTACTCAGGGCACAATCATAGCTCACTGCAGCCTCCAACTCCTGTGCTCTAGCAATCCTCTTGCCTCATCCTCCTAAGTAGCTGGGAATACAGCTGTCTGCCAGTGGGCCCAGCTCCCCAAAATAAATTTAAATATATATATATATATAGTATATTTGTTATAAGCAAAACAAAAGGTAAGGATTTGGAAAAAGCCAAACTCCAAGGTAGTGGTTGCCGCCAAGGGGGAGCGTGGGAAAGCGACAAGGAAGGAGCGCATGGGTGGTGTGAACAGTGCTGGTGACGTTCAAGTTCTTAACTGGGGGGAGGAGGGTTACATCATTGATATCTGCTTTAGGGTTATATTCCCCAGCTTAGATATATATCACATATATTTTAAACAGTTTTACTCAGGTATAACTGAATACAGTAAACTGCACACATTTAAAGTGTGCAGGTTGATCAGTTCTGACATATTTAATAGCTACACTCATAAAACAATTACCACAATCAAGACAGTGATTCCATCCTCATGGCCTTTTGGAATCCCTTCCTCCCACTTCTCTCTACCTCCTTCCCATCCCTAAACAACCATTAAAATTGCCTCTGCTTACTATGCTCAGTCTGCATTTTCTAGAGTTTCATGTGAGTGGGATCATGCAGTGTGTACCCTTTTTTTGTCTGGCGTCTCTCACTCAGCACAGTTACTCTGAGATTCACGCTGTTGCGTGTATCAATAGTTAATTCCTCTTCATTGCTGGGTAATATTTCATCACATGGTTATACCATGAGGAATTTATCCACCAATCACGTTACGTATATTTTTGTGTGTATTAACTATTACATTATAAAATGCAACCTTGACTGCAACGGAGGATAGAAAAATCAGACGACCAAAGAGGCTGCTGTGACTGTCCTATAAGCAAGAGATGATACAGTATGAGGTACAGATAGCAATTTTTAAAAGCCGACGATGGATTTGGACTGACTAGATCCGATCCTTAGCCCTTTCATTTACAAACTGTGTGACCTCAGTCTGCCCATCTGCAAAAGGCATTACACCTAACTCATGGGATCGTAGAGTGGGTTCAGTGAATTAATGAATATAAAACACTTAGCACAGAGCCTGGCACACAGTAAGCATTTAGTAAATGTTTGCTGATATCATTGTCATTTTAACAAGTGGGTGGGCTGGAGGAAAATTTAATGAGGTGAAACTGCCAGGCCCTGCTGCTGGCCTGTTCTCAGGCTGCGTGGTGGCAGCATTCACTGAACCTGGGGGACAGGAGGCTGGGGGAGAGGGTCACACAGTCAGCCTTGAAACCTGTTGATTCTGCGTCCCTGGGTCATCTGAAAGTTGATGCCCAGGAGCAAGTGTGTTTAAATGTCGATAGAGAAGGTCACGAAGAGAGAGGAGGGACTGGAGTAGGGGGAGATGACCCAGAGTAAAAGGCTCCCAAGAAAGCAGGAGAGGGCACAGCCAGAACAGGTGGAGGAGCTGGGCTGGGACAGGAGTGGAGTTGCCACACAAAAGACAGGATGCCCGGTCAAATCTGAATTCCAGATAAACAATGCGTAATTTTTTTAGTGTAACTATGGCCCATGCAATATTTTATACTAAAAAATTATGTGCTGTTTATCCAAAATTCAGATTTAACTGGGCACCCTGCATTTTTATTTGCTAAGTCTGGTCACCCCAAACAGGAGGAACTTGGCCTCTGTTGTAAAAGAAGTGGTAGGAGGGGGAGGACGGGGTCAGGCGGACTGGATGGCTTCTGTTCTCTCTGTGAAGTCGAGTTTGCTGCCAAGAGTGATAAGACAGGGCTGAGGCAGGGAGGATGTTTGAAGAGGAGGAGGAAGGGCATGTTGATCAGTCGGATTTAGCAAAATTCCCCGAGAAGATTGGATGGCTCAGTTCAGATGGGGATGATGTATGTGTGATCTCTCCAGAGGCTCAGATACCAAGGGTCAGGCAAAGAGAAAGTAGAAGATTTGGTTCATTTATGGCTAGGGTTTTGTCAGACAAAGGAGACAAAACGTCAAAAAGCCAAAGGGGTCTGGCTAGTAGGAAAACAGTCACTGAACTAGGGTGACATGAAATCTAGGTTGAACAGGGTGGGAAGTGAGGGAAGGACAGAAAAACAGGCAGGAGTGAGTATAGATTTTAATTTTCTAGAAGACAACAGCTGGACAATAAAATCAGAAATCTAAATAATATTTGGAGGCCTAGATACCTTACTTCTATTTCTTTGGGAAAATTTTCCCCCTTCCCATACATTATATCCATTAATGTTTTTCCTTAAAAGAGTCTTATAAAATAATTACTGCAGGTCTGCCCCTTTTCCCTTTGTACATCAGGTGAGTTGGTACTTACCCAGTTGTTGGGTGGAGTGGTTGTGCCATCTTCATGGGTACAGTCATGCCAAATATAATAATCGGTATATTTCCCTACTCGTGTCCGACTCAACTGAAACCAAGTATGTTTATCACTGGTGTGGTTTGGTATGAAATCGATGATTAATTTTATACCTGATGAGTAAAAACATTTCAAAGTTAAGAAAATATCATATTAAAATAATACATGATGTGTCCATGTGCAGGTGTCTCACACCTGTCATCCCAGCAATTTGAGAGACCAAGGTAAGACAATTGCTTGAGGCCAGGAGGTTGAGACCATCCTGGGCAACATAGTGAGATCCCATCTCTATTTTATAAAAAAGAATAATACATGACAGTTAAGGGGGGAAATACTTTGAGTAAGCGTTTGGAGAAATGCTTTTCTCAACCCTCACCCGCATCCCACCCACTTCCCATTTAATGGACCTTTATCATGTATGGCTGCAACCAGGTTCTCAAAATCTTTCATTGTTCCAAAGATGGGATCAATTTCTCGGAAGTCTTCAATACCATATCTGAAGTCTTTAAGGGATGATTTATAAAATGAAGTAATCCAAATAGTTTTTACATTTAAAGTTGCGATGTAGTCAAGTTTATCTTGAATACCTGAAGGAAAAAGTCAAGGTCATGAATAAATCCTAGTTTGTTTATTTTAATTAAAGGATTAAAAATATAACAGATATGCCTAAGATAGAAATATTTATACTGAAGGCAGAAATATTTGGAATTTTGTCGACTATGAGTAAAACCCAGATAGCAAGGTCTAGCTCCACAAATATCATAAAATTAGTCATCTAGCAATAAACTATGACCTTTAACATAGATTGATAACATTTTAAAATTCAGCAACTTGTTCATATATTTAAAACCAAGACTGCAGTGCTATTACTTTGCATGGTTTCTGAGTACCTAACCTAGGCCAGGTGCTGGGCTAAGTGTCCAGGAACAAAGAGTATCAGATGCCCCGGGCTCGTGTGGTCTCAGCCGCACCGTCCAGCCTAGGGGCCACTTGCCATGTGACAAGTCTGGGTTGATTCTGAAGACCTAGTACAAAAAGAAAGAATGTAAACTATCTCATTAATATTTTTATACTGATTGTACATTGCAATGATATGTTGGGATTAAACAAAACCTATTGAAATTAATTTTACCTGTTTCTTTTTTCCTTTCCTTAATGTGGCTACTAGAAAATTTATAATTCTATGTGTGGCTTACCTTACATTCCCTTTGGACAGTGTTGGTGCAGTAAGGGTAGACAGGCAGGAATGGGATGATGACTAGAGGAAGAAAGTGCTTTGGGGGCAGGGGGGTGTTAGCTTCTGACTGCCTGGGGCAGAGGAAGCCCCTCAGAGGCAGGGAGAGAGAAGGTCACAGAGGGGTGTGGGCAAGGGGGTCAGAACAAAGGGCTTCCAGGCAAAGCAAAGGAAAGGAGGGACCAGGCACAGACAGGGCATGTTTCAAAAAGGATAAGTTGCACGGAGCACAGGGACTAGGGACCCAGTGCGACAATGAGAGGGAAGGTGAGTTTGTGTCGACATCTGAGGGGCTTTTTGTTCCACTCTCAGACTTTGAACTAACTGAATTTGAACCTTTTCTCTTGTTCACTTATAAAGAAGCCAAGAATTTACATAGAAGAGAATTCTAAGCTTGGGTGAGAAGAGCTGTGGAAGTGAAACTCTTTGTATTCGGAATTTTGTAGGATAATTAGCAGACAGTGTGTTTTTGCTTCTAGTTCAGAGTCCTAAAAGCAGATTCAGAGACTGGAGTCTGGTATTCAATCTCCAGCAACTTTCTGTGTGATCTCCATGTGGCTTCCTAGAATCAGAGACTGTCAGAGGCCACGCAGCAGGCTGAAAGACACTAAGACCAAAGCACAAAGTCACCTGACACCTGGGATCTGGGCTTTTCCCCCATAACAATGGACTGCTTATTTTTGTCCTCTTTGTGCCTCAATTCCCCAAGATGGAAAGCTGTGAGATCTCACAGAGTATCAACAGATGATAAAGGATTTTGATCTAAGCCAGACCAGCCGCACAACATATCTTAAGAGTAGACAGACACAAAGTACACAAGAGATCCCAGCCCCACACTCAGGGGGACAGAAGGCAATCACCAAAAACAAACTGAAATGTGGGATGGTTTCTTCATAACAATAACAACAATAAAACCCCCTCAACCTCAAAGACAAATGCCTATTGACTACAGGAAGTAAACAGTCCCTTTAGGAAAAGTTATTGGAAATGATCAGATCTGATTAGAAACTGCCATGCATATTGGAATTTTTGGTCTTTCTAGAAGATTAGGAAGGCAGGGCCAGGAAGTGGAGAATAACGTATCTCTGGATTTAGGGATTTTAAGTCCATTCAGTCAAAACAGCACTTTTGCTAAGCACTTGCTGTAGGTGCTAAGGTCATGTGGCAGGGGGAAGGGAAGTCACTTAGATATGTCACAAGGCAGGACCAAAGGGTGCTAGAAACACAGTCCAAAGCACAGGAGTCTGGGAGGGGAGCCCATGCACTGATTAGGGAAATTCAATAAAGATTAACAAAGACAATGGGTTTGAGCTGGACCTTGAAGGACACATATACTATTCTTCAATTAAGGGACAATGCAGGAAGATTTTAAAAAGAGGAAATGATATGAGTGTGAAAAGAAGAGCCCTCTATTAGCTACCAATGGAAGTTGGTGGTTTTAAGAGTTCATTTGTAACATTTTAAAGATACATTCAGCCCATTCCTACTTCCCACACTGATATCATTGTTTTATTTTCTTCGAACCAATTATTATTCTAAAAAAATTAGCTTGTTAGTTTATTTATTTGTTTTACATTGTTGCTGTTAACTAGGGTAACCACACCAATAGATTTGCTCAGGACTGTCCCAGTTTATTCCTGGCATAATCTTAGTCTTGAAAGTGTCTTCATTTGAGCAAAACATTATAAAGATGTTCTACACATAACTTCCCAAGAAATTACTAGCTTAGATTTTAAAAAGTAATTTTTTACTTTTTTCTCCTACAGATGGGATCTCAATATGTTGCTGAGGCTGGACTTGAACTCTTGGGTTCAATCGATCCTCCCCTACCTCAGCCTCCCGAGTAGCTGGGATTACAAGAGTGCCACTGCATCCGGTTAATTTTTCACTTTTCTTTTCTACTAATATGAGCAGTGTTTCAAACAATCCTTAATTCAAGTAACTGAATAGACTACACTACTATGCCTTTTTTCCTTCCCTTCATTTCTCAGCATTTAAACTTTAAGATTCAGCCTATATACCTTTTAAAGACAATACAATTTTTTTTCTAAAATATTATTTATGTTCTATTCACTAATTACCTCTCAGCCACATTGCCAAACTACTGGGAAAGCAATTCTCAACTGTCCCTTGGACATATTCAACTGCAAAGTGCACAGAAGCAGGAAACAGATTTTAGGAGGAAACCTGCTCCATGTAAGACATTAGACTTGATGTCCAAACAAGCATATGTACTCAGTAGGTGATAAATTAAACAACTCATTTGGCTCTGAGGCCTTCAGCAAATAGCCTGTTATCAAGTGGAAGAATTGCTGGGTTCTACTGAGTGATTTAAAAAAAAAACAACAACAACTAAAAATCATCAACAAGGAGAAACTTGGCATGGCCAGTCATACTGGAATGTGCTTACTGAACAAGCCAGGCATGATTTGGTTCTGAGGAATGAGGGAGACTATCTCAGGGCACTCACCTTTCAGATCTCCATTCCCATCCTTGTCACTGTCCTTGAAAGACCTCGGGTAGATCTGGTACATGGGCCCCTCCTGCCACCAGTCAAGGCACTTTGGAGAGATGACAATGATGGCTACGGTGGCCCCAATGAGCACAAGCACGGAAGCTATGGTGAGCCAGAAGAGGATCTCCCGGGGCAGCCGGTAGCAGGCTTGACCTGAGAACTGGAACAGCACCTCCTTGGGCATCCCCGCATAGGGCTGGATGCCCTGGAAATTGGGCTCCTGGGAGCCATCGATGCCCAGGGTGCTATGCCGGGGGTTGTCTTGTGAGATGCCTGGATCTGGGTCCTGCTCTAGGTTGTCTTCGTTTTGGACAAACCCGTTGTTGATCTGGCATCCCTTCCTATTCATCTGGAGGGAGTCTCTCTTGCTTTCGTCCTCAGCCATGTCTCACCGACTTACCCCTTCGGAGTACCTTCCTGCAGCAACGTAGGTGGAACGGTGGCTTGCTGAATGCTTGATCTTGTTAATGGGCTTTGTGTGGTTTATAAATAAACCCGGCTGGACAAAGTCCAGCCAAGAAGAAAGGGTAAAGGTGAAGGGGGTTTAACAGAAATTCTCTTTATACTTGTGAAGCTGGCATAGCTGCAGAAACAATGAGAGGGTTGGGGCCTGCAGTGGAGCGGAGCAGAGGAGAAATGAGACAGAGAGGCAAGGTTCCCCCGAGATGCAAGGCGCTGCTTGGCTGAGCACACCGGTGTTTGCAGCAGCATTATGCACAATAGGCAAAAGGTGGAAACAGCCCGAGTGTCCATCATTAAATGGCTGGATAAACAAAATGTGGTGTACACATACAATGGAATATCATTCAGCCTTAAAGAGGACTGAAGTTCTGATACATTCTACAACATGGAGGAAACTCAAAAACATTATGCTAAATGAAATAAGCCAGACCAAAAAAAAAAAGACAAATATTTTATGATTCCACTTAGGTGAGTTACCTAGAGTAGTCAGATTCATAGAGACAGGAAATAGAAAGGTGGTTACCAGGAGTTGGTGGAAGGGGAAACAGGGAGTTATTGTTCATTGGTTACAGAATTTCAGTTGGGACACTGAAAAGTGTTCTGGAGGTGGATAGTGGTGATGGTTGCAAAACAGTGTAAATGTACTTAATGCCACTGAACTTAAATGGTGTAAGCGGTAAATATTACGTATATTTTGCCGCATTTTTTAAAAGCTTAAAGATTTCTCTTTTTAGCTAGATATAAGAAAAAGAAACAAATACTGAATTTTACAAGAGGACACAGGCTTTTATTTTTTGTTTCGAAGGTCTCTTCCTGCAAATTTAAGAGGAAGAGGGTTCGGAGACAGAGAACCACAACACTTTGTTACTGCAGCTAATTTTATTTTATTTCTGTTCAAGCCAACCCCATAAAGGTCCATGTATATGCTCAGCTCGGTCTCAGGTTCATCTGGTCTTCTTTCAGAAAAGGAGGTGTCTGATCATTCTTGGACTTCCAGAAAGTAGGGAGAGAAGAGGACTCCAGGTCAAGCAAGTTCAAGTGCTTTACTAGAGGTAAACAGTTCTTAATACTAGCACTAAAGAATCGTGTAATCACAGACAAGTGTAAAATACATTTATAAGTCAGAGGAAATCTCACTAAAGTTACAGGTGATTTCCTAGGAGACTTTGGAAACCTTAAAAGAATGCAATGATTCATGATTTCCATTAATCAACAGCATACTTACACACCCTATGAATCATTTGATCAGATAATGAGACCTTTTTTTTTCTGGTTAAATGAAGAAAGTTATCTGAGTCCCTAATCTTACTGGTTTTTGTAGCATGACTTAGAAGCAGTGTATAGAGGAATGAGCTACTTGATCTTGGCCAAATTTTTAAAAAATGAGTAAATCGCAACACCTGGGTCATTGAATCCATCCAATAAGTGGTATCTTTAATCATTATTAATTGTGCACATTGAATATTTTAAAAAATCAAATGAATTTAACTTTTGTGTCTTGTTATTGCTTTATTTCTGACACATATAATGGAAATTTTCAAACAAGAGCTAATTCTTGAAATTCAGTTACTATTTGGGGGCAAGACAATGTGCAAAAATAACCACAGTTTTAAAATAATTTTAAATTATAAAAAAATTGTAATGATAAAGCCTTAAATTCTAAATGTATAATCATATAAATGCAGAGAAAATTCTGCATCACAGTGCTATGTCTTCATGACAGAAATGTCCCATTGTGTCTTCTCTACATTTAAGTTGACAACAATAATACTTTGAACTTCCAGAACATGCATACTAAAAAGTTTTTTTAAAAAACCTGGAATAATTATCTGGTGTCTGGTGGGAGGATTTTTTTTTAATAATAAAAGAAATTACAAAGGAAGATTGTTTGAGTAAAATCTTCAAATTTATTATATTACAAAACATATTAATTGAAGAACATATGATAAATTGGGAAATGTATTTGTAATAAACATGCCAAAGAACTTTTCCTTAATGCTAAAAGTATGTATATATTGTCATACATGTATCCACATATGTAATTTCATATCAATTTTAAAATATAAATGTCAGTAGAAAACTTTTAAAAAGAACATAAACAGATATTTCACACAAATCAACTCACTAATATCAGAGAAATAAATAAGCACTTTCAATCACATTGGCAAAGAATTTTTAAAAGAGAGTAGTGCTGGCAAGAGTCTGGTGTAAACAGACATAATAAACCTTGAAAGAAATTTGGCAATGAGATGATAATAAAGAAGACATAGGTCAAAAGAGCAATTAAACATATTGGAGTCACCAAAAATAGACTCCAATATAAGAGAATATATAAGAAAATCTAAAATATGGAAACACAACATTTCAAATCGCAGAGAAAAAGAAAGATTATTTAGTAAGTGGTGCTGAACAACTGCCTCGCTATTTAGAAAGGAAAATAAAGCTATGTAGGGTGTGGTGGCTCATGCCTATACTCCCAGCCCTTCAGAGGCTGAACATATTTTCAGAGATTTTTTTTAATGACATGGAAAATAATTTCACATTATTATGTTAAATGGAAAAGTTTAGGATATAAAGAAAGTGTCCTGATTATGTAAAATATTTCATGTGTACTTGTAAAGTCCTAATAGAAAACATGTTTAGAGTGTTTATCTCTGAGTTCTAAGATTATGGGTAACGCTCATTTTGTTGTTTAAACTCTTTTGGATTTTTCTAAGTTTTCTATAATACATGTGTATTATTCTTTCATTGAAAACCCAGAGTTCTAGACAGAATTGGAAATCTGTCTAGAACTTCCTATGCAGGGAGTAGATTTCAGTGTAAGGTGACTTCTCCTAACAATAGCTACCCGAAATTCACAAACACCCCATACTACTATCTAAACTAAAGAAAAATTCACAAACACCCCTTACTACTATCTAAAGTAAAGAAAAATTCACAAACACCCCTTACTACTATCTAAACTAAAAAATGCAGAAGAAAACACAGATTCAATTAACAAGTATTGAAACACTGGAAGGGAAGAGGAAGCTGACAGCAATCTGGAGAAAATATCTACATAGCTGAGAATTCCAAGCAAGTACAAAGGTTATCAGTATTACTTTCAAAGAGATTTAAAGGAAATACTGGCCGGGCGCAGTGGCTCACGCCTGTAATCCTAGCACTCTGGGAGGCCGAGGCGGGCGGATTGCTCGAGGTTGGGAGTTCGAAACCATCCTGAGCGAGACCCCGTCTCTACTAAAAATAGAAAGAAATTAATTGACCAACTAAAAATCTATATACAAAAAATTAGCCGGGCATGGTGGCACATGCCTGTAGTCCCAGCTACTTGGGAGGCTGAGGCAGGAGGATCGCTTGAGCCCAGGAGTTTGAGGTTGCTGTGAGCTAGGCTGACGCCATGGCACTCACTCTAGCCTGGGCAACAAAAAGTGAGACTCTGTCTCAAAAAAAAAAAAAAAAAAAAAAAAAAAAAAAAAAAAAAAAAAAAAAAAAAAAAGGAAATACTGATTGTATAAACCTTGAAAGAAATTGGGCAATGAGATGATAATAAAGAAGACATAGATCAAAAGATCAATTAAACATATTGGAGTCATCAAAAATAGACTCCAATATAAGGGAATATATAAGAAAATCTAAAATATGGAAACACAACATTTCAAATCGCAGACAAAAAGAAAGATTATTCAGTAAGTGATGTTGAACAACTGCCTCGCTATTTAACATAGTACTATTAACAAACATAGTATTGTTAACACTTGTAAATATGAATAAAGAACAAAAACATGAAGAAAGCTCTAAGAGCTAACCTGGAGAATCAGAATAAAATATCAGAAATAATGATGATAAACCAGCTCAGTAAATTCAAATCCCAGGAATAAAATGAAGAAGAATGAAATATCTAGAAAATAGATGGCAGAACAATGGAGAACAGCAAATGAGCCAGAAATATCCTGCAGTGAAACAAAAAAACAAGCATGTAGAAATCAATAATCAATGAAAATTTACATATAATGACTTTCAAAGCCATCACATTTAAAGACTTCCACTCAGCAGCAAATCCACCAAAGTGACATTAGGCATATAAAATATCAGGTTTGTAAATACTTAAAATAGAAGAAGGATTTTCCATGTTGCGTTTACCTGGTCACCAGACTGGTTTGCAGAGGCTGTGAGCTGAGGGTAGGCTGTGTTCCCCCGTCATCCTTAAGTTCATAGCATCTATCTCCGGGCATGGTACACTATTAAATGAATAAAAGAATAGCTATTGAAAGATGGATACACCTAAATTTATGCTGTAGAAAAAGAAAAATAGGAGGGAGGAGGAGGAGAATGGGTGAAGGGAGAAGGAAAGTAGAAAGTACATTCCGCACAAAAATGTGGATTTGTATCACTTCTTTTAGCCATGTGTTCTTGGCCTGACACGGTTTAATAAGTGAAATTTTAAGGCAGAGGAAGTGAGATTCAAGCCCTCTGAATGATCTTAGATAAATTTGCCAGCTTCTGTAAGCCTTTGTTACCTTAGCTGTGAAATTTAATTTGGTGTTGGGGTTAATATTATAAATATAGTTCAGAAGAAAGTGTTTTTAAAAACAGCTCTAGGCCAGGCATGGTGGCTCATGCCCAAAACTTTAGGAGGCCAAGGCAAGAGGATTGCTTGAGGCCAGGAGTTTGAGGTTACAGTGAGCTGTATGATCATACCACTGCACTCCAGCCTGGGCAACAGAGCAAGACCTTGTCTCCAAAAAAAATAAAAAATAAAATTAATCACATTCAATAAGAGATTTTAAAATTGCCAAATTGCATATAAGAAAGTAACATATAATTGTATAAAAGCACCTTCTTGATAAAATTAAAGAAATACAAATCAAACCATTATTAAGGCATAGCATAGATTAATTGCATTAATAGCCCAATTAATGACCTTCCTGAAGCTATGCCTTTTGCCCTATAACTACTTAGGTGCTTCAACACTGACTCTGAATGTGGCCACGTGACTTGCTTTGGCCAATGGGACAACAAAAAAATTGACTGCAGAAATAGGCTAAAAAGCGCAGTGCATTTCTGCCTCTCTCTGGGACCCCTGCCATCCCCTGAGAATATGCCCCGCTGGCTGCTGGAGGGTGTGGGAGGGAGGCTGGGGGCCGGGAGGGGAGTGTTGAGTCTTCCCGTCCAGAGTCTTCCTAGACCCGACAGCCCCCAGCCAAACTGCAGTTGACCGAGACCCATGAACAAGCCCAGCTGAGATTAGCAAACTGCCTGCCCAGTCATCAACTGCCACGCCATGAAAATGAATAAATAGTTAGGTTACTTTTTAGTTTTGGCATTTCAAAATCAGCTTTATTGAGAGATGATTGATAAACAATAAACTGCACACACTTAAAGTATACGAGTTGATACGTTTTATCGTGTGTATACACCTATACAACTATCACCACGATCAAAATAACAAAAATGTCCATCACCTGCAAAAGTTTCCTTGTGCCCTTTTGTAATCTCTCCCCCGGCCCCCTCATTCCCAGGCAATCACTGATCTGCTTTCTAGCACCATAGATTAGTTTGCATTTTCCAGGATATTATATAAATAGAATCACATATATAGTATATACTCTTTTTTGATCTGTTTTTTTTTTTTACTCATTATACTTATTTTGACATTTATCCATCTTGTTGTATCAATAGCTCACTCTTTTTATTAGTAAACATTGTTTACAGCAGTTTGAGGTTTACCGGAAAAAAATGAGCAGAAAAAACAAAGTTCCATATATCCTCTCTCTCCTCTGTCTCCACCCCTAAATACCTTATTGTTAGCAGCTGCATTTGTGTACCAGTATTGATAGACTGTTATTAACTAAAGTCCCTAGTTCAGTCCACTCTTGGTGCAGTACATTCTATGGGTTTTGACAAATGTGTAGTGGTATGTCTCCACCATTACAGTATCATACAGAATAGCTACACTGTCCTACAAAGCCTCTGCTCCATCTGTTCATCCCTCATTCCTCTCCCCAAACCCCCTAGTTACCACTAATCTTTTTACTGTCTCTATAGTTTTGCCTTTTCCAGAAAGCCACATAGTTGGAATAATATTGTATCAACCTTTACAGACTGGCCTCTTTCACTTAGCAATATGCATTTAAGTTTCCTTCATGTCCTTTCATTGCTTGATAGCTCATTTCCTTTATTGCTGAATAATAACCCATTGTATGGACATACTACAATTTGCCTATTGAAGGACATCTTAGTTGCTTTCAAGTTTTGGCAATTATGAAAAAAGTTGCTATAAACATTCATGTTCAGGTTTTTGTGTAGACATAAATTTTCAACTCATTTGGGTAAATACCAAGTGATGTGATTGCTGGATCATGTAAGACTATATATATATATATATAGCTTTGTAAGAAACTGCCAGACTGTCTTCCAAAGTGGCTTACTTCACATCCTTGCCAGCATTCAATGTTGTGTCATATTAGCCATCCTAATAGGAGTGTAGTGGTATTTTGTTGTTTAGTATGTTCCTTTTTCATTGCTGAGTAGTGTTCCATTTTAAGAAACCACCACAGTATACAAGTGGACATTTGGATTTGTTTTCAGCTTTTAACTACTATAAATAAAACTTCTATGAACAATCATGTGCAAGCCTTTGTAAGAATATAGCTTCATTTTCTCTTAAGTAACCACCTAGGATGGATCACATGCTAAGTGTATGTTTAACTGCTAGGAAACTACCAAACTATTTTGGAAAGCTGTCATGCCATTTACATTATGTTCAGTGTGGTGTATGAGTGCAGCAGTTCTTCTACACCCTTGCCAGCACTTGCTGCGCTATGTTAAATCTGCTTAATTTTAGTGATTCTACTATGTAGGTAGTGGTATCTCATTGTGGTTTTAATTTATACTTCCCTAATGACTACTGATGAGGAGTATCTTCTCATGTATTTATTTGCCGCCCATATATCTTCCTTGGTGCAGCTGATGCTGGCAGTCAGCTCACGGGAGCAGGAATGTCTCTCTCTCTACATGTATTTCTTCAATGTAGCGTCCACGTTGCCTGCTATGGGCTTCCTCGTAGCATGCTGGATTGGTCCTGAATGAGAGAGAAGGCAAGGCAGAAACCGTAGAGTTTTTGTGACCAAGCCTCAGAAGTCATATAGCAAGTTTTTGACTGTACTTTATGTGCCAACCCAGAGTCCCTGTGTGAAGGGACTAATAATAAGTTATGGGGCAAGGGCCATGGACACATCAGGCCATTAATTGGGCTATTAATGCAACTAATCTATTGTGTACTTTATTTTTTATTGTGGTAAAAAACATACAAAATTTACCATCTTTATTATCTTTTAGGATACAGTTCGGGACTGTTAAGTATGTTCGCATTGCTGTGAAAGTCATCTGCAGAACTTTTCCATCTCACAAATCTGAAACAGTATACCCATTACACAACTCCTGTCCCTCCTTCCCACAGCCCCTGGTAACCACCATTTGACTTCGGTTTCTATGAATCTGACTACTTTAGATACCTCATATAAGTGGAATCATATAGTGTTTGTCTTTTTGTGACTGGCTTATTTCACTTCCTCAAATGTTCACCCATGGTGTAACACGTGACAGGACTTCCTTCCTTTTGAAGGCTGAATAATATTCCATTATATGCGTACACTACATTTTGTTTATTCGGTCACTTGTTTAACATTTGGTTTGCTTCCATATTTTTTTTTTTGAGACAGAGTCTCGCTTTGTTGCCCAGGCTAGAGAGAGTGCCTTGGCATCAACCTAGCTCACAGCAACCTCAAACTCCTGGGCTCAAGCAATCCTGCTGCCTCAGCCTCCCAAGTAGCTAGGACTAGAGGCATGCGCCACCATGCCCAGCTAATTTTTTCTATATATATTAGTTAGCCAATTAATTTATTTCTATTTATGGTAGAGATGGGGTCTTGCTCTTGCTCAGGCTGGTTTCAAACTCCTGACCTCGAGCAATCCACCTGCCTCGGCCTCCCAGAGAGCTAGGATTACAGGCATGAGCCACCGCGCCTCACTTGCTTCCACATTTTGGCTATTGTGAATAACACTGCTATGAATGTGGTTGTGAAAATATCTTTTTGAGACTCTGCTTTCAATTCTTTTGGATGTTGCTTTTGGATATCCCAAAAGTGCGATTGCTGGATCATACAGTAGTTCTATTTTTAAATTTTTGAGGAACCTCCATACTGTCCTTCCATAGCAGTAGTACCATTTTACAATCCCACCAACAGTGCACAGGATTCTAAGTTATCTATATCCTCACAAACACTTGTTTACTGTTTTTTACAGTAGCCATACTAATGAATGTGAAGTGAGAGCTCATGTGGTTTCTTAATTTCAATTAATTTATTTTTTAAGACTTATCTCACCTTAAGCTGGGGTAATGGCACAAGCCTTGTTATGGTTTTGATTTGCATTTCTCTAACAAAAGTAGTGATGTCAAGCATCTTTTCATATGCTTGTTGGCCATTTGTATATCATCTTTGGAAAAAGATCTGTTCAATTCCTTTGCTCATTTTTTTTATCAGGTTATTTGATTTTTTTGTTGTTGAGTTGTAAAAATGTTTTAATTTGTATTTCCAACAAGCCACTGACAGCATGAGGTCCAGCCCTGAGCTGGATGCTTCAGTCTGATGCGAAGCAAGTATTTCTGTGTATGTCATACCCATGTTTGTGACAATCATAGCTAGGGGATTTCAGTGGCCACTGTCAACTTCTTTCTGGTGGCCAGTCCTCCAGGGATGACAAATCGACACAAAACACACACAAACAGAAAAGCTTAATCTGGTCCTTATGTGATGCCAGTGACCAACAATGTAATTGAGTTCATGGTGTAATGGGCTGATTTATAAAGGGTCTTAACCATAGGGTATCTCAATTCTTTATTGCTTAAGGACTTTGTTCTCAAAATAAGTACAGAACCACAAAAGAAACAATGACACATAATATCCGGTCTTTAACAAAGTTCTATTCGAAAAGATTACCCAACAGTTAAATGCCATATTACCTACCCTGTGACAAATATTTCAAAATCAGACACATGAGCTGTTCTGGAAAACTTTTAGTTAGTAGCATTAATAGATGTTGTACTGCCACAAATAGTCTCACTGCAAATTCAAAGAGCATAAAGTACACAGTCACATGTGACTTTCAAAATGCTGCCAGTCATCTGAGAACACTGTGTCTTAGAACTTCATTGGGACACAAACATTATTCTCTGCCATCCACAGCTGGGGAAATGTGGTTCTTGGATGTTGAGTGAATTCCTCAATTCCCAGGCCAGACCCAGTACTCCGGGAGAGGCTCTATGACTCCCTTACCTTTAATGGTCACTCTCATGGCAAGGCTTGAAACAAAGCCAGGAAATATTCAGCTGGCTTTGAGACCTGAATCAGGGTCTCAGAGAACACATATCAGAGAAACAAATGCCAGTAACAGCAGAAAAGACACAAAATGTGTCAGAGCTTAAGGAACTTGCTTTACCCACATCTAGACTTGTACATAAAAACCATTCTGAATGTGTTTAAAATAAAGCTCACTGCCACTTCATAATCTTCCAGACTATTAGTCTTCTCCAGTCACATTGCGACTCTAAAGTTGTCAATGGCATCTCATTGTGAAGAGAGCAAAGTCCAAATATCTTAGCCGAGAAGTCTGAAGTATAATTTATGCTCAAACTATATTTCCAATCTAATTTCTTTCTTAGTATCCCCAAATCAGGCCCTATGTTCCAGCCAACCAGTGATGCTCTTGGTCCCATCACTGCAGATTAGGAACACCTCTTTTTGCACATTTTTTCCTGCCTATCTTTGAGACCGAGCTCCACTCCCCATCCCCCAGCCCCAAACCACCACCACCACCACCATCGTTCCCACAGACACTGACCCAGCCCTGTCTGCGTTATTTATTGCATATTCATCTTAATAGTTTTATTCTGCCTTCCCGCCTTAGACACTGAGAGTTGTACCCAATTACCTTGGGGAATACTCCAGGGCTTTGCCCATGGTCAACATTCAGAATCTTATGAGGAAAGGATCTTGGAGATCTGGGTCCTGCTCAAAGGACTTCTCAAACTTGAACGTGCATACGATTCTCCTGGAGATCTTGTCAAAATGCAGGTGCTGGTTTGGTAGATTCTGCACTTCTGACCACCTCCCAGATGATGTCAGTGCTGTGGTCCCCGGACCATCCTTGCATGAGGCTGCAGGCTTCAAAGACTTCAGGATCGGGATGGCACAGTAAATGAGAGAAGCAGGCAGGATGAGATGAATTAGAAAGTGGCGGGAACGGCAGCAAAACCAGAAGGCTCATGTCATGTGGGTACCTAAGGGGGCAACAGCCACTCTGCTCCAGCAGCGATGTGAGATCAAGATTACCAGATCTCAGTTTTCTAGAGAAGCTGGAAATTCATATTAATATGTAAAATTTCTCAAATTTTAAATGTTGGCAATTCATTCAAATCTATCTTTGATATAAAGGACCTTTTGCATGACTGAATAATATTCTGAGTCTTTGCTCCCTCTGAAGTTTTAGCTCTCTTTCTCTCATGTTCTTTATTTATAGATCAGAGTTCTTTAAACTGAAAAAAAAATTTTAATAACAAAAAATAATAATCTGTGGCCTAAATAATAAATATTCAGCCACCTAGTTTGTGTGTAATTAGAACAATGGTTCGCGAACTTTGGGATTTGAAAGGCAAGGAAAATTCCAATAAAACCCCCAACAACAGTATTTTAGAAACCAAAATAGGATACCAACATTTTATTTTGCTCTATAAGGATATTAAAAGTGATTTACCATCTACTCCCAATATTTTATATCAGGGGTCCTCAAACTTTTTAAACAGGGGGCCAGTTCACTGTCCCTCAGACCATTGGAGGGCTGGACTATAGTTTAAAAAAACTATGAACAAATTCCTATGCACACTGCACATATCTTATTTTGAAGTAAAAAAACAAATGGGCAAAAACACCCAGATGTGGCCCGCGGGCTGTAGTTTGAGGACGCTGGTTTTATATGAAGGACTGTAACACCAAAATATGTAGGAAGAACATACTCTTAGATCAAAGGATAGTTCTTTAAATAGAATAAATTGTAGCTTTATGGGAAAACTGCATTGTCCTTATTTTTCTAATTCTGTGATGGAAAAGTGTAAATTTGGATCAAAGTTCTGGTTTGGGGAAACTATTAAATAATTTTTTCTATTGATTGGTGAGGAAACTTAAGGGGCAGCAAGACTGTATGACTTGCTTGTTCCAGGCTTTAGTGGCACAGCCTAGAGCTCCTAGCTCTTGCTGGTGGAGTTACAGTGGTGGGGTAATTCATCTTCACTCAGCATGGTGAGACGGGGAAAGTGCAGGTCTTGGGCCAGACAGACATGGGTTCAAATCCCAGATCAGCAACTTCTGAGCTTCATAGGCTTGGACAAGCTACTCAATCCTTTTTGATCTCAGCCTTTTCATATGTTACACTTAATTTACAGGGTTGTCGTGAGGATTAAATAAAATAGCATATAAAAATTACCTTCCAGTGGTAATGGGCTCTTCCCATAAAAATGGTCAGCTTCCTCTCCAACAAAGAGCTTTGCACAGCAAGGCCCATGTCATTAAGAAAGGTTTTTAAAATAATTATAATAATAAAAGTTCCAATTACTACTAAGGCCCATCCCTCAGGACAATGGGGTCTTCTCACTACCTTTAAAGAACTAAAGGGAAACTAAATTATTCTTCACAAAATAAGAATGATCTGTTTAGAACTAATTTTTTTATCTTCACTTATCCCAAGAAGCAGGCAGCTAGAAAATTCTCTCACTTTCCAGTCTGTCCCTGGATCTATGGGGAAAAAAAGAGAAAATTCTCTCACTACGAAATAAAAATTAGAACTATTCAATAGTAAACGCCAAGTAGGACAAGACTAGAAGCAGCAGAACATATCTAACATAACATCCTTTTAGTTTCTATTTCCTCCTTTTCTACTCTTGAAAATATATTTGTTTACTATGAATGATATGACCATGAGGACAAGGACTCTTCGCTCTTCTAAGTTCTATTTCATGACAGTACCTTTGCTCAAATCATAACTAATCATAAAGAAGTCCTTAAGTAATAATTCTGCTTTAAGTCTGATCTAAGTACAGAGAACATCGCAGATTGTATAAATTCCAATCAGAGATGTTACTCATGTCCTTATCTACTCATAACAACCAAGAATAAAAACATGGTAGAACAAAATCTTCAATAGAAGTGAATTTCATGATTTGTTGGAATGTTTTAACAAGAGTAATGGTCTTAGATTGCTTACTAGATATAAAAAAGTATAATCTTAGCTGTGTGCAGTGGCACGTGCCTGTAGTCCCAGATACTCAAGAGGCTGAGGCAGGACAACAGCTTGAGCCCAGCAGTTCAAGGATGCAGTGAACTATGATTGCTCTTGTAGCCACTACACTCCAGCCTGCGCAGCATAGAGAGATCCTGTTTCTAATTTAAAAAACAAAAATAAAAGTATAATCTTATAGAAAGAGAGACAAAGTAGAAGTAAAACCTACTCTTTTTTTACATTTGTAACTAAAGTATACTTTGATTATCAACTAGAGGAGTAATCTAATATGTGAAACATTTCTAAGCTATCATGGAGAAATACCTTTATATTTTCTATAAATCAGATTTTTGCATACCAGTCAATCAAACAGAGTCCCAGAATATGCACACCCTTATTTTTCTGACATGGGGCCTTACGGATGAACATTTTATCATTCAGTATTGGTTCTCTTCATAGAAGCCCCTATATTATTTAACTATAGAAATACTTTGTCATAATAAGTCATATATTTGTTTTGGGTGATGTTTATAATCCATAGCTGGGGTCAACAAACTGCAGCCGAGGTCAAATCCAGCCCAAACCTTTTTTTGGATATAAAAGTTTATTGGAACACAATCACTTTGATTTGTTTATGGGTTATCTATGGCTGCTTACCACAATAGCAGAGTTGAGAGACAGAAACGACATGGCCTTCAAAACCTAAAGGAGTCACTCTCTGGCCCTTTACAAAGTTTTTTGACCCCTGATCTACAGAATAAAGGGCAATAACCATGTATGTTAAGGGATCATTACAAAAATGTGATCACTTCAAATGCCTCAAAAGATGCTACCCTAAGCCTGTAGTGTACCTTTTTACCAGAAGGGCAATCATTTTTGCTTAAAAGGTAGAAACAGGCTGGACACAGTAGTTCACAGTGGCCTATAATCCTAGAGTTTTGGGAGGCAGAGGCTGGAAGACTGCTTGCAGCCCAGAGTTTGAAACCAGCCTGGGCAATAGCAAGACCTTGTCCTTACAAAAAATGAAGGCAGAAGCCCACTTTCCTAAGTTTGAAGAGACATCAAGACGAAAGTCATCATCAACATGGAGGCACTTAACTCCTTTTAAGTAGCAAATGAAAGTGTGGTTTTGGCTATGTTTTATCAGTGAGGATGCCATGCAAAAAGGACTATTCTAAAAGGTTATAAAAAAGTGGCTCTTGAGAAGAAAAAGATCAACTATGGGCATCTTCTATTATTGGATTTTAACAAAATTTTAATTACTTTTACATTTTAAAGTTAAGTTCTATTAATAGGTCCTCCTGATTGTTGGGTGAGGGTGGTAGATGAGATTATAAAATAAAGCAGCCTTGATCAATTTTGTACTATATAATTCCACCCATATAAATGGATTACTTAGCAAAAACATTTTATACTAGCTTTGCTCTTCACTCCAACCTCAAAGAAAATCATTAAATAATTAAATTACTCAGATAATACATTCATACACACACACACACACACACGTAACTACTAAATAAATACATAAATGGTAAATCCCTGGTGCTACTTATCCAAAGAAGGTCACATAGAAGTGCCCATGTGAAAAGTAACTCAGGGCTTAATATTTGGAATATTCTTCTTTCATGATGTTCATCCCAAGTTCATATTTTTGGCATATTTTAACATAAAAATGACCAAATATAAATATTTCAAAGAATTTTACAATAAATACCCATAAACCCAGTATCTACTTTAACATATTCTTCATCTTCCCATTCCTCCTTTTCTTCTTCTTGTAAGCTTAATGAGGTATAAAATACATACTCACCACTTTTAGGTGTATGATGAGTTTTGATAAATGTATACAGTTATTTCACCACTGCCACAGTCATGACATAGAATGGTGCCATCACCCGCCAAAGATTCCTCATGCTCCTCTCCCCAGCCCAGGCCCTGGCAACAAATGATCTGCTTTCTTTGTTTTTTTTTTTTTAAATGATCTGCTTTCTCTCACCATAATTCTACCTTCTCTAGAATTTCAGATAATTGGATTCTCACAGTATGTGTTTTTTGTTTCTTTGTTAGAGATGGGGTCTTGAGGCTGGAGTGTGGTGGCACCATCATAGTTCGCTGTAACCTTGAACTTCTGGGGCTCAAGTGATCCTCCTGCCTCAGCCTCCCAAGTAGCTGAGACTACAGGCACGTATCATCCATACCTGTCTAATTTTTTAATTTCTTTCTTTTTTTTTTTTTTTTTTTTTGTAGAGATAGGGTCTCCCTATGTTGCCTAGGCTGCCTTGAACTTCTGGCCTCAACAGATACTCCCAAAATATTGGGATTATAGGTGTGAGCGACTGTGTTTGACCAGTATATAGTCTTTTGTGTCTTTCATTTAGCATGATGCTTTTGAGGTTCACCCATGTTGCTGAATAAATGAATGTAGTTTTTTTCCCTTTTATTGCTAAATAGCATTCATTGTATGGCTGTGGTTTATCCCTTCACCAGTTGATAGACTTTTAGGGTGTTTCAATTTTGGACTATTATGAATAAAGCCCATATGAACATTCATGGACTTATAGGTTTTTGTGTAGATATAAGTTTTTATTTCTCTTGGGTAAATATTAAGGAATGGAACTTCTGGGTCATAAGGTTAGTATAATGTTTAAGTTTATAAGAAACTGCCACACTGTTTTCTAAAGTGGTTGGCCCTTTTTCCCTTTCCATGAGCAATGTGTGAGAGTTCCATATGCTCCACATTCTTGCTGATGATTGGCAATACTCAGCTTTATAATGTTAGTCATTCTAGTGAGCAGTGTTATAATTTGCATTTCCTTACTGACTAATAACTTTGAACATTAGTGCTCATTTGCCATTTGTATATCTGCCTTAGTGGAATGCCCATTCTATTTTTCGATATTTTACCCATTTTTGCTTTTTCTTATTGAGTTGTAAAAGTTATTTATTATAAATACAAATCCTTTATCAGATATGCTTTACCTAAGCCTCGTCTTTTCATTTTCTTAACAGTATCTCTCGAAGAGTAAAAGTTTCTCATTTTTATTAAGTCAAATGCAACAGTATTTTCTTTGATGACATTTATTCTTACATTCTCACTCTTTGTGTGTTTTAGCTGTGTGTTGCTTAGCCCAAGGTCACAAAGATTTCCTCCAATGTTATCATCAAGACATTTTAGTTTTAACTTTTTTTTTTTTTTTTTTTTATAGACAGGGTCTTGTTCTGTTGCCTGAGCTAGAGTGCAGTGGCATCACCATAGCTAACTGCAACCTCAAACTCCTGGGCTCAAGCCATCCTCCTGTCTCAGTCTCCCTCAGCCTCCCAAGGAGCTAGAACTACAGGCACATGCTACCATTACACACTAATTCTTCTACTTTTTATAGAGATGGGTTCAGTTTGTCTCGAACTCCTCAAGCAATCCTCCTGCCATGGCATCCCAAAGTGTTAGGATTACAGGCATAAACCGCAGCACCCAGTTAATTTTAGTTCTTATCATGAAGTCTGTAATTCATTTCTAGTTAATTCTTGTGTGGCATGAGATAAGGGGTCAAGGTTGATTTGGTTGTTGCTATTGTTGAATGTGGCTATGTGTTTGTTCCAGAATCATCTGTTAAAATGACTTTCCTTTCCCCCATTGAATTCCCATGTCATCTTTGTTAAAACTCAAGTGACCACATAAATATAGGACTATTTCAGGACTCTCTGTTGTGTTCCCTTGATAAATAGAACCTGATAACAAAACCAGATCACCTTAATTATTAATACTATAGCTTTATAGTAAGTCATGCAATAGGGAATATCAATCCACCAACTTAATCTTTTTTTATTAAAGTTGTTTTGGCTACTCAGTCACTTGCACTTGCATATAAATTTTAGAATCAGCTTGTTAAATTCTATCCAAAAAATGGCTACTAGCATTTTGATTAGAATTTCATTTAATCTATAAATCAATTTAGAGATAATTGATATCTTAACAATATTGAATCTTTCATCCACGAGCATGGTATCTCTTTTCATTTATTTAGGTCTTCTTTCTCTCAAAATGGTTTGTGGCTTTCCATGTCCAGGTCTTGCACATATTTTGTTAAATTTATCTTCAAATATTTCACCTTTTTTTTTTATGCTATCATAAATATTACTGATTTTTTAAACTTCAATTTTCAATTGTTCTAATATATAAAAATGTAATTATATTGGGACACTGCCTTGAATCCTATGACCTTGCTAAGCTTATTAATTGTAATATCTTATTTGTAGATTTTTTTTTTTTTGAGACAAAATCTCACTCTGTTGCCTGGGCTAGAGTGCTGTAGCATCAGCCTAGCTCACAGCAACCTCAAACTTCTGGGCTCAGGAGATCCTCCTGCCTCAGCCTCCTGAGTAGCTGGGAATACAGGCATGCACTACCATGCCCAGCTAATTTTTTCTATATACTTTTAGTTGGCCAATTAATTTCTTTCTATTTTTAGTAGAGATTGCTGAGGCTGGTTTCGAACTCCTGACATTGAGTGATCCTCCTGCCTCCCAGAGTGCTAGGATTACAGGCGTGATCCACCGCGCCCTATCTGTAGATTCTTTATGAAGAATTCTTTACATAAGAATTCTTTACATCGTGTCATCTGTAAATAAAGACCATTTTATGTGTCTTTCTTTCCAATTTGTATGCCTTTGATTATATTTTATTTTTCTGCCTCATTGTACTGGCAATTGACCTGTAGTCAATTTTTTTTTTTTTTTTTTTTTTGAGACAGAGTCTCGCTTTGTTGCCCAGGCTAGAGTGAGTGCCATGGCGTCAGCCCAGCTCACAGCAACCTCAAACTCCTGGGCTCAAGCGATCCTCCTGCCTCAGCCTCCCGAGTAGCTGGGACTACAGGCATGCGCCACCATGCCCGGCTAATTTTTTGTATATATATTAGTTGGCCAATTAATTTGTTTCTGTTTATAGTAGAGATGGGGTCTCGCTCTTGCTCAGGGTGGTTTCGAACTCCTTACCTTGAGCAATCCGCCCGCCTCGGCCTCCCAGAGTGCTAGGATTACAGGCGTGAGCCACCGCACCCGGCCTTATAGTCAATTTTGAATACAAGTAGTGAGAGCATTTCAGTAAATGTCCTGAAGAAAAAACAGCAGTAAACAGACATTTTTGCCTTGTCGCCTATATTAGGGGGAAAGTACTCTCAGTCTTTTACCATTAAGTTTGATGTTAGATTTAGGTCTAACATAGTTATCTTATACCAGGTTGAGCAACTTCCCTCTTATTTGCAGTGTGCTGAGAATTTCTATCATGATTTTGTCAAATCAAAAGTATTTGATAGAAAAAAGAATTTTGTCAAATACTTTTTTCGAATCTAATTAAACAATGATATTTTTTTAACAGCTGGAGGTGTCAATTTCTTAAGTAAGTCAACAAGGAAGTTGGCCTCATCAGTTGACTCTTCCTTTCATGAATAGGAAAGGAAGCATGTGGATGTTAATAGTATTTGGATGTTAATAGTATTTTACCCACAGTAAAATGTCTTTAAATCCCTCCTGTCAAACCCTATCACTGCTTTATCAACTAAGTTTATGTGATATTTTAAAACCTTTGTTGTCATTTCAACAGTGTTCACAGCGTCTTCACCAGAAGGAGATTCCATCTTAAGAAACCACTTTCTTTCCTAGCTCTTGGGAGGCCGAGGCGGGCGGATTGCTCAAGGTCAGGAGTTCAAAACCAGCCTGAGCAAGAGCGAGACCCCGTCTCTACTATAAATAGAAAGAAATTAATTGGCCAACTGATATATACATAAAAAATTAGCCGGGCATGGTGGCGCATGCCTGTAGTCCCAGCTACTCGGGAGGCTGAGGCAGAAGGATCACTCAAGCCCAGGAGTTTGAGGTTGCTGTGAGCTAGGCTGACGCCATGGCACTCACTCTAGCCTGGGCAACAAAGTGAGACTCTGTCTCAAAAAAAAAAAAAAAAAAAAAAAAAAAAGAAACCACTTTCTTTGCTTGATGCAGGATTGCCATAAACCTTCAATTTATAAAAAGCACAATAAAGAACAAAGTGCAGTTCAACGAGGCTTCAGGCCCCAAGTGGTTTCCTCTCACACGTGTACAAATCAGTACTCAACAAGACTTGATGGAACCCTCTGAAGGTTTCTAGAATTCTTTCTGTGCAGCTCACTGCTCTCTGGCTCAAATATAGCATTGTGGGCTCCCTAAAAAGCCTTTGTTTCATATATTTTGCCTGGCGTTCTGCTTGTGCAATGTAGGAGAGTAAATCTAGTCCCTGTTTCCTCATGTTGGACAGTTGTGAAGTGTCTTAACATTTTCCTATACTTGTTTTTATCACATATCTATACATCTATGCACCCCCCATCCATCCATCAATCCATTTTAGTTATGTATTTCAAGATAAATTTCAGATAGCACTGCATTTGCCCCTAAACACTTCAGCAAGTGTATCATTAACTAAAGTTCAATGTTTGTCTATAAATTTTATCTTGTGAGATAAAATTTGCTTACAACGAAATGCATAAATCTTAAGTGAACATGTGCTAAATTTGCACAAATGCATACACCTGTGTAACTCAAGCCTCTTGTCAAGATACAGAACATTCCTCTTATCCCAGAAAGTTCCTTCATGTCCCTTCCTAGTCAGTCTCCAACTCCCCTGGCCCACTGAAACACACACTGAGTGAATTCTTTTCCAGCTTGTAAAACTTCATCTAATCATATGGCATACACTGTTGCATAAAGCTTCTGTAATCAGCAGAATGTTTTGGGATTCATCCATGTTGCTGCACGTATTGCTGGTTCCTTCCTTCCTGTTTCTGAGGAGCATTCCATTGTGTACCACAGTTCAGCCACTCTCCTACTGGTGATGCCTGGCGGTTTCCCATTTGACCCGAGTGAATAGAGTTGCTCTGAACATTTTTATACAAGTCTTTCTGTGGACATATATTTTTATTTCTCTTAGGTGAACACCTAGGAGTGGAATTGATGGGACATAAAGTAGGTATATGTTTTGTTTTGTAAGAAACCCCAGAAATTTTTCCAAAGTGGTTTTATCATTTAACGCTCCCACCAATGATACTGAAAGTTCCAAGTGTTACACATCTTTGCCAATATATGGATGGTGTTGTCAGTCTTCTTAATTTTAGAAATTCTTAGATGCATGGAGGTAAGTCATTTTTGAAGCTTGCATTTGAATCATTATTAGTTTTCTCTGCCCCAGTGCCTTAATGTGTATGCCACACCTTCCCCAAACAGCAGAACCTGTTTACCTGCTCTGGAGAATGGTTGCCTGTGGCAGACGTGACCAGTTGTCCTCATACTGTGCTTCTGATCCTCCACAGTAGTTGAGATGTAACTGCGATGAAGCTACCCAATCAGGACTAACAATTTCTCAGCAGCCCCCCTCACACATTCAGCTAAGTGTGGCCATATGACTAGCTGTCACCAAATAAGTATGAATAGAAACAAAGCACACTACCTTCAGGTTGAAGAAGCAGGGTTACCTTTTCCTTGCTCTCTTTCTCCTCCCACTGGTGGGATACAGATGACAATTAGACAATTAGGCAATAAGGTAGCCAAAGATGGAAAAAGCCTCAGACCTAAGTCACCACATGGAAGAGAGAAGCTCACCAACCTGGAACACCCAGACTGGTTCATACATGAGCAAGAAATAAACTTCTATTATGTTTGAACCATTACAAGTTTGGTTCTATTTGTTACAGCAGTTTAGCTTACCCTGACTAAACCGTTGCCTATCTTTTTTTTGTTTTTCTTTTTTGTTTGTTTGTTTTTCTTTTTTTTTTTTTTTTAGACTTCTGGCTTGACTAAACTGTTGCCTATATCTTGAAGGTGCCCCCTCCTTTCCTGAAAGTGATTTTTTCATACAACATGTAATCTGTATTTTAGTTCATACTCTCTAAAGCATAACTGCATCTACTCAACTCTTTTCACGTGTCCCACTAACAGACAGAAACTTCATATAAATAAGTATAAATGAAGGTTATTGCACTAGTCAAAATTCTTAAAATTTTTATTGCAGTATAGCATATATACAGAAATGTGCACAAATATATTAATACGATCTATATGTTATAATGATATATATCTGCAGAAACCTACAAAACTCTCTACATCTGGGGCACTCCCTTCCCTTCCCCCATTTTTCTCACTTGTTATTTTATGAGCCCTGGTAACTGAGGAAGTCAAGCGAATAAGAGGTAAAACAGCACACTGAGTGTGGCACAGGCCCTGCCAAGGAGTCTGAACTCAAGGCTAGAAAGCCGAAGCTGGCCCTTGAAGACTGCCTATTTGCTGCTCAATTCCTCTGGCACACTCCTACAGTGCCACCATTTTGCATTTTTCTTTTAAGGTAAAGAGAATATAAAAAAAAGGAAGAGAAGAATGTAAAGTGAAAAGCTACACTGGCTTCTTTCCCAAACCAATTGAAGACTTGAGGGCTGCTGCTAGCCCATGTGGCATCTTCGGTAAATTAGAAAAAACACTCTCAAAAAGCACTCCTTTCTCAAGTCACTTTACTGCCACCTGTCAGATACAAGTTGCAATATAACTATACTGGTTTTATTCGAATAAGAACATTTCCTGCGACTGGCTGGAGAGTCTTAAGACCTAAGTCTACAGAATGGTATCTTCAAGGATTAGGCACTGTTCTGCCCTGTACAACCTACACTGCTGCATTTGGCTGTCAGGCTGCAGATCAAATTGTAGTTCTGATGTTTTTTTAATGCATCAGGGTTATTTTGAAATATACCTTGTTTACTTAAGTATAATATACATACAAGATAAAAAGGGATATGTCCCTAAAAATAATAAAACAAGAGAACACCAGTTGCACAAGCATAAATCTAAGAAGCTCAGAATTTAAAAGTACATAAATGATGCAATAAACATCATAAGCAAAAACAAACACCAGAAATTTGCATGAACCTACAGGAATAGGGTCAAAGTGAAAACTCCAGATAAACTGATATATACACAAGTGACTTCAGCAAGGAATGTAAAATCCCATATCTTCATATATAACCTGGAAAGATATGAGCTGATATATGAATCAGTATATTATTAAAATTCTTAACTAATGGGTGTTAATTAATAGATTGGTCAATTTGCATCATCATACTGAAGAGAAGTTTCTGAGGCCTACCGCAGGGCTTCCATCCTTGGACTTGTTTCATTCAATACAGGTTTACATATGAAATATTGGAGTGGCTGGAAAGATGGCTACTATTTCTTAGATGAATCCAAGATCAAGCCAAAAGATTAATGAATTTAACCCAAGAAAATCTACCAGGAATAAAGATACTACAAAGTAGGTTAACCAAAACCCAAACTGCAAGTGTGCAATGGGAAAAGTCTGTTTAAAAGCAGTACAAATAATTAAGCTCAAAGGACTCGAACAGTACCATGGGGTTGTTGGAAAAGCTGGTCCAATATTTGGGTGTTAAACAGAAGAAAAGAATAGTATTCACCAGAACAAAGTATGATACAGTTCTGCCACCTGTAAGTGTTCAGATCTGGGTTGTATACTTTAAGAAAGATCAACAAAATGAGAGCACGTTTGGACAAATGGTCCCAGATGGTAAATACAGTTGAAGTCACGATATATAGGGATGGAATAATGGGGGATAGAAAGGATGCTAGAAGGCATCCTAAGAGATGTGGTTAAATGTTTGGTCTCAAGGATTAAGACAAATGAGGGGGGAAGTGGGGACACAATGAGGACAGGCAGAGCTGCCCACAGATGGAAGTGGACTGCTGTCCTGAGACTGAGACTAGAGACTGCTGAAAGACCATCTGGCATTCAGGTTTGTTCCAACTTTGAGCTTTTACAAATTAATATTTAAAGATCTGTGCAGCTATAAAATTTATTAGTCTATCTTTGAAGAATGCACGAATGACAAATCTTCAGAACTGCTATGCTAAAACGTTTGGGGACGTCAAACTACAAAACATTCAGAGTTTGCTTTATTAGCCCCTCTCTCAAATGGACAAGCAGCTGTGTGTGTTGTTTTTTGATGTGAAATCAGTCTAGAAAATGTAGTTTACTATCGTATATTTTTTCTAGTGTTAAAGCAATCGTTATTGATGTGTGAATTCTTGATGGTGAATGACATTTCATTAGAGGAGTGTGGTATACTGTTACACTATTATAGGAAATATTGGTCTTAATTGCCAGATTCACATGTGCCCCACACTAAAAAAGCCAAAAGCCCTCAAAATATGTGTCTGCACATGTATATTTCCATATTATATATAGATATATAAATAAAATACAAACATGAGCTATTAGAAAAGAATTCCTTCCTTCTCAAAGATAGTTTACATAGCCAACCACCTAGGTACACTTAACTTATGGTTTTATTTATATAATTTAGCTTACCTCTAACTATTCTGAAATGTGTGGGAAGAACCTAATTTTAACCAATTTCAATTTTCTCTTACTTAAAGGTATGTCTTAGCACACTACAGCTCTAAGCACAACTAGAGCTACATAGCTGATTCCAATAAGTCTATTTCAACATTTACTCTCAGAGATTAAACAAAATGTGAATAAATCCATCCAACACACTAAAGAAGTTCTCTATTCCACACAACTACATACTAGAATTGTCCAGGGATTCAAAAACTGAGAGATTTTTCCATAGTTTTATCTAAAAGAGATTATTATCCTTCAAAATTTTTGTTATATCACCTCCTAAAATAATTAAATCTATTTTCTTTGGAAAAGCAAGGATTAACCTTGGAATATCTTTGTACTCAAGAATAAAACATGTGTTCCTTTCTTATTTTTACCATACTTTCTTGCACTTTTCAATCCTATGGTGTGACTATCATCTCTCAGAAAGGGAATGTACATAGTTACTATGTAGTTACAGTTGTTTACTACTCCCTGGTTATAAAAGCAAATGATCAACAAATGGAATTTTAATAAAAGGTACAAGAGAGGAGATTGCCTAGGTGACTGCTGTCCAAAAGTACTATTTTTTGGCCACTTGGAAGAGTATCTATGAGAAAATATCTGAGTCAATGCCTTCCCAGATCAAGTAATTCACTATTTTCTATATTCCTAAATATAGGTCTTGGAAGTCACCAAATTAAGCCAAAAAGGGTTTCATTTAGGAAGGTTATTAACATTTGTATTCATGTAGAAGCAGCCAGTTACAAACCCATAAACTTCCTTTCATATTAACTGTAAACACTGCCTCCTTTCAGAAGAGGTCTTGAAATGATAAAAACCAGAGTCACAAGATGCTCCTACACAAACATTCAGAAACCCAGCAACTTCGGATGTAAATGGTGCTTTTAGGAAAAGGAAAACAATATTGATAGATTAAAGCCTGTCTTTAACTGTGAGAGTCCCTGGAATAAAACCAAAAGTGCTGCCAAGAAGCCACAGGTGTTTATCACATGGACAGGGAAAAATATGATTTTGAAGGGCACAGTGACAGTTCTTCTCTGTCTCCACTAGTAGGACATAAGATTAAAGGTCAATAGCCATATAAATACTATAATTATAAAATACTGGGTTCATTTTCCATTCAGGTTTACAAAAAACCTTTTGTCCTTGTACTTCTGGGCCTTCGGAAGGTTTGCCAAGTCACTGCCTTTCTTGTCACCAGAGTTCTCAGCAGGTTTACAAATGGATGCAACCAAGACTGCCATCTGGTGGAAATGATAGAAATTGAAGTGATTTTTTTTTTTTTTTTGTAAGTGAATAGTGTCAGTTGTCTACTAAAAAGATAGAAAATAAAAATATATAAGGGGTTACAGGGTGGGAGGGGGAGTTCATAACAGCAACAAGAAATATAAAATAACAAGGAATTAATTTGAGAAAGGTGTGGAGAAAACTTGTTACAAAGATGTACTGGGGGCATTAAAAACACATGTATAAATGGGAAGATGGAGCATGTTCCTGGAATGGAACTCATCTCTGCTAAAGATATCAATGACCTCCAACTAAACTACACATATAACAATTCAATCGACATATTAACAGGATTTTTATTTGGCAGGGAAATCTCAGCCAATTTTTCAAAAGTTCTTCTGGAAGAATAAACACATTTGTTTTTTGTAGAAGTAGAGGAATAAGGGGGCATTCTCCTTACAAGATAATAATTAAGATGACATAGTACTGATACACAATACAAAGCAATGAAATAGAATGCCCATAAAAATATAAGCATATATGAGAAAATAAAGGGCATCTTCAAATAATAAAAAAAGACTGGCTTACGTAATAGCTGGTGTAAGGGGATAATGGAAAAACAATCTGAAACATATTAGATTTTTGCCCCATAGTAATAAGTTCTAGTTGTATTAGATATTTATAAATATATTTATCAAAAAGGCCCAAGTCTTAAAATATGTAAATATCTACTTACTCATAATGTGAAAAAATTGTCTGTGTATGCAGCTGAAGGTTGATCGAACTGTTAAAGAAAATGACACAATTCTAAAACTTTTGAATATAAAAAATACACATCAAAATTCATCAAATTTAACACCTAAGATCATTGCAGTTTACTGTAGGTAAATATTCAATTTATTTTAAAAAAAGGAAAACAAAATAACCCTACCATATTTGATTTTAAAAAGTATATGAAAAGTTAGGGTATTTTTTTGTTTGTTTTCTGCTTTTGAGAAAGGGTCTCACTCTGTCACCCATGCTGGAGTGCTGTGCCTTGAACTCCTGGGCTCAAGCAATCCCCCCATCACAGCCTTCTGAGTAGCTGGGACTACAGGCACATCCCAACATGCCTGGCTGATTTTTATGTTTTTGTAGAGATGGGGTCTCGCTATGTTGCCCAGACTGGTCTCAAACTCCTGGGCACAAGCACTCCTCTCACCTTGGCTAGGCAAAGTGCTAGGAGCCACCATGCCTGGAAATATTTTTGACCAAGAAGAGCTAACTGTTCCGATCTGAGCATTTTAGCCCCCTCTAGTGCCTCTCCAATAGTAGTGAGCAGACACCCCTTATTCTACCTGTAGGAAAAGCTGGCATAAAAACAAAATTATTGTGTAAGAGAAACCTCAGAAACAGAGTAGCACAATATCAGATTTGGGGGGGGGGGCTATGATGTTGAGCTTGTGGTTTTTCAAAAATAGGTCATTTCAATACAGTCAAATGCTCTTTGTTCTTAATCCCATCTCTCAATATTCTTCATAAAAAAACAACGGCAAACCATAAACAGTATCACAATATTGAAAGGTAAATGGATATCTGGGGAAAATACTTCATGACATATGTAACAGGATAATGGTTAATTTCTTTTATATATAAAGAGCTCTCACAAATCAATAAGAAAAATGTGTGGGTTAATAGAAAAATAAGCAACATGTATGAATGGGCTTTATATAACACATAACTGGCCAAATACGAGAAAAAAAAATGTTCTCTCACTAGTAATCAAATAACTGGGGATTAAGTCAGAAAATGTAAGCTACAATATTTTACCCACTAGATTGTCAATGTGCAATATTGGTGAGGAAGTGAAATACATGGGCGTTCTTGTACACTTCTGGGACAATAAATTGGTACCCCTCTTCTTGAAGGCATTTAGGACCACTGAATTTTGTTTTTATATTTTATTGTTTAATTCAAAATTTTATGAAAAATTCATACAGAAAATTACAGAAAATATGCCTCTTTTACCTACTGCCCAGATATAACATTTTTATATCTTTACCTTTTTTTAAAGAGAAAATAAAAACCTTACTTTCCCCAATGCCTTTGAAGTAATTACTGTTCTAAAGTTAATGTATATTATCCTCAGGCATGTTTTAAACATACATATTACATACCCATAAATTGTACATGTCACCCTTCATCAACTCTAAGATTCCATTATCTTATGTATCATTCTTTTATGTATCAGGAAAAAATGCTGCCAACTAAATTATAAAGCAATACTTTATCAATACAGAGGATTATTTTACACTTATTTTAACAGCCTTAAATCTTTTTAAAATCTTACATAATGCTGTTGTTTCTGTATTATATTCCAAATTACAATGTAATCATTTTGAAGGCATTTTAAACAGCATTTAAACAAATGTAGTCTCAATATGATACAAAACCCAATTCAAATACGGATTTGACCAAGTTGACGCAAATATGCCATGCTGCTGCCTAGCCAGTAACTGTAAGATGCCATTGATCTAAGATGGTTCCTAATTTCAATGATACCAAAATACGGAAAAAAAAGAGTTTATTGTGAAATAAATTCTGGAGACAAACTTTTACATAAGGCATCCTTTTGTAATTTGCTTTGTTACTCTGGCATTACGTTTCAAAGTATTAATATTGAAAGACAGCACACTGCCTAGGGAAGCCTCTAGCAACTAGCTGTTGCTGGAACGCAGGACTCTCTTAGCCCTGCCTGTCCTCCATTTCATAAGCTGCCCCAGAAAACACTGTTTTATGCTAAAGGGTACTAGTAGGCTAAGGAGTTTATCCCTCCTTGGTAATGTCTGCCTTAACTCAGGAAAACAGTCCACTTAAAAGGGCCAGGAATTCACACATCCTCTGGGAATAGGGTGAGGCACTTACCTTGTGGACAAAATTTAAGAGGTGGCATGCAATCAAGATAAATATTTTAATGTAACATTAAACAAAATCAAAACTAATGTAAAACTATAGTGAACAAAATATCAATATTTAAAATAAAGACAGAATCATTATTGCTGAATTTTCCTTTTGTCTTAGGCTCCAACACAGCTTAGTATGGCACTGTTGCTACTCCTGTTTTACAGGGGAAGGGAAAGGATCACAACAGATTAAAATGAATGAGCAACACAGTACTACACTACAGTTTAAAATGTAAGTGTACAACATACAATTTATAAAGAGGGTGAACGATTTTCAACATTAGATCCCCAAATAGATGCAAGCTATTAAAAACTAGAAAAATATGGATTATTAATTGTATTTTTATTAAAAGGAAAGTATGCCTGCCAGGTATCAGCATTTATGAGGCTACAGAAATTAAAATGATGTGATTGATATCTACACAAGGTTAGACCAAAAACTAGAACAAAATAAACTAGAAAACAACCACACATATTTGGGGAATCAGTGTTTGACAGGGGTGGCATGGTGTTGGCACAATTAGCTAGCTATATGGAAAAAAATTCGATTCCTTAGTTCGTACTATATAGAATAGTAAATTCAAGAATGATTAAAAGCCTTAATATGCACATTTGGGAAGCAGGACGATTTTAGAAACTACTGGAAGAAAACATTAGAGACTTCTGGAATGTCGGATGAGGATGATTTCTTCAAGAAAAATAATAAAAAACATAAAGGTTCACAAATAATAAAAGATACACACAAAATAAGACCAACCAACCAAAAACAGACTGGAAGGTTTTATAACTCACATAACAAAGGACTAGGATCGAGAGACAGAGAGAGAAAGTATAAACTACAAATAAATGAGAAAAAGACACACCCAACAGAAAAATGGACAAAGGATGCGAGCATTCAATTCAAAGAAGAGGAAACTCAAATGGCCAATGTACATAGAAGAAGATGCTCTCCTCACATGCAATCAGAAATGCAAATAATATACTATTTCATGCTCATCTGACTGGCAAATTTAAAGCCTGACAGTATCAAGAGTTACTGAATGAGGGAGGGGGAACAGAATTTTTGGTACACTTATGGTGGATGTGTAAATTGGTACATCTTTAGTACAATGCTTTTGCAATACTAACTTGAAGACATGCTACCCAATGACCTACTAATTTTATTTCTAGGCAAATATCAATCTGGAGAAACACTAGTACCTGTGTACAAGAGAAATGTGCCAGGATGCCCACTGTAGCAGTTTTTGTAATAGTAAAAATTTGCACACAATCTAAATATCCTTCATTGGGGAAATGACCACATTGTGGTACACACACTAAAACACTATGCCAGTTTATTATTTATATAACCACTAGTTTGTCTTATACAAAAGGAAGACGTAGAGGTACTAATGTGAGCAGATAAATTCACATCTGTGGCTGAGAAAAGTATCTTTCCTCCCCATAATACCTCTAAAATAACCAAACATGGTGGGTAGATGAGTAGGGAGGTGATCGACCTTTTATGATAGGTGATATTTGACTCTTGTTCCAATCCACTTCCTCTTCCCCACCTTCTAAATATAACTAAATCACAATAGTGGGTAGAACACTAAATCAAAACCTGTAAATATTGTTCACAGCACTACCATGTGTTCTGGGTTTCCTTTATTATAAAAGAGTAACTGTCTAGTTTCATTTGCCTAGTCATATGGATAGTCTCTGAGCCTAATGATCTTCAAACTTTGTAAAGTCAAAAAGCTTTTATTCAAATGAACTCTTAGATAAAATTCTAACATGTAAAAAAGAAAAAAGCACAGCTGCTCTGGAGGTTGAGAACTGGTATCCAGTAACTTCCTCTGGTGATTATAACATTTTAACAAGAGTTTGAACTACATGAAAATTCTTATGACTATTGGTTTACTTCTAAGTAATTTTAAAAGGCGAAATGCTGGACATGGTGGCTCATGCCTGTAATCCCAAGGACTCTGGAGGCTGAGATAGGAGGATCGCTTGGGGCCAGGAAGGAGTTCGAGGCTGCAGTGAGCTATGATTATGCCACTGTACTGCAGCCTGGGCAACAGAATGAGACCTTGTCTTAAAATTACTAAATAAATGTGAAGTCATCATGAAAGTTTTATAGGCTCCTAAAGATCCCATACTCTAGGAATTAATAAAATCCAATTATTTCCAAAGGTATATTTCAACAGAGCCAAAGTGCTATAATAATTAAAACCAGTCTTACCTAAGATCAATTTTAACAGCAAATATTTAATAAGAATATTTAAAATAAGCTTTATATCAATTTACTGATTAGATGCCTATCCATTGGCAAAATCTCATAAAAATTAACTCCATGGTCTTTTGTATCAAGTTACTGTAGAATTCTGTCAAAATACATTGAACTTGATGTCTTCAAGACTTAGGAATGAAGTAAAATCACCTCCTCATAGTGAGTACACAAATAAAAAGTAAACACCCCAGGAGAGGGAAAGAAGGTGTCCGGACTCACATATTACAATAATTCCTGGATTGTATGGGTCTTCTCTATCTCAAACACATACACAAGTATTTTCACTATAGGTGAATGTTATATGGAAACAATGAAATTTCTGTACATATTTAATCATTCATGACTGTTGCCAATATCAGAGTAGGATTATTAGTCAAGGGAAAAGAAAAAAAAACTAATGCCAAACCTTTGATTCTGCCCATACATAAAAGGTAGGACTTCTTTATGTCTCACTAGAGTTGTGGATACCCAAGAAATACCAGAAACAATAACCTTCTATCACTATGATTAAGCACTCTTCGCTCCTGAATTAGAAGAGCATATCTATCATTACATCTGAGCATGAAAACAATGTACTTGTTTTAAGTGTTTGCCAGGTAGAATAAAACTAATTGACACAGGCCAGGCGCAGTGGCTCACACCTGTAATCTTAGCACTCTGGGAGGCCAAGGCAGGAGGATCTCTTGAGGTCATCAGGAGTTTTAGAGCAGCTTGAGCAAGAGCGAGACCCTCATCTCTACAGAAAAATAGAAAAATTATCTGGGTGTGGTGGTATGCGCCTGTAATCACAGCTACTCTGGAGGCTGAGGCAGGAGGATCACTTGAGCCTAGGAGCTTGAGGTTGCTATGAGATAGGCTGATGCCACTGCACTCTAGCCAGGGCAAAAGAGCCAGACTCTTGTCTCAAGAAAACATTAAAAAACCTGAAATAAAAAATAAAAGGGAGAGGATACCACAGCCAGAAAAGCAAGCAGGAAGCGAGAAATGGTGATGATGCTGTCTAAAAAGCAATTTATTCTCTATTAGTAGCTACATTGTTTTACCCCTACACCATAATGTAACACAAAAATCACCAAAACAGTGGGCAAAAATAAACACTTGCTTAGCATTTTCTTTTGGGTTTACAAAATTCCCAAAGTTTTATAGAAAAAAAGATGCAACTCAGCATAAAGAGACAATGCAAATTGTTGTAATACCCATTATGAACTTACTTGTAAAAGCAAGTAACTTCAGAATTTCTTTGAAATTAAATCATCACTTAAATTCTAGTCTTAATGATTACATTAGCATTTGACTACCTTACAAATCTAATGGATTTTCTGCATAAAATGACAATTTGCTATTTTCCACTACTATTTAGCTTCCCAAAACGAAATGTGTTCTGAAGTAAATCTTATCAAATATGTTTTCTTAATACTTAAACAAGATTAACTTCAAAATACAAATTAAGACAATTTGGAAGAAGAAATGTGAATTTAAGGTCTCAATTTTTAAAATATAATCTAAATGCAAGAGAAGATGATTTGGCTAGCAAAAGAAATTTCATGGACATCTTCAGGTTAATTTCAATGGCTAAAGCTGAATAAAAGCTCAGCCAACATATATTACTCTGGTCTGTGCATTTCCCAAGGTTTGAGAAAATACTTTCTGTATGACTAATTTGTAGTTTGGAAACAAAAATGATTCATAATAATATATGTAAGAATACATATATACTTTTTTATGCTCGGTCTCATGCCACCCAGTATTTCAGGCAGTGTGAAATGTAAACTAGTGAGGCTCTTTCTCATTCTGGCTCAAATGTTGAGTTAATATTATAGAAACATTTTCCCCCAACTATTTCCCTTGGTTTTTTTTTTTTTTTTTTTGGTTTTGAGACAGGGTCTTGCTCTGTTGCCTGGGCTAGAGCACAGTGGTGTCACCGTAGCTTACTGCAATCTCAAACTCCTGGGCTCAAGGGATTCTACCACCTTGGTCTCCCCAAGTGCTAGGATTACAGGCATGAGCCACCGCACCTGGCTAATTTTGCTACTTTTTTTTTCAGACAAGGTCTTCTTATGTTGCTCAGGCTGGTCTGGAACTCCTGTCTCAGCTTCCAAAGTGCTAGGTTGACAGAAATGAGCCACTGCATCAGGGTTGCCTTGTTATTAAAAATCATTTTGAAGCCTGGGTAGAAAAAGGAACCTCAAGGGGCATGGAAGCACCATCATTTTCATATAGGAAAATTATAACCATTTTCAATGACAGTGCAATTTCCAATGAATTTCTATTTTAGCACTAAGAAATTATGATTCTTGGTCATAAACTGTACTCAGATTAATAAACTGATGGTACAGAAGCTTGGAAGAATTTGTTGCTTAGATTGTTTTCCTAATGTTACTTTAAAAATTAACCTCAGAAAATACGCAACTTGAAGTTTCAATGTCTGCTACATTGAACAACAAAGGAATCCCTACAAACTAAGCTTATAGATAGGTACCTTGTTTTTTTTCTATATTGGCAACATTCATTTTAGTTTAAAATTTTGCTACAGTTTTTTTGAGGACAGTCTAGCTAGCTGGTCCAAGAGGGGCTGACAACACTATTAAAAAAAGACATTAAAGCCCAAATTCCACACATCTGAAAATAAAACTGACTTAAGACTTAAGGAGAAATTAGAATTGCAGTCACCTTCAGCTATCCAATAACATTTAAAACCAAAACTCAAGTAATAAGTAAAGAAACTTAAGTAAATATCATAATGATCTAGACATTTCATTGGGCAAGAAACTTTTATGTGACAGGAATGACAAGTGTACTTTTTTTTTCTCCAGGCAGGGTCTCATTCTGTTGCCTGGGATGGAGTCCAGAGGCATCACCATAGCTCACTGCAACCTCTAACTCCTGGGGCTCAGGTGATTGTCTTGCCTCAGCCTCCAGAGCAGCTGGGAATTATGGGCACTTGCTGCCACGCCCAGCTAATTTTTCTATTTTTTTATGGAGATGGGATCTTGCTCCTGCTCAGGCTGGTCTTGAACTCCTGGCCTCAAGGAGTCCTCTTACCTCAGCCTCCCAAAGTGCTAGGATTACAGGAGTGAACTACTGCACCAGGCAAAGCGTACATTTTTTTTTTTTTTAAAGTTACAGCTCGACAGCACCTTTCCTCACCCTTGTTGAATGTGTAGAAAATTGAAAAATCTAACAGTAAAACTTCAGCATAAAGCTGTCATCCACTTCATTGACATTTAAAAAAAAAGTTAATGTCCTGTCTTTAAATGGCCAACCTGATGAGGCATTGCAATTGCAGTAAAATTTTTTAATTTAAAATATTAATTTAAAAATTCAGTATAGGGCCGGGCGCTGTGGCTCACGCCTGTAATCCTAGCTCTTGGGAGGCCGAGGCGGGCGGATTGCTCAAGGTCAGGAGTTCAAAACCAGCCTGAGCAAGAGCGAGACCCCGTCTCTACTATAAACAGAAAGAAATTAATTGGCCAACTGATATATATATAAAAAAAATTAGCCGGGCATAGTGGCGCATGCCTGTAGTCCCAGCTACTCGGGAGGCTGAGGCAGAAGGATCACTCGAGCCCAGGAGTTTGAGGTTGCTGTGAGCTAGGCTGATGCCATGGCACTCACTCTAGCCTGGACAACAAAGTGAGACTCTGTCTCAAAAAAAAAAAAAAAAAAAAAAAAAAAATTCAGTATAGAATGAGACCTTTTCAAAGAAATACCCATCTATAGACTACTTGAAGAAACCATAAAAGATGAATATATGTGTCATATGAAAATTAAACTCTACTGCTTAGCTTAACCTTAAATCATGTGTTTCCCAAAGTTGAAACATAGAAATTTTCTGGGGAAAAAAAGTGTAACATTAAAGACTTCACCCTGTTTATCTTGCTTTCAAAGTTCCAGTGTTAGTGACCATCCTCCACCCCCTCACAAAGAAATTTCATATCAGACCTATACATTAATATCTTAAGACTCATTTACTATTATATTGTGATATCTGGAATAAATGAACACATTATGAAACTGTCCAAACGGACTGGGGCAGCAGTTCCAAAAGTCTCAGAGTTCCAAAGAACCTTTCAAGGAGGTCAATGAAGTCAAAACTATTTTTACAATACTACTAGTTTTTTTCCAACATATTGACATTTGCACTGATTGTGCAAAAGAAACAGTGGGTAAAACTACAGGCTCCTTAAGCACAAATCAAGACAGTAGGACCAAACAAATTAGTATTTTGTAGAGCCAGGGTCTCTCTCTGTTGCCAAGGCTGGTCTTGAAACTCCTGGGCTCAAGAAATCTTCCCACCTCGGCCTCCCAAAGTGCCAGGATTACAGGCATGAGCTACCACACCTGGCCTTAAAAAAGATTTTTCTGATAAGATCATTTATATTACCAAAATGTTTTTAATCATTGCATAATAACATGTCAGTATTCAGAAGAACTGCATAATTAAGTGAACCAATATTTTCCAAATGACCAGTTCATAATGTTGCAAAATCACGCACAGGTAGAAGATCCATTTGAAATGCAAGACAGACCCAGTGGATTTAATGTAACAAACTATAAAAAGTCCACCAAAAAAAGCTGCAGATTTCACATTTTAACTAACCTCCAAGAAACTACTTGTTGTCAAGTTTTGATATCCACAATGAACTGAAGACATAAAATACTCCTCTCTTTTCCAAATATCTTTGTGAGAACAGATTTCTTCAACAAGCCCCATTGCAACAGATTGGATGAGGAAGCAGATGTACGAATTCTGCCCAACATTAAAGGGTTTACAAAAATGAAAACCAGTGCCACTTTTTACACTAAGTTTTTTAAATTTGGAAAATAATTATTCTTCATAAAATGACTTTATGTTAACATGTAGCAATTGTTTCTTAAATGAATTAAAACAGTACATGTAATTTCTGACTTTTAATTTCTAATATAGTAAATGTCAATTGTATAACACACAAGAGCAAAAGTTCTTTGGGATATTCAATTTTTAAGGGTATAAACGGGTCTTGAGACCAAAACGTTTGAGGATAGCCAGGCTAGGGAATTCAGATGAGTAAACACTGGACATGGGTTTTTCTTATACTAACTCATATATTATTGTATTTCAAGGGCTATTAACCCTCCTGGAAAAGATACCTTTTTTTAAAGGTAGTATTAAAAATGTTTTTGGAGTGGAGAAGAGGTAAATATTGTTTCATAAAATTTGGTTAATTCCTCTTTGGAGTTAAATTTTCACAAGTATACTAACTAAGTAAATGTTTAAAATAACATTCAAAATTATTTTTAAAAATCATACCAAATAGTAATATGTCACACTGTTTTTATCAATTCTTTATTTAGGTAACAAGTTGGTTATGTTCACTGCATCGTATGAAACATCACAATATCATACTGGAAAAGTACTATCAGTACAAGTTTGGATCAGAGTGGACAGTTTGAACAATAAACCATTTTGCATTCTTCATTCCCTATCTTTTAACAACCCCCTATACCCAGTAAAGGGACAAATAGCTTTTAACATCATCATGTAAAGCACTTTAACTTACAACGCTAAAATCTAAAGAATAAATAAAATATATTGTGGCAATAATTCCTTTTAGACCAAAAATCAGGTGCACAATAAATCAAATGATCAGGAAAGCTGTCTGTATTCAAATGTGTGGCTCTCCAGAAACAGCTTTAGGAAAATGTTACAGAAAATACCATGAATTCCATTTCACACAGGACCAGATGATGACTCATTTTAACTACACACAAGGGCAATTACATCCTGCTGAAACACAATTTAAACATATAGGAAAATGTTTACAAAGCATCCACAACATGTAAACCATGTACAAATGGATACATTCATTACTTCTCCTACCCCATTAACTTCTTTTAGATAAATACTTCACTCTTCATGTTCAGCATTAATTGAATTTAATACATGCAAAACTCAGAAGAATTCAAGGTTATTGTAAAAATAGAATTAAACTAATAATCTTCAAGTACCTTATGTGACAGCCACGCTGTACCGTGCCCAATGTAATAAAATGAAAAGTTACTGAACCCATGAAAATATCTCTGTAGTATTTTCTTAGATCTAAAATAGATAATTTTAAATGTATTTATAGTAATTTCAATGTGATATTCTGAGCTTTTAAAATAACATAAACAGTTAAAAACAATACCAAATTACACAAAACTTGTTTTATCTTAAAAGCTGAAAAAATTAAAACTATAGAAACCCACATGTAAAACAAAAATCACAATTTACATTATAAAGGCAAATCTCATCATTTAAAAAAATTTGCAGCAGTGAGATGTCAAAGCAAATTATAAATAGCCATAAATTAATCCATTTGGTTTCAAAAGATTTTCTAGTGAGAGTTGAAGGATGTAGTAGATACATGCATAAAATTTGTAAGGGTTTATATTATTATTGCCAAATACACTTTATCTTGAAGCAAGGCAACATTACAATTTGGACGTTGTTGGAGAACCCAGTTTGGTAATACAGGTAAAACTGGTGGAAAAAAATTAAATAACAATTAATAATAAATACATATCCTATAGTAAATTGCTGCAAAAGGCTTTCAACTTGGTGAAAAAGGAACATATTATACAATTCTTTACTCTTACATGCTTATATGTTGTGTGGTTTAAAAGAAAAATGTATTTTCAGAGTATAGCTAATAACTATATTCCCATGCACCTCAGGCAACATTTGTTGATTTGTGGTGAAATAACTCCATAGGTTTCTAGGGCCAAAAGTTCAATACAGATGTAACCAGTATGTCTGAGGTTGGCAAAAAATACTGTAGTACAGGCAATGCTACGAGTGGCAATTATCAGAAAACACAAATATGAACAAATGATGGGAAATGCTAATGATTTTCTGCTCATATCACAAAACGTTGGGAATCCACAAGAATATTTTCCCTTTGTATTGAAGAAAATTGTGATTAAAAGTTTTTTTCCCCCAATTTTCAGAATCAAAAGCATTTTAGAAGGTTTTTAAGGCTACCATGGGTCTTCTAGATCTCCAGCACCCTACAGGAAGAGAAAAGGAAGAATATTATTATTTACCCATACCACTTCCAAACTGGATTGAATTTCAAAAAGAAAACAAAATTAGATGAACAAATTACCTTCCTTTGTCTGAAAAAGTACTTTTACAGAGAGGTGTTGTGTATTGTGTTGTGCATGGATACGTATATCTAATATAGACAGATAACTGGGTTGGGGTTTTTTTCCTCCCCTCCCCACCAAATGCCTTCTTTTCCCAAACCATTTAAAAATACTCTGGCAATGGAAAAATAGATCAAAACATCAGCTGTAACATCCAAAGATTACAAAGTTTCAACTTATGGTAACTTAACCAGCTTTAGGCACATGATATAAACATAAAGAAGAAAAGTTAATGTTCTACAGTTATAAAATAATTGTTTTAAAAACATTTCCCCCCACGTGACCAATAGCCATCTGGAATTTAAAAATCCCTTTTAACAAAAACAAAACTCACACCTGCCACTAACTTAAAAATAGCCATAATTTTTGCATTTTTTAATAACTGATGAAAACTTGAAACAAAGTTGACAATGTTGCAATCTTTAATATGCTCACTGTGGCAATTTTCTCACATGTATTTGTGTGCCCATCCTGTCCAAAGATTAATATTTTATATCACAAAAGGGGATAAGAAACAGAATAGATTTTCATTGAGTATGCAAAACATGTATTTTTACACTAAACTTTTTTCCTTTTTGTTAATGACAAAAGCTACGCCAAAAGTGTACTAAATTTTATATATACTAAACATAATTGAATCCAGCCCAGGCTGAGTACAGTGGCCATAGCTCACTATAACCTCAAACTCCTGGACTCAAGCGATCCTCCCACCCTGGCCTCCCAAAGTGCTGGGATTATAGGCATGAGCCACCACGCCTGGCCATTTTCTAATGATTATTTTTCTAATATACCAAACCTAGTTGTTTAAAAAAAATTAATTCAAAAATAATTACAACATGCATAGATTATTCCACATCACATGCTTTATTTGGACTTAAACACTTATAATTTCATTCTAAACACTTGGTTGACATACATTTTGATGTGTCTAGTTAGGCTATACAGAATATACAAACCAAAGCTGTATGAATAATACATAGGTTTTTCAAAAGTTATGTTTCATAAAGAATACAGAGAAAGGAAAAATAACCACACATCCATTATCTCACAACTTCTAAAAATAAAACTACAGAGATATAAAATATAAACAAATCAAACAACACACAAATTATCATCCTTGAAAGAAAAATTACAGGCCAGTATCAGCCATTCTTTAAAAAACTAAAATTATTAAAGAAAACACAAATTTATTATAAAGCTAGCTATGAGTGTACTAATATATAAAATCATATGAAGCAGTATAATTCTACATTAACAAGTTTTTCCACAATATAAAGTAATCTCTAATCAGTAATCTCTAATCCCAGCTAGTATGAATTTAACTACTAACTTTAATAACTGGTAGCCTAATCTCTGGTATACAATGTGAAATGACATATAATTTCATTAAATTCAAAGTAGTCAATTTTAAACTATCTCATAAAGGTGTATGCAAAGGCCTTTTTAAAAAACAAGGCTATCTGAATATAATAAAACTAGTTTTCCAAGATTCAAATAACAAAACGGTTATATAAGTGCATACATCATACTTCCTAAGTAAAAACCAAAGATCACAAAAAATATTACCAAAAAGAAAAGTCATATTTTTTCACCACTCATCTTTGTCCCTGCATCTTCATTAGAGCTGTCTAATTCAGCAACACCACTTTCTGATTCAGTATGGCTTTCCTGCATTGTCACTGGGTTTCCAGCATCACTGTTGGCAGAAGGAGCTGTAGAAGCTGGTTCAGCAGGGCTTTCTTCTCCCTCTACTTTAGCTAGCCTGTAACTAGTCAGCATCTCCTCCAGAAGTTGTCGGTAGTTTCCCCTATGATTAATTCTCATTTGCCTGAGCGCTTCCACCAATTTTCCCTGTGATCCACTTTCCTCTGCTTCATCGGAGGCCTTTTTTTAAGATTCAAGACCCCAGTGTCAGTAGACAAACTAGGATATTACATGTATTTCATAACATATTACAGCAAAACACTAGTTTCTCTACCATAAGTAATATAGTCTAGGCAGGAAAACATTTTATTAAATATCAATTCTTACCTGTGTCAATTAATAAAAACTTTCAATTGTAATATCTCAAAAGTTATATTTCGCAAATCGCCACTAACTAGGTTATGTCTTATTTCACATTGTTACTCGAAGTTTAATCTGAAATTTACTCTGCTTTTAGAATTCAACAGCAACACAAGCATTTCCTAAAACTGACTTACTTAAAAAAAAGTAATTGGCTATAAATGATTTAGTGCAAAGAAAATTAGTGTTTAAAGAGGTAGGAGAAGGACAGAAAAGCAGGCCATCAGAACATTAGTTTCTTCATCATTTCTCCTAAATGATAAGTAGGAGAGGAAATACAAAATATAAAACTATATAAATTTAAACTGTGGATTTAGGGAAGATTTTAAACCTTTCATGGATAAAAATTTTATTTTTTGCTTTAAATATTTTAATAAAAACATCTAGGTAAAAATAGACAAATTACTTTAAATGTTATATGAATAGTAAACTACTCAATCCTTGGAAAATCTACAGGTTTCTATAATAGTATAACTACTTAATCTTGTTAACAGAACGAGCTCTAACCATCCAAGTTGATCATAGTTAAGCCGACAGACTAAATTCAAAACAGCCTTACATTATGTGCCTCCTGACAGGATGCATTATGAAGTAATTGTCCTGTAGTCTTGACAAAAATGTTTAATATAAATCTAATAAAGCTAATTCTCAGTTTACAGAAAAACAGAGAATAGAGGATCAAGCTAAAGCACACCATGAGACAATCATAACAAATCCAGAATGTAGGACAAACGGATAAAAAACTGGCTCAGACTCTTCAAAGTCTGTGTCAAGAGGAGGAAAAAAACAGTAGGAGGCGCCTGTAATCCTAGCAATCTCGGAGGCTGAGGTGGGTGGATTGCTCAAGGTCAGGGGTTCAAAACCAGTGTGAGCAAGAGTGAGACCCTGTCTCTACTATAAATAGAAAGAAATGAATTGGCCAACTAAACGCATGTATATATAAAAAATTAGCCGAGCATGGTGGTGCGTGCCTGTAGCCCAGCTACTTGGGAGGCTGAATCAGGAGGATCGTTTGAACCCAGGTGTTTGAGGTTGCTGTGAGCTAAGCTGATACCACGGCACTGTAGCCCGGGCAACAAAAGTGAGACTCTGCCTCAAAAAAAAAACAGTAGGAGTGTTTGTTTACAGTGTTTCACTGATGACTTGATCTGATTAGACCATGATTCAAAATAACAATCATAATAGTCATTTTGGGGACAAGTGGGGAAATTTGGGCTCAACATTATATGACATTATAAAATTTATTATTCATTTTCTTAGGTATGATAATGATAATGATTATATAGAAAAATATCCTCATTGTTAAGAGCTACATGCTGAAATGTTTAGAGGTAAAATATTATGATGTCTGCGATTGGCTTTCAAAGGGTTCAGCTAAAAAAGAAAAAGAAAAAAATAGCGTATATGCGCATGCACACACGATGAGAGAGAGCAACTGTGGCAAAATCTTAACAATTGTTGAATCTAGGTAGAAGATGTACAGGTATTCAACATATCATTTCACTTTTATATATGTTTGGAGGTTTTCATCATAAAATGTTGAGAAAATAAAATACAAAAAAAGATACTGTGATAAAGATGATCTAACACAAACTCTTAATCATCTTTAGAGACTATTACCCCATAATCCTGAAATAAAAATAACACTAATAAAACCACACAATAAATTGTAATGTTTATTAGAAAAAGAAACCACAAGAATGCTAATTTATTTTTTTTAGATAGGGCTATGCTCTATTGCCCAGGCTAAAGTGCAGTAACTGGTGTCATCCATCATAACGCAATAAACCTTAAGTTCCTGGCTCAAGTGATTCTCATGCCTCAGCCTTCCCAGTAGGTAGGACTACAGGTGCAAGCTGCCATGCCCAGCTAATTTTTCTATTTCAGAGAGATGAGGTCTCACTGTGTTGGAAAGGCTGCTCCCAAACTCCCGGCCTCAATCAATCCTGCAACCTGGCCTCCCAAAGTGCTAGGATTACAGGCGCGAGCCACCAGGCGCAGCCATGAATACTATTTTTTTAAAGTGCCCTCACAGCAAAAAGCAAGAGATGATACTGTGTATAGCCTGTGTTTTGGCCGTATGTTTATGTCTGTATATCTGTTCATTTTAGGATATATAAAGTGCCTGAAAAGAAAGGAAATACAGCAATGTAATGATAATAGGTAGGGGAGTTCTAGGTACTTTATTTTCTTCGAACCTTCCAATTTTCTACAATAAGCATATAAACTGCCTTTTTTTAATTTACAAAACTTATTATGTGGAGAGAATACAATAAAATGTGCTGTTTGTTAAAACTTTTCTTCTGGCCAGGTGCAGTGGCTCACCGCCTGTAATCCTAGCACTCTGGGAGACTGAGGCGGGCAGATCGCTCAAGGACAGGAGTTCGAGACCAGCCTGAGCAAGAGCGAGACCCTGTCTCTACTAAAAATAAATTAATTGGCCAACTAAAAATATATATAAAAAAAAACCAAAAAACTTTTCTTCCTATTCCCTCCCAGCCCCCATATTAAAAAAGCATGTTTCCCTAAATAAAGTTTCTCATTTGAATCATCTATTTGGGAAGGGTTAAGATACAACGTCGTAAGTGTATTCTAATGATAAACCTTGTCAGTCTTTAATCAGGTCTTCTTCCAAGAGGAAATTTTCTGCTTTATGAGACCTTAATTTAGGGCCTAAGATACCCTCCTTCCCTCCCCCAAATCCCCAAACAAAACAAAACAAAAAAAAAAAAAAAAGAAAAACCTTACATTTTTATTTATTTATATTTTTGATACAGAGTCTTGCTATGTTGCCCGGGCTACAGTGCCATGGTATCAGCCTAGCTCACAGCAACCTCAAACTCCTGGGCTCAAGCGATCCTTCTGCATGCGTCACCATGCCTGGCTAATTTTTTCTATTTTTAGTTGTTTGGCTAATTTCTTTCTATTTATAGTAGAGATGGGGTCTGGCTCTTGCTCAGGCTGGTCTTGAACTCCTGAGCTCAAGCAATCCTCCTGCCTTGGCCTCCCAAAGTGCTAGGATTACAGGTGTGAGCCACCGCACCCGGCCAAATCTTACTTTTTTATTAAAAAATTTTCTGTATGATAATAAAACAAAATCTGCTTCAAATGAGTAGCTTACTTACACATAGAAGTGATTATCAACCCTGGTTTCACATCAGGATCACCTGTGGATTATATACAGATGCCAAAGTTCCATTTTAAGTTACACAGATTTGTTGTATCTGGGTAGTTTTTTTTTAAAGCCTGACAGGTAATTCTGATACATAACCATGGTTGAGAATCACTGATACAGACTAAAAAGTATAATTCTACTTAGAGTTGGACTTAATAAAGTTAGATCAAAGGCTATTCTATTTTTATATTTGGGTCAATTCTGGTGGGTTCAACAGATAAAGTACCTCTCACTCTCCAACTGACACTATATTATTATAGTAATGACCTGTATTTCTGTGAATTGCTATAGTAGTGATATCTGGGGAAGAATAGTTGCTTTTTAAAAGACATACCAAAACCAAACCTGTAAATCAAATAGATTTTACAACAGCTAGCATCACAGTCACTGAATTGAAAAGAACTTTAGCTAAGGACCACACTTAAAAGTGATTTAACTTTATGGCAAATTACATCTTCCCATTGTGCTAGATAGACAATAGATGGTTGAAATCTGTCAGCCATTACATTTGATTTAGCAAAATACTATTATATAACTCTCTCATGGGCTTTCATTAATATTAGAAAAGGAACCTATTATCTAGGTTCCTGTACTTTCTTTACCTAAACTCATACAGTTGATATAGCACACCTATTTTTACACATCTGTTTTAGCAATTAAATATGCCTTACAACTGTTCACAAGTCTCTCCAATTAGACTATAATGTCTTTCAGAGTAAAGATAATTTCATATTCCTTTCTATATCCTCCCATCACTTAGAGAAGGAAAATTAATGTTTGTGCTAAGCACTTTATATACATGATCTTATTTAATCCTCAAAGGTACTCTATGAAATAAGTACTGCAAGCACCATTTTTATAAATTAAAAAACTAAGGCTCAGAGAGATTTATTTGTCAGGATGACAATGATAGTAAATGACAGAAGTCAGATTTGTGATGGGTGTAATTAACATCAATGTCCATCTGAATATTCTATTTAATACATTAATGGTAACAGTTTTTACATAGGAAGTGCCCCATATAAATAGACACTTACTAAAGAAATAGTGGTGAAAATTATTATAGAACTACATCACAGATTATTTCATATTAAAGTCTATAATGTACTTTCTTGATATGGTAAAGATTAATAAAATTATAGGACATTAGTTATATTGATTAAAAATCATAATAGATGGGATGTTTAAAATTACTCTGCATAATAAATTTAAGGGAATTGCTAAGATGAGAATTTATGACTCCCCCCTCCCAGTCTTTGTTTTTAAGATTCTACTGTCAGCTTGACCAACAGCTTAAAAGTCAAATCTCTCACTATGAACATACTGCTTCACACCAAATAAGACAAAGGAATGTACATAAATCAAGCAGAAAACAAACAGAACGGGAGAAAAAAATCTAAGAACATTTAAAAAATAAAATTTAACCAGCTAATATTTATTTGTGGCAATATATTTACTTTTAAAAAAATAGCTCTTGTTAGCAAAATTCTTTAAATAATTATTATAGTTAAAACAGTGGAGGAAAAGTAAAGAAGCCTAGTAAAAATCTGTGTTTCTTGTGGAGTCCAATGCCCTGCATTTCAGCCAAAAAAAAAAAAACAGGTTTAGAACTAAAAATTCTCAAATATGACTTCATGTAATATAATTAACAATGACTAATGAAAAATAAAGATTCTAATAAATTAGATGTTATTTGAAGGATCATGTAAAATTTAATGAATTTGAAATAATTTTAAACAGAATCATTTAAATGGTCAAGATGACACAGATAAGTGCATGTTCAATCATACCTTAAAAATTAGTGACTAAACTTAGCGAATTTCAAAGCATAGAAGTCTGTTCTTCTCCACAGGAATGCTCTGAGCAGTGAATAAAAAAAATAAATGTGAAACAACTGAGAAAAACCTACTATTCACTAAAAACTCTGATATAAAAATGTAAAAGCAACTATGACTAAAAGATTGTCTGCAAAATTTAACAATTGGAAAACAGAATATGGGGATTCCTTGGGGTTTAGTAAGAGCCTAATCTGTCCCATTTTTCCCCTTTCTCAAAACTCCAAATGCCTTAAAAGTTCTTTGGATTAGGATAAGTAAAAATGTGTATTTAAATGAAAAATAACTGACAAGGAATTGGGCTTGATTGCTGAGTTTCAACAACTTATATATAATATTCCTTATTAAAATAGAGTATCTTAAGACTATTAAACATGAGATTCATAAAAAAGAACGGAAAATAATTTTTCTTGGATGCTAGACAGAAGTGGGGCACAGACATCATAATTTTTAAATACCTTAGAGCGGCAGCATGGAATAGAGACTAGGTTTTGGAGTCAGCCAGTTTCAAGGCTGCATGATTTATCTTTGTGACCTGGGCAAGCTACATCATCTCCCTAATTCTAAGTCTCATGCATAAAAGAAGGGTGTTGAGGAGATTACCTGTGACTCTGTGCGTGCGTGTGCGTGTCTCTAAAGGGTTTGGCACAAGTAGGTGTTGGGTAAATACAAGTTCTCCCTTTACCCTTGAAAAATTTATCAACTTACATAACTACTTGATCAGTGGTATACTGATATATATATAATTCAAATAATGGTGTATATATATATATAATTCAAAAGCACTATGGCTCTTTGTTGAGGGAAGAACTTAACAGTTTTCCATGGAAAAAATAAAGCTCTAAAAATATAGATTTTCACACCCAATTAGCAACCTCAACTCAATTTGTAAATATACAAATTAAGGAGTCTTAATCAAACTACTATAAATGAATAAGTATTTCCTCAACAGGTTTCACTGAGCTCTCACCATATAACAGACCTGTTGTAGCTATTTGGACTACAGGCAAAAATGAATCAGATGAAGTCCCAGATCTCAGAGAATTTATATTCTAGTTATCAAACACAAAATAGGATTTTAGAGAAAGGAAAGGAATATAATCACAGAGCCTGCCTAATATAAGAACAACTTTAGCAATACGTAGTTTTATATTTTCTAGAGATTTTCAAAAAAATTTCTGGGGATCCATGAACCCCTGGATTAAGAATCCCTGCTAGACTCTTTTCCACAAATTTTTATTTTAAAAGTTGAGAAAATATCAATTTTGCTTGCAGTAAAAGACCAAACATATTCTGAAAAGTTGAACTAAAAAACAAATTTAGTAAGCAACTTAAGAGTTCCCTAACAATAGTGAACTTTCTGAATATATTTAAAATTACCTAATTTCTGACTTATACTCAACTCAGCTTTTTAAAATGCATTTATTTAAAAGATTTGTTTAAATATAAGAAAAATGAATGAACCCCTATTTCTAATGGTACTATTTATAAGCACTGACAGAAGAACAATTTTATCTCTGATATAGGGCAAATATTTAAGGAATGTAAAAAAAACTAATTTAACTCTGACTAGAACTCTTTTTTTATATCTAAACAAAAACTTATTTTTGTCAGTTAGAACAACTTAATTTTCATAATACTTTCTTTCTCCTCTTCTGTCATTCTATTAATTCCATAATTTCATCTTTCCCATCCCTTAACTCCCAGCTCATACCACTGTACCTCCTGGCAACATCTTTCACACTGTGAAGATCTAATTAAGAAACATTTATGGAGCACATCTGTGCCTAACTCGTTGCTACAGTGGATCAAGAGCTAAGAATTAATTAAATGTCTATGTTTTCCTCAATCTTTCTGATTCCTTAGTATTTTTTAACACATTTCTGCTACTTGTGATTATGGTTCAACATTTTTCTAAGGCAGTTATTATTCTAAAAGGATATGATAGTGTTTCCCAAAATAGAATTCTGGGCTGCAAAGCCAGTTTTTATAGTAAATAGGTCTCTGCAATTATTTCACAACTACTTGAATCTACCATCTCTTTAAATTAATATGGCAAATGCTTGAAACAGATTAAAATGTCACAGATACTCCTTTAAGTCTATCATTCTTATGCTCCAAACATATGGTGGTTCCTCACTCTAAAGTTCAAAAAGCCAGTCTCTTAACAAATACCTCTGCAAACTAAATTGTTATTTTTCACGATAGTAGTTCTCTGCTTTAGCCAAAAAGATGTTCTTTCTTTCAAAGACACTTATACTTTGTTCTTGCCTCTCTCATCCACTTGAAATGTTATCCTCTTCATCTCATTTCTGCTATTCAAATCATCTTTTCTCTTAGAAGCTGACTTTCCCTACTTAGCTGAACTTTCACAGCAATCACTGTATAATTCACACGGCAATAATCAACTTCTATATTTTGTCATTTCTTTTATTTGTTACTAAGCTGTTTGAAACACTTTTATCATTTAACTCGTGTGTTTATAACTACAGTGAAAGCTGCACCGAACTCACATGTGGGGCCATGCTATGTTTTATAGTCTCCTCCCTCCATCAATTCACTACATGGTACACTGTCAATGTTTGATCTGCTGATGTTAATAAAAGGCTTATTTATAAAGGTAATTAAGTGTATATATATATATATATATATATATATATATATATATATATATATATACCTAATTTCATATGTTCATATAATAATCTTATGTAAGGCGAGGTCAATATATTGACCATTCCCCCCCACCATTTGATGGTTCTGTTGCCTATTTATTTCCTGTTACATAGCTACTGTGTATAATTATTTTCTCTTTTAAAAATTTAAGTCATCCTTGGTGTATGTTAAACAGAAATTTAGGGTTTTAAACCTTAAAACATCTAGTTTGGAGATTTTCTTGAGGGACCAAAAAATTCAGCAAGGGTTGCTTTTTGAAACACCTGAAGAAATGGAGTACTTCTGTGGCTAATAATGAATAAATAACTTCTATGGGCTTACTTCCTCTAATCAAGGTGGTGGATGCAATATGGAACCTATAATCTAGCTGAAGAGGTAAGATTTTCCTCTCTCCACCTCCCAAATAACCAACTTTTTAATCGCATCAAAATCCTATACTCAATTGTTTGACTGAGGGGTCTCTGAATGTATCACATAATATATCTTTATTTTTAAATTAATTTTCACACCCTTGGATAGAATTCTTTATACTTTGAAGTACCTGCTGCAAAAAATGACTTAGAATCACTGCTCTGGGCAAAGATATAAATTCCGTTATTAGCAATATATATTAATAGTATCACTTTCATTCAACTCACTAAAACTGTATTAATTGCAGTTTTTTTCCTTTATGCCATGATACTTTTACACTTAAGGAAAAGAATTTATATTATATTGCTATGCCATAACAAATCCTGAAAAACAATGCAGTCAAGATGAAACAATTTCTAGCTGACAGCTATTACTCTCTCTCCGAACCTGCCAAGAGGAACTGGAGATCTATAGGGGAACTTTCTTCCCAATGAATTTCACTTCTAAATTTGGCTCCCTTAAAGCTTTTCAAGTAGATTTATTAAAAATTAAGTCATTTGTTGTTAGATGTCCCAAAACTTGAAAACTCTATGAGAAATTCTATACAAATCTGAACTGCTGACTTTGAAACTGAGTGCAGTTTTTAAAAAAACACTATTTTGTACCCTTGTAGCAGTCCTAAAACTTCCTTCCTTCTGAGACAAGCAGCTGGCAGCTCATCAGCATTTCTAAGGATAGCATAATAAAAAGTAAGAGGATAAAGACTTCTGTTCAGATGACGCACAGCAGGGCACAACAGAAATGGTTATCTCAGTTCAACACTCATATATCCATAACACAGCAATAATATCAGAAAGAAATTATCCTGAGGTATTCCAACTGGGCACACAGGGACACTGAAAGGTCTGGTCATTAAAGTAATAGCTTACTCACTATCACTAACTTCTGGTGAAGGTAAGCAGCCTGCTGGAGGAGAAATCAAAATATTTAAAAGCACATTCTTGCTTCATATAAAGGATTAAGGAGGAAGGAGAAGAAAAAGCAGACATACAGGGAGGAAATAGAAGATAGCCCAAACAAAAAGGCAATGCCCAGAAAGTGACAACAAAGCGACAACAAAGCTATCTATCCATGTTGAAAGCAGAATTTTATCTCTACCTCCATTTCAATACATATACTTAAATTTTAACTGATGCCTTAAAAATAGCAATTTATTATACCATAATTTATTATAGACTTCACTATGCAAATGTATTCATATCTAGTATTAATACTGTAAAATTACTTCAAATTTTAGGAAATAAAATAAAACTTACCCCATCACTTTCTCTATGTGGATTCAGTCTACTATAAACAGCTTCAATAACATTGCGCCTAAAAAAAAAAGCTTTAGTTTTCTTAAATCGTATACAATTTTAAGTTTGTGAATATTTCAAAACTTTGTCAAAACTACACTAAAAAGTTAATTGCCACACTCAATACTTGCCAAGAACATAGTTTCTACATTTCATTCTCAGAATTTGACTTTGCACTATTTATTTGTTCTAATTTAGCAAGGGGAGAATAACCTTCATCTTCAAAGGTATGATAAATAATTCCATTTAAAAAATCTTTTTTGGATGAAATTTTAGAGTTCTTCTCTAGTACAAGAAACATTAACCCATTTTGTCATGAGATAATTGATTTACTTCTGATTTAAGTTTTCTTACCCCAAATGATTTAATTACTAATTATAAATGAGCTCAAAATTAGCTCTTTTTGTTCTACTTACTTGCCAGCAAGACCTCCCCCAGGAGGCAAATTTGGGATATTTTCTGCAGACAAGACGCGCATGACATGGGCAAGATCAGGCATTCCTTCCTCACCAGACTTCACCATAATCTCTGTGGGTTTTTAAAAAAAAGTTCCTATATTAATGTGATAACCCAGTACTTAAAAAGAAGTGAAAAAAGAGGTACTATTTGGTAGTACCTATTTTAAAATGTAAAAAACAAATATTACCATCAACACACAAGGAATTTTAAAAGGTAACATAAAAAGTTACTTCTTGACCAAAATGTTATGGGGCGGGGGGGAGTTATTTGCATATGTATGTTCATTGCAGCATTATTCATAAAGGAAAAACTAGAACAAACTAAATGTCCAACAATAAGGGGCCAGTTAAGAAAATGCTGGTGTAGCCACTAAGTGAAATGATTTATTTATAATCACTAAAAATGGTCCCTATGAACACAGTAACAGCTACATGGAAAAATACCTTTTATCTAATTTTAAGTAAAACAACATAAAAGTTATTAATGCCATATTTACAGGTAAATGAAAGCCATAGCTGGATAAGAATTGTAAGGAAAACGGGGAAGATTAAAAATCACTGTATAGGTTTTTTTTTTTTTTTTTTTTTGAGACAGAGTCTCGCTTTGTTGCCCAGGCTAGAGTGAGTGCCGTGGCCCACGTCAGCCTAGCTCACAGCAACCTCAAACTCCTGGGCTCGAGTGATCCTTCTGCCTCAGCCTCCCGGGTAGCTGGGACTACAGGCATGCGCCACCATGCCCGGCTAATTTTTTTTATATATATATCAGTTGGCCAATTAATTTGTTTCTATTTATAGTAGAGACGGGGTCTCGCTCTTGCTCAGGCTGGTTTTGAACTCCTGACCTTGAGCAATCCGCCCGCCTCGGCCTCCCAAGAGCTAGGATTACAGGCGTGAGCCACAGCGCCCGGCCTGTATAGGTTTTTTGATACCTAAATAGATCATTAGGTTATAAAACAATTTATTTTTCCTAGCACTCTGGGAGGCTGAGGCGGGCGGATTGCTCGAGGTCAGGAGTTCGAAACCAGCCTGAGCAAGACCCCGTCTCTACTATAAAGAGAAAGAAATTAATTGGCCAACTAATATATATATAAAATTAGCCGGGCATGGTGGCACATGCCTGTAGTCCCAGCTACTCGGGAGGCTGAGGCAGAAGGATTGCTTGAGCCCAGGAGTTGAGGTTGCTGTGAGCTAGGCTGACGCCACAGCACTCACTCTAGCCTGGTCAACAAGGGAGACTCTGTCTCAAAAATAAATAAATAAATAAATAAATAAATAAATAAATAAATAAAACAATTTATTTAAAGGAAAAAAGGAAAATAAATACAACACTTGCTTAGAACAGAACAAAAAATTTACACTTTCCATTTCTATTTACAATATATGGAAACAGATTTTTAAAAGCATGATTATTTGGACATTATCAAGACATGAACTCCTCAAAAATCAAACGAGTACATACTTTTAAGACCACAAAAAAGCAGTGTCTCCAGCAGCTCTCAAGATGCAAAATCCAAACTGTTTACCATGCACCTCACAAGACTTTGACCTTATTGTTCATCACTCTTTCAACCCTGCCCGAGTCCATCTCCAAAGGTTCTATTCAAAGAAGCCTTCTCCTGCTTCTGTATCTTTGCATGTACTCTTTCCTTGGTTTGGAACACTTCTTGTGCCAATCCAAGCAATCCTTTGTATGTTGAACATACAAAGATTTTCATCTTTCAGGCTTCAACTTTATGTATCACGTTCTCAAATCCTCCTCTAACCTAAATCTAGAGTAGGTACACTGCTATATATTCCCATACACATCCAGACTTATACCACAGTCATGCTGTATACTCCCATGAACATGATGTTTACTGTATCCATAGACTGCAGGCTTCATGAAGGCAGGACTATAATTTTTCTATCTTAGACTTGTATCTTTATTGCATAGTGTTTCTCATCCTTCACAATGCTAACATTTTAGACAAGACAATTTTTTGTTGTGGGAGCTGTCCTGCACATTGCAGAATGCTAAACAGCATTCCTGGCCTCTATTCACTAGATGCCAGTAGTATTCTCTCAGTTGTGACATCAAAAATGTCTCAAGACATTACCACATGTCCCCTGGGGACATAATCTCTCCCAGCTGAGCACTACAGTCTAGCACATTACCAACCAATTTTCACATTAGTGCCATTCCAGTCTAATTCACCACCATCATTTGCCACCTGCATTAATGCATGATTTCTAACAGTTAGCTTCTTCTTTGTCCCCTCTTTACAATCTCTCCTCCACACAGCAACTAAGGAGGGGTCCTTTAGAAAAAAGTCAGAGAAAGTCAGTCTTGTGCTCAAAATCTTCCAATAAATTCCTATCACTTTTTTTTTTTTTTTTGAGACAGAGTGTCGCTCTGTCACCCAAGGTAAAGTGCAGTGGTGTCATCATAGTTCACTGCAACCTTAAACTCCCAGGCTCAAAAGATCCTCCTACCTCAGCCTCCTCAACGGGCACATGCCACCTTGCCACCATGCCCAGCTAATTTTTCTATTTTTTGTAGAGATGGGGGTCTCACTCTTGCTCAGGCTGGTCTCAGAACTCTTGAGCTCGAGCAATTCTCACACCTTGGCCTTCCAAGAGTGCCCAGAGTGCTAGGATTACAGGCACAGAGACCCAACCTCCTATCACAATTTGAATAAAGTCCAAAGTCCTCATTTTGGTCTACAGAGCCTTACATGATGTGCTTCCTAGCAACCTCTCTTAATGTTCTTCCACTTTTCTATTAGCTCATTCTAACCTAGCCATACTCACTAAGCACATTCCCTTCTCAGTCTTGGTTGTTCTTTTTGCCTGGAATGCTTCTCCCTCAGAAAGCTACTCTCTCCATATGCAGGTCTCTGTTCACATGTCCTTCCTTCCTCAAAGAGACATTCATAAACAACATTCCTTGTTTTTCTCTGTTCAGCCTATTTTATTTACCTCCTGTTTAAAAAAAATTATTGGTTTCTACTAGAATATAAACTCCATGAGACTTATTTTGGTTTTTGCTATGTCCTTGGTGACCCATAGGGTCAATAAACACTGAACAAATGAATATATGTAGAAAGCACTCACTAAGTATCTAATTAATCCATTTAGGTGAAATACTATTCCCTCTTTCAACATACCTCTCCCACCTGACCACTCACCACCAAAAGCACATATACAGACTTACCCAACCAACACACCAGAATGCTTTTACCTTAAAATATATTGTCATATTACATGATTTAAAACTCAAATAGAAACATAACACCCGTGAAGAACACTGCCTTATAAAAAAGAAATTACATCTTAAGTATCAACTCAAAATGATTTGTAGCAGTTGCCTTGCCAACAATTTAAAGTCTTCTGATTGAGGGATAACAATTAAGTATTTGCTACAGGCCCCAGAGATCATGATATTACATTTGTCATCTCTACTGTATAGCATATACTTTAAAAAGATATAAACTATAGAAAAGAAAAATATTAAATATTAACAATTCACGTTGAAGTGAATTTACCACGCTTTTAAGAAATTAAAATTTAGCTATTACAAAAGAGTTAATAAAAGCTAGTTTAGTTTTCTGAGGACTTATGTGCTAGGCACCATACTAGGTGCTTAACAAACATGATCTCATTTATTTCCACAAAGACTCTCTCCTTGGGCCAAAATTTTATCAAGACTCTTAAGTTCTTTCAGTGGAGGCTGACCCTGGGACTCCATCTCTATCCTAGTAGAATCCAAGCTGAGCAAGCATATCGCTAAATTACTTTGTCGAAAATCTGCCACCCTTGCTCTCTGACCTCCCAAGATATCTTATTACCTGGCTTGCCCTCAGCAATAATCCTATCACAGTCAGTTTAGCCCTCATCTTGATGTTTCCTCTCCACTGACCCCCAACCCACACTCTGCTCCTTGGTTATAAACTGCCACTTATCCTTGTCAAGTCCAGGTTAAGATCATCTTTTTCATCCACTGCAGGGCCCCATTCCATTGTATTGGTCCCTAAGTCTTTTACCACGGCCTGCCCTTGAAAAAAGTCTGACATACTATCTTTAACAAGTGTCATGAATAAGCTTTTTCTTAAACAATTTATTATAACAACCTCTACCTTTAGTTTGGAATAAAGAAACTGGAGCCTTGAGAGGTTAAGCAAGTTGGATAAGATCACATAACAAGTAGCTAACCAGGCTGGGCTGATGGCTCACACCTATAATCCTAACACTCTGGGAGGCTGAGGCGGGAGGATCGTTTGAGCTCAGGAGTTTGAGACCAGCCTGAGCAAGAGCAAGAGCGAGATCTCGTCTGTACTAAAAAAAAAATAAATAAATAAAAAGAAATTAGCTAGACAACTTAAATAAATAAATATATATATATATATATTAGCTGGGAATGGTGGCACCTGCCTGTAGTCCCAGCTACTTGGGAGGCAGCAGGATCGCTTGAGCCCAGGGGTTTGAGGTTGCTGTGAGCTAGGCTGCTTCCACAGCACTCTAGCCGGGGCAACAGAGTAAGACTCTGTCTCAAAAAACAAACAAACAAACAAACAAACAAACAAACAAAAACCCCAAAAACAAGTAGCTAACCAAACTGAGAGCTCTTCCTAAAATAAAAACTACCCAGTTTATTTATGAATGAGGAAAAAAGACAGTAAGAAAAGTCCTCCCACCATTTGATAAATTACAGACATCAATCTGCCACCACAATATATTACAGTTTATGATTTATGAGAAAATAATTAACTCCTATAAAAGCTCCTTTTAATAATTACAATATTATTAACAGACATATGAGTGCCTCTGGCATGGTCTTTAAAGTGTTCTCACATGTTGCTCATCTTTCCGTCACCTTAAAAGCAGGATTCACTGGGACTAAAAAGCACTGAGATCTAAAAGCAGGATTCATTCAGAGCTGAGGAAATCTCAGACCAAAAAGAAAAAGAGGCCTTAAGCACATTTTTTAAGGTAATTGCAAACGTAGAAAAGATTAATCCCCCTTCTCAAATTTGCAGAAGAATGGAGTTTTTCTACAATAATTACACATTTCAAATCACAAATTTTTACATTTCAAAACTCTCATCAATCACTATGGCTACTATATAGAAAATACAACTCATAATAGATCAAATTCAACAAGCCTTTCACACTATAATCATAAGTTATATCATTCAGATGTATCTTCTCTCTTTCTTTCTTTTTTTGAGACAGTGTCTAGCCCTGTCTCCCTGGCTAGAGTGCAGTGGCATCATCATAGCTCACTGCAACCTCAAACTACTGGGGGCTCAATCGATCCTTCTGCCTCAGCCTCCTAAAGTGCTAGGATTACAGGCGTGAGCCACCGTACCCTGCTCTGATATATTTTCTATTAAAAGGAATAAAGGGCCGGGCGCTGTGGCTCACGCCTGTAATCCTAGCTCTTGGGAGGCCGAGGCGGGCGGATTGCTCAAGGTCAGGAGTTCAAAACCAACCTGAGCAAGAGGGAGACCCCGTCTCTACTATAAATAGAAAGAAATTAATTGGCCAACTGATATATATATAAAAAATTAGCCGGGCATGGTGGCGCATGCCTGTAGTCCCAGCTACCCGGGAGGCTGAGGCAGAAGGATCAGTCGAGCCCAGGAGTTTGAGGTTGCTGTGAGCTAGGCTGACGCCACGGCACTCACTCTAGCCTGGGCAACAAAGCGAGACTCTGTCTCAAAAAAAAAAAAAAAAAAAAAAAAAAAAAGGAATAAAGCCACGAAGGTGTTAGGAAGAACTATAGGTCAATATGTAACCTTGAATTGGGGGAAGAATTCTATATGACCATCAAGCTCCTCCCCACCCCCAAAAAAGGGGGGAAAATTGACAATGTAATTCCATAAAAATTTCACATCTCAAAAACAGCATATATAAAATCAAGAAATAGTATTAAAATTATGATCCTGTCACAATCTCCAGGGCCTTAAGACTGCAATATACATTTCTCAATTTCTGGGGGTAACCATTAAATGAATTTCTAAAGGAATATTTCTAAAGGAATAAACAAATGCTCGGATGAACTAGAATATAATTAATCCAAAAAAAGGCAAGTGGAAAAAAAAGGAAAAGGAAGAGATGAAACATAGGAAAGTAAAATGACAGATTTAAACCCAAACATATCAGAATTTACATTTAAGATAAACATACTAGCTTCCACCCTCTTTTCATTCCTGAATAATTCAGCCCAAAAGCATTAGATTTGCTTATCTAACCAAATCAAGTCTTTCAGGGAGTAGAGGGGACAACAGGGGCAGCAGCAGAGTTGCATGGAGTATCGATGCTTAGGCATAATAACAAAAGCTTTAGTATTGTGTGGGACAACCTAGAATGGGGTTATCAAAGCCAATGTAGAGTGAGGAAGGCATCTGCACCAGGGTTAGCAGTTACAGAAGATTTCTTTAACTGATTAGTAGGAGCCAGGTTTCTCACTAAAACAGAAAGGAGTTACAAATATGAAAAGTGAGAAAACTAGAATAAATCCTGTAGTATTGTACAGTTGGAGATATTGGTGAGAACAACAGATAAATAGATGACTAACGGATGGAGATAGAAAGAAATATACGCATATACAATATGGTGTGTGTGTGTGTGTAGTTCTGTACTCCTAGAGGGTCAAGGAACATAAATAACCCAATAGCACACCTAATACCCAAATCTCAATTCCTAAATACTGTTCTCCCCTAAACTAAAAGAGATCACTGGGAAAATGGCCCATTAAAGGATTGTACAGGGAAAATAAAGATGAGCCTGGAATGCTTAATTATGCCACAAAGTAGGAAGTGCTCCAAGAATTATGGGGACAGGTCAAAAGAACAATACAGCAAGCTTGAAGAGGCTCTCACGGGCTGAATCTAGGACAATACAAGCATCAAAATAAATAATATAGTAACAGTTTATAACACAATGAATAAAACAGGAATCTGTCAGTTCATGTTCATATAAATAAAAAATGGGTAAAAGAGAAAATTTTTCCTTGCAGTAAAATGCTAACTAATACATATAAAAGGAATGACTGAATCAGAAAACCACCATTTGGCTATTATTCTAGTGGTAACTGAATTCAGGCAAGAATCACCAATGGATGCTAAAACTAGTTGCTGAAAACATGATGAGGAATAGAATCTCAAAGTATCTCCCCTAGAATGCTTATTAGTAAGTCTAACATACTTATTAAGTATTTATAAGGTATAACATAATTCAATGGAGAACCTAAAAGACAACACCTTTAAGCAAGTCATAAAAAGTGTTAAAATTATGATTCAACAATAGGACAAATCAATATCACATGGCTCCTGACATGATACACTGAGAAGCAGCTAGAATCATTTCTTTGGTATTCCTGTCAATGTATAACCTAAATCTTATCTTATCAAGAGGAAACACTAGGCAACCCAACTTGAACATTCTACAAAGTTACTAACCTGTACTCTTGAAAAAAGTCATAGTCAACAAAAACAAGAAAAGACAAGTGAACTTTTAAATTGAGAGAGAATAAAGAAGCATGACAGCTAAATGTAGCACATGCTCTAGACTGGATCCTGCAAATCACATTACAGGGACAATTAGGGCAATCTGAATAAGATCTGTATATTATTACATAGTAATATTTTATCAATGTTAATTTCCTAATTTTGATAGATGTACTAGTTTTATATAGAGACCATCCTTGTTATGTTAAGGGGTACTGGGATATCTATCATATTTGCAACTTACTCTCAGTTTAGAAAAAAGATGAGTAATATGGGGGGGGAGTGGAGGGGAAGAGAAAGAATATAAGAATGTTACAGAAAGTATAGAGAGAGATAAGGCAAATGTGGTATAATATAAACAAATGAGGAATCTAATAAAAGGATTCTACATGTACATGGGAGCTCTTTGTGATATTTTTGCAACTTTTCTGTTTAGGAATGTAATCAGGGAAAGGAAAAAAAAAAAGCAAGCTTTAATGGACTGTTTTCAAATTATGTTCTCTTTGTTGGTATAACAGACATATTCAATTTCTCCCAGGCCAATAAATCCCAACATTGGTCCAAGACAGTAATCTTAGGCAGATAGATTTTTTTTTTTTGAGACAGATTCTCACTCTTATTGCCCTGGCTAGAGTGTCGTGGCATCAGCCTAGCTCACAGCGGCCTCAAACTCCTGTTGGACTCAAGCAATCCTCCTGCCTCAGCCTCCCGAGTAGCTGGGACTACAGGTAGTACCACTATGCCCAGCTAATTTTTTCTATATATTTTTAGTTGGCCAATTAATTTCTTTCTATTTTTAGTAGAGACGCAGTCTCACTCTTGCTCAGGCTGGTCTCGAACTCCTGAGCTCAAACGATCCGCCCACCTCTGCCTCCCAGAGTGCTAGGATTATAGGCGTGAGTCACCGCGCCTGGCCTACATAGAGGTTTTTTAAGGCCTAGTTTCAAAATACTTGTTTTTCTTAAGGAAATTTTAAAATAATCATTTGATAAGGAAGACTACTTTTACTTTCCTTCTAAATAAAAGAAAGAATAAAAAAAAGCATCTTTCTTACCTTCAACCCGTGATTCCAAGAGCTTATCCAACTCTGAATCTTTTTTCACTGCTTCATCTGAGACCTTGGGGGCATTTGAAAAGCAAACTAGTACAATACTCATGTTATCTCTACTTCCCTGTATATTAAAGAAAGAAAAAGAAAAAGATTATATTTCTACAGTCTACCAACTTTCTATTATTTATTCCAAAACAGTTAATTACTTTAAGCAATTACAGTTCAATCATTCAGAATGTACACATTCAATATATTCATTTTTATTCCAAAGGACTATTTAAAACACAACTTAATAAAACAAGGTGTCTAGGTTTGGGCAGATCTCTATTTTTGGAATTTTAATTCTGTGTTAACTATTCTTACCCACCACCATTCCACAGTCTGAGATATGAAGATATCTTCATACATATTAAATCCTCTAAACCTACAGTTGCCAACCCCCAGACCACAAACTGGTATCGGTACCAGCCCATGACCTATTAGAAAGTAGGCCACACAGCAGGAGGTGAGCAGTGGGTGTGCTAGCCCAGCTTCATCTGTATTTACAGCCGGTCCCCATAGCTTGTATCACGACCTGAGCACCACCCGGTCAGATCAATGGTGGCATTAGATTCTGCATTATAGTGAGCTGTATAATTATTTCATAATATATTACAATATAATAACAGAAATAAAAATACACAGTAAATGTTACATGCTTGAATCATCCCAAAACAACCTCCCTCTACCCCCAAGGTCCATGAAAAAACTGTCTTCCATGAAACTAGTCCCTGGTACCAAAAAGGTTGGTGACTGCTGCAAACTATTTTCCACTCAAGATTTCATATCCCGAGAGAGGCTTAAATTCAAAATGCATCCTCCCAAACACATCTGAAATTTTTTTCCAGCTAATTAACCTGTATCAGAGCAATGCTATATAACTCTGTAGAATTTAACATAGCTGAAAACGGTTGTTCATTAGGATACCCAACAAGCTAAAATAAACAAGAAACTGTTCTGAAGGTACAGCATCAAGCAGTGGAATCTGACTGGACAAATTAGATGCAACTGCAGTTATATGATCACTTTTAAAGCAAAGATGTCAGACTGTTATATAAACCACAAAGTTTCAGAGTGTTTACAAGGCAGCTAATAAGAACAAATTTCACTGCTACCTTTTAATCACACCCTCACAAATTATCTATATCAGAAAGCACAGACTATATACCATTCTAGTACTATAAGACTGTTAAATTAAAAATATTTTCTCATTACTTTTTCTACAGTATATTACTTTAACAGAGTTTCTTAGAACTGATGAAACTATCCATAAATAATGATTCTTTTTCAAACTTTTTCTATTCACTTTTAAAAAAACTAAGTCAATAGAGGTGATAAGCTATTTTGTCCGATAGTGGGGTTTGCCAAATCTGTCAACTCAAGTGAAGAAGCCAAATCACACCCATTCTAGTCTTTTTGCAGTCAGTTATGACCAGAATTTTGGCAGGGATTGCTTGGTTGAGATTTGTACCTTTTCAGAACCCACATGAGACAGTCAAAAGGACAGGCAGGCCTTAAAGAACTTCTGCCTCCATCTCCTAAATCAATGAGAGTAAAGTTTGAAGACAGTGAAGGTTGGGTCGCCAGAAGACATCACAAAAGGTAACTCCACAGATTCTTGTGCTTTGGAAGGAAAGACTGTCATGAATATGCAATGAGATTCCCAATAACTGGAAAATCAGCATTTTTCCAAATTGGCCAAAACTAATTTCATTCCTTAATGAAACCCATAAAAATTTTCCTGACTTAATATCAGAAATACTGTATTTAGTTGTATGAATATATCAAAAAATTTTAAATTAAAAGAATTTAAAGTACACCATGAATATTCAAGCATCATTATGATACCAATGATATTTTAAAAACAATTTTACGAATAAACAAAATTAACATTTTTAGAAATCTAGATTCTTCTAACCATTTTCCATTTTGGTAACAGTAGCATGAACACTGTTTAAGAATTCCTAATCAATATGTATGTAATTTCCATTAGATCTGAGTTATAAAATACAGATCCTTTTTAAAAACTAACTGAAAGATAGTTTCAAGAAGTTCATGGCTCTCCAAAGATATTTAAAGGAAATAATTTACATTTATACCTCAGACATCTGTGATTTGTATGATATTGCTTCTATTTCTACATAGAGATGACTTTCCCTTAAACAGCTAGTCTGAATGTGTTTCAGTAGTTGTTAAATAGCAACTGAAAAGGTCCTTCTCTTCAGTTTTCTAGAGACAAATCACATCCTTACATAATCAGTATAAAGTTTTCATTAAGCCCAGAAATAAAACATGTTTTTTAAAAAAAATCCATCTTGAACAACTAAAGTAACTAGCCTGACATTTTATAAGTGATTATTTCAGGCCAGGCACAGTGTCTTACGCTTATAATCCCAGCACTTTAGGAGGCCTGGGCAAGCGGAATTCTCAAGGCCAGAAGTTCAAGACCAGCCTGGACAACATACTGAGATCCTGTCTCTATAAAAAAAAAAAATTTTTTTTTTTTTTTTTAAATTAGCCAGGCATGGTGGTGCATGGCTATAGTCCTAGCCACTCAGGAGGCTGAGGCGGGAGAGCTGGTTGAGCTTAGGAGTTTGAGGCTGCAATGAACTATGATCATGCCAGTGCACTCACTCCAGCCTGGGTAACAGAGCAAGACTTTGTTTCCAAAAAATTAAAGTTCAAAAAAAAATTGATTAAGGCCCAGCGTGGTGGCTCACGCCTGTAATCCTAGCTCTCTGGGAGGCCGAGGCCCGAGGTCAGGACTTCGAAACCAGCCTGAGCAAGAGCGGAGACCCCGTCTCTACTATAAATAGAAAGAAATTAATTGGCCAACTAATATATATAGAAAAAATTAGCCGGGCATGGTGGCACATGCCTGTAGTCCCAGCTAACTTGGCAGGCTGAGGCAGCAGGATTGCTTGAGCCCAGGAGTTTGAGGTTGCTGTGAGCTAGGCTGATGCCACGGTACTCACTCTAGCCTGGGCAACAAAGGGAGACTCTGTCTCAAAAAAAAAAAAAAAAAAAAAAAAAATTGATTATTTCAGTACCTATTTATTTGTTTTACTTTTTTAATAGCACAGAGGTAATACTCTCATGAATTAGAGTACTAATAGTAATAGGTCAAAGAAGCTAGTGCCCTTGACATAAATAAGAATACTTAAAATTTTCTCCCTTATTTTATTTATTTTTAGAAACAGGATCTCACTACGTTGCCCATGCTAGACTCAAACTCATGGGCTTAAGCAATCCTCCCTCGCCTCAGTCTCCCAAGTAGTTAGGACTACAGGTGAATGCCACTGTGCCCAGCTAGAGTACTTATATTTAAACAGAAAATAATTTGATGCTGTTAGTTTCAAAGCTAATGTTATATGGTTACAAAGAAGTGTCCAGAATCAAGTATTAACACAGCATATAAGTTGTGAACAGAATCTCTATCATTGCCAAGGTTATAAAATATCTGATAAGCAAACCATCAATATTCAATTTTTTTAGATAACTTTATCCTGGCACTCCCTGTAGTTATTTCATTTACATACAGTTAAAAAGCAGCCAAGCTGAAAGAACAAACCAAATTTTCACCTATACATGAAAAGATATAGTCTATGATTACTTCCATTCAAGAATATTCACTCCACTCACCATTAGTTTATTCCTTGAACCAACTTTCCCTCTATGCAAATCTAACTCTGTTTCGTAACCATCAACAGAACTAAAATTTATTGGGGTCTATAAACCAAGTATTATTCAGGCACTTGCCAAGAGCTTTACTCTCAACAACTGCATGTGGATGATGTTTTCATCTTTCTTTTATAAAGATGAAGAAATTAAGGCTTTGACCAAATATACTAAGGGACAAAGCATAGCAACACTGGCCCCAAAGTGTATGTTCTGTAACAGTAAAGCTCTGGTTCCCAGACAGTGCACAAAGAAGACTCAAGGTTCACCAATCATATTTTAAATGAGGGAGAAACAGTGATTACTCAACATCTGTGGACATCCCATAAACTACATTGAGGTAGTTTACACTACTAACATTAGATAATGCCATATTCCTCCCAATGAAATTCTATTTTTGCAAAGCTGGGGTTTGGGGCTGCTGTGATAAAAACCAACCTCCCATAAAAATCAGTGTGATACAGGAAATGAAGTTGGCAGTGTCCAATGATTCCAAGGTTTGAGAAGTTGTGCAATATCCAACAGGTACACACATATCATTAGTAACTATGTTTTTTTAAAAAAAATGAAGTTAAGGCCAGGCGCAGTGGCTCACGCCTGTAATCCTAGCACTCTGGGAGGCCGAGGCAGGTGGATTGCCCGAGGTCAGGAGTTCAAAACCAGCCTGAGCAAGAGCGAGACCCTGTCTCTACTGTAAATAGAAAGAAATTAATTGGTCAACTAATACGTATATAGAAAAAAACCAGGCATGGTGGCGCATGCCTGTAGTCCCAGCTACTTGGGAGGCTGAGGCAGTAGGATCGCTTGAGCCCAGGAATTTGAGGTTGCTGTGAGCTAGGCTGATGCCACAGCACTCTAGTCTGGGCAACAGAGCCAGACTCTGTCTCAAAAAAAAAAAAAAAAAAAAAAAAAAGGAAGTCTGCTTACATAGGGACCACTCTCCTCTAGAGTTAAATATCGAATTTAAATAGGATAATACTTGAGTTGTCCAACACTTATAGCTTCTTAAATGGCAACCCTGAAAAATGCTTATCATTAACAATAATGCTAATTATCTCACATGGCTGTAAAAATTAAACAAGTTAAAACTGTACAAAGTGCTTCAGACAGCATTTACAGAAAGCAATAATTTACTAAAATTAACTAATACTATTGTGATTATGATTATCACGACGTCTCAAGATTCTGTGAGTTAACATAAAAATGTTTATAAATTATGAAGGCATGACAGGTGATATAGTTTGAATATCTGTCCCCTCTGACTCTCATGTTGAAATCTGATCTCAACAGAGGTAGGGCCTAGTGGGAAGTGTTTGGATCATGGGGCAGGTCCCTCATGAATGGCTTGGTGCCCTCCCCACAGTAATGAGTGAGTGATTAATAAGCAACTTCTCGCTCTATTAGTTCACATAAGAGCTGGTTGTTTAAAAGAGCATAGCACCTCCCCACCCCCTTGCTCCCTTCTCAAGACACGTGGCATCCCCATCCCCTTGCCCTTTCACCATGACTGAAGCTTCCTGAAGCCCTCACGAGAAGCAGATGCTGGCACCATGCTTCCTGTACACCCTGCAGAACTGTGAGCCAAATAAATCTCTTTTCTTTATAAATTACCCAGCCTCAAGTATTCCTTTATAGTAACAGAAAATGGACTAGGACAATAAGTGATAGAAGTACTAGAAAATATTAAGACTTCATTTAAATCTTTTATCAGGGAAACATCTACTTAATAGTTGGATCTTCTCATCTGTCCTCTTAAAGCATATAACACCTACTAAGCAATCACTAAGTACTTCCTATGGATTTTAAAATTTTTTTAATTTTTCTGAGTAATTTCTAAGTAATCATATTCTATCTTATAATATTGCTAATCCTTGGTTTTACAATACAAACAAGTAGAATGATAAAATTATATAGTTAAAAACCAGAAATAGAGGTTTCCATAAGTAACTTTCAGCATTCAAAAAAAAACTTTGTTATGTTTCAACCCAAACCTCCAAAGTGATTTCAATTCAAATGCAGTTCCATTCAAAGGAACTACAATGTTCAGCTTTTACTAAAATCGAATGAATCACAGGCCACAACTTGTCTGTTACTATCAATCCTCATTTCTGAGATTCTTGGACTCCACCTAGAATCTTTTAACACCATCCAACACGAAGATTTTTATCACTTTAAACTGAGAAAAGCTATCAAGAGGATGTGCCAAAAGAATCATTTAAATCTTATTCAGAAGGCTAGAGCCAAAATTTCTAAAAACTAGCATACTTTCAATGGATGGGAGAGTACAGTTTATCTACTACATAAACTTCTTTCCTTAGTCAAACTTAAAGACCTTCTAGATTTTTTGGTTATTCCCTAACGACCACGTGTTAGTTTTTCAAGTGAATGCTATGCAGCCATGAAAAACAACGCAGATCAATACTCATAGACATGGAGATCTCTCTACAATATACTGCTGGAAAAAGCAGGCTGTAGAATAACAAGTATAATGATCTAATTTTTATGAAATATATACACTTACAGGCAGGCAGAAAAAACTAGAAAGATAAACACCACAACAATGAATTTAGCTGACTTAGGTGGATGGCAAAATTTTGAGTGTTTAAATCTTTGTATTATCTGGATTTTTTTCAACAACAAGCATATACTATATTTTATAATAGGGGAGAATGTGTTTTTTTTTTTAAAAAAAAAAAAACAGAGTCTCACTCTATCACCTGGGTAGAGTGCAGTGGCATCATCCTTGCTCACTCACCATAAGCACAAACTCTGGGCTCAAATGATCCTTCTACCTCAGGCTCCCAAGTAGCTGGGGCTATAGGCATGTGCCACCTCACCCAGCTAATTTTTTCTGTTTTGCAGAGACAGGGTCTTACTCTTGCTCAGGCTGGTGTTGAACTCCTGACCTCAAGTGACCCTCCCACCGCAGCCTCCCAGAGTGAAAACATTGTTTTCATTTGCTAGTCAGGCAAAAAACATATACTTGCTTTCATCTCAAAAATCTGTAAGTCAGAGTCCATTCATTTACAGTCCAAAGAGAAAGACATTAATTTTAGACCCACTTAACTATTTGATCACTGACAACCATCAATACTTCTGTACCTATCCAGAGAAATAAAAAGGATACAGTGTGTTAAATAAAAATCAGCAGACCTAGAGGCACCATCATCAAAATCCTTTCAGAAAAAAAGCTGCCCACTGCTAACACCAGTCTTTAACTTTTCTGTTTCTGAAATTGCCTCTTTCCATTCTATGGAAAATAAACAGATATTTCACCAAAATCTGGGCGTTTCCATAGATCCTTCTTGAAAAACTTTCTGGCTATGCCTGTACCTTCCACAGAAACTTACATGGTGGAGAGGTAGAATGGTTCTTATCTAGACAGAATAAATACGTCAAACACTTTATTTCACGTAACTAAAAGTCAATTTTCCCTTGATACCCTTTCAGTCAGAGTCATACAAGGCTTGAACACTCCAGGCACTGGCCAGATAACTCAAATCTTAATTGATTTCTATACAGATGCTGTCAAAACCCCACTTGAAACAACTGAATATTTTAAAGACATTCAAGGGAACTGTCAATTATCTGTTACTCTGGATTTTTTTCTATTATTACTATATCAAGTAAAGATCCAAAGAAAATCACAACTCTAACATAAACTTCAGTATTCTACAGGAACACTTTTTTTATAGTTTATTTACATATTTTTAATTTTTAAAATATGCATTTTTAAACATTTATTTATTTTTTGGAGACAGAATCTTCCTCTGTCACCCTAGGTAGAGTGTGCTGGCATCATTGTAGCTCACTGCAACCTCAAACTCCTGGGCTCTAGCGATTCTATTGCTTCACACTCCCGAGTAGCTAGGACTACAGGCATGCACCATGACGCCTGGCTAATTTTTCTATTTTCAGTGGAGACAGGGTCTCGCTCTTGCTCATGCTGGTCTCAAATTTGTGAGCTCCAGTGATCCTCCCACCTCAGCCTCCTAGAGTGCTAGGATTACAGGTGTGAGCCTCTATACCCAGCAGGAACACATTTTATATAAGCCTTTGGTTTCTAATTAGTAATAATAAATACATCTACACGTAAATAATTTTACATTCTACAAAAGATACTATCCATCAAGTCATATATTAGTTACATAGAAAGTCATATGTAAATTCTTTTTACATTTTATTGCTAGAAAGCTTTTTTTTTTTGAGACAGAGTCTCGCTTTGTTGCACAGGCTAGAGTGAGTGCCGTAGCATCAGCCTAGCTCACAGCAACCTCAAACTCCTGGGCTCAAGCAATCCTCCTGCCTCAGCCTCCCGAGTAGCTGGGACTACAGGCATGCGCCACCATGCCTGGCTAATTTTTTCCTATATATATTAGTTGGCCAATTAATTTCTATTTATAGTAGAGATGGGGTCTCACTGCTAGAAAGCTTTTTATTAGCAGATAATGAGAAATATACAATTCATACTTTTATTTCTGTTTTTGTCTTTGCTGTTAGGAGGCTCAGAATTAAATTTTACTTATCCTGGGCTTCTGGTACATCTCCTAATATTTTATGTAGCTCTTGATCTTTTTTAGTGTATGTAATACAGAATTCTACTATATATGTACTTTATCAAGGTGCTTCATAATCAGGCATAAGATGGCCACTGCCAATGTCAAAAATTTGAATTAAGTCACAATTCTGTATAGATGCCTTTGCCACAGTAACAATTAACCACAAGGTATTTAACACAATGACTGCCACACCATAAAAAAATTTTTTTCCCTGGGGCCACAATGTTTTATTATGAAAACAGAATAAAAACTTCAAAAACAAAATGATCCTTTCTAATTTAATGAAAAATTTGCTATCTTTTATTGTTTTCTGTAAGTTATATATAATTAAATTGACAATATTAATTGTAACAATAAATACAACAACAAGAAAGATTTTCACGAACCAACTGCAGGGTTTTGCCCAGGGGGCCACCTATCACATAACATGTATGCTACAGCATGGCAGCACAGGCTGCCTGCCTACCACGCTGTTCCCAAGGTAAAGAGACATGTGAGTTATATATGCTTCCTGAGGCCCTGGGCTCAACACTAATATGAGTTAAATACAACTCACATGGCAGTTAATGTGTTAAACGACAACAAATGCCTCAAATTTATTAAGCTTAGTTTTCAAATTAGAAGGCTGGGACAAACGAGGATGGCAAAGAAAACAATGGTTTCATTTCTGGAGAAAATATTTTAAAATATACAAGTCTTATGAAAATATTAAAAGTTTTAAAAATTTAAGTTTGCTTAATTTCACTTACCATGTTTTGTCAAAATTAGTATGGTATTTTAATTATGACAAAAAAACTTACATACCTTATGTAAACAAGTGTCCACTACGCAATTGCATACATTTTCCAGGTCATCAGATACCTCAAGCCTAGATTTAACAAATTCACAGAGCTCCTCATTACTCATAACATCCCAGATCCCATCACAAGCCAAGATGATAAATGCATCCTCTTCTGCTCTTAAAATTTCATAAACCTCAGGCTCTGGAGAAACAAGTTGTTCTGTTGGGCCCTTGCCATCAACACACTTGTAATCATAGTCCCCCAGAGCACGAGACACTGCTAATGAACCATTAACACGCTGTATCATTACGCTGCCTCCTGCATTTTGGATTCGCTCCTTTTCCCTTGGATTGCAAGGTTTGTGATCCTGGGTAGAAAAGCAGACTTGTCCATTCCTATACAGAACAGCACGTGAATCACCACAGTTGATGAAGTAAATATGCTTAGGTGAAATCATAACTCCCACTGCAGTTGAACCGCTCCTGTCCATTCCGTTTCTGAGGTCTGAAAAGTTACGCATGTATTCATCAATTTTCAAAAAGCCAGTTCTGATACCATTCTTGACATTTTCCACTGAAAGCTCAAGAGCAGATCCTGCTTTTCCAGCTGCCCTAAAGTCTTCATTAGTAGTGATGTGTTCTAATAAATGTGATGAACAGTAATTTGCCACTCGGGATCCAGCATGACCATCATAAACTGCAAAAAATGACCAGTCTTCCAAGCCGTGAGGAATACCTACAACAGCTGTGTGTGCATCTTCCATTTCCACTCTCCATCCTTGCATGCTGCTCAGGCCATAACGTAAACCATTCCCAGCACCATGAGCATTATGTTTTTCAGTTTTGGGTTTATCCAAAAATGCACCCATGTTTAGCAATGAATCTGAAAGAAAAAAATTGTAGGCATTAAATGTTTCTCAAGTAAATTCTTTCAGTATTATCCTAGTTTACTGAAACAACAATAAAAATACCACTAAGAAATTTCCTCCCGTACATCCTCCTTGGTTTCTTAGCCCTAGTACATTAGAATCATCAGACCAATTAAATCAGAATCTCTGGGGATAGGACCCAGATATAAGTATTTTTAAAAAGCCTCTCTGGTGGGCCGCATGCGGTGGCTCATGCCTGTAATCCTAGCACTCTGGGAGGCAGAGGCGGGCTGATTGCTCGAGGTCAGGAGTTCGAAACCAGCCTGAGCAAGCGCAAGACCCCGTCTCTACTATAAATAGAAAGAAATTAATTGGCCAACTAATATATAGAAAAAATTAGCCGGGCATGGTGGCGCATGCCTGTAGTCCCAGCTACTTGGGAGGCTGAGGCAGAAGGATTGCTTGAGCCCAGGAGTTTGAGGTTGCTGTGAGCTAGGCTGATGCCACGGCACTCACTCTAGCCTAGGCAACAAAGCGATACTCTGTCTCAAAAAAAAAAAAAAAAGCCTCTCTGGTGATTTGTATGTGCAGCCAAGTTGAGACCATTGTTCTAGGAGAAAGCAAAAAACAGAAATAGAATTTGGTCAAGAAGTTTTTAAAACTTCAATTTATAAGATAAGCCCTAAGTTTATATAAGACTGCACAATTAGATTATTCAGAATGGTGATTTGTCATGTTCAATAAAACAAGATTGAAAAGTATGCTAATATATTTTAGAAAGACTTTCAAAAACAAGTATTGAAATCCAGATTTTTCCCCTAGTGATTCTAAAAACCCCAAACTTTGATTAAAACACAAAAATCTCCATTCTACAAACATTTGGTCTTATCAAAGTTTTACTTAAATCAAATTGGAACCTATACACTCATTATTTGAACACTGTTAAAAACAAAACATACCTTTAATATGATGCTAAAAAATATACTTCATATTGCTGAGTTTTATAACCCATGAAGTAACTACCCAGTGTTGGCTGGCAAAGACTTTTATCCTTAGAACTGTTGAGTACTACTCTTAATAACCCCCTCCCTGTCTGCCCAATAATAATAAATAAATTCTATTTTTCTATTCTATTATAGAATAAATTCTATTATAGAATAAATTCTATAATAAATAAATTCTATTCTATTTTTTTTTTTTTTTGAGACAGGGTCTCACTTTGTTGCCCAGGCTAGAGTGAGTGCCGTGGCGTCAGCCTAGCTCACAGCAACCTCACACTCCTGGGCTCAAGCAATCCTCCTGCCTCAGCCTCCCGAGTAGCTGGGACTACAGGCATGCGCCACCATGCTCAGCTAATTTTTTCTATATATATATTAGTTGCCCAATTAATTTCTTTCTATTTATAGTAGAGACGGGGTCTCGCTCTTGCTCAGGCTGGTTTCGAACTCCTGACCTCGAGCAATCCGCCCACCTCGGCCTCCCAGAGTGCTAGGATTACAGGCGTGAGCCACCGCACCCGGCCTAATATTCTATTTTTATATAATAGAATAAAGCTTTCTCAATTTCAAGTGACTTAGGGTTGAGCAGTAGTTCCCAAAAATCAGGCATCACGTGGTCTGTTTTCTACATACAATCACTGGCTGATCTTGGGCAAATTTCTTAGTCACCTATATCTATACTTCACAGGGTTGCTGTGAAGAATAAGTTGATGTAAAGTGCTTAAAATAGTACTTAAAACATGATAAACACCCATAAAATATCTGCTGTTTTTATATACTCAAAATGCAGATTCCATAGCCCTATCCCCACACCCAAAGATTTTTTTTTCAATACATCTTAGATGGGACCGTCAAAAAAGCATGCTGGTGACTTAACAATTACATTTTGAGAAACACTGGTCTATATCCATTGACTTCCATTTGGGTCTGTATATTTTTGTAAAGTATCTTTTTCAGCTATGATCATGTCTGAACTTTACAATAAAATTACATATCCCCATTTATAAAAATCTGAACTACTCAATATATACATGTACTTAAAATTAACATAAATTTTATATTCATAATTTTTCTGAGTTATAATACTGTATTACTAAATTACATATTTTACAAAAAAGAAATCTTGAAAGTATAAGATGAAAAATACATAAAAATTATTTTTCAATCAGTATATTTTGTACTTAAAGCATTGTAATAGAAAAAGCTTGATTATTTCTGAACATGATGGCTTAATATTCTGTGATAAAATGATCTGAAAGCCTAGTTCTAAGTACAGTATTATTTAGATTCTTGGTTTTAATGGCCATTTCATCTGAAAAAGACAACTTAAAAAGATGCCTAAATGAAAATGAAATTGAGTTGTTTATTGTATTTATTAAACCACTTTTTAATCCCATCTACCAATTATGGAAACAAATTTTGTTGTGGTTATCATCTTTCCTTGTGCTCTTGCAATTAAAGTGCTGCTGTTTTACATTTTAACAAGTAGGTTCAAAATCCACAAGGACTCCTCATTTAGGAGGCTTTTTTTTTTAACAGTTTAGAAATTTCTATTTCCAAATTTATTTTTCTTTTGCAAGGGACCAGATAGTACCAAATTTGTTTTTAATTTAAAAATAAAGAAGGGAAGGAAGGTCTTTAATTAGATAGCTATAGAAGACCCTAAAAATTGAAGGAAGCCTGGAAGCCCAGCTTGGAAAACTATCAGGAAACAAAACCACCCCTGAGATTGGTCTGCAAAAACACAGTGAAGGTTACACCAAGAACAGCCTTCCTTGTCTGCTTCTGTTCATCACTGCAATGACTCCTACCTTCTGTTTTCTCTCTGAAAGTCACTTGTTCAAAATTCAAAGTCCTGGGAATAAGTAGCTAATTGACTGAGTTTTGGTCACCAGCACACCTGTTGGCTGCTACCAGAAATTGCATTCCTTTGCAAACAAAAGTTTTTTAAAGTTCCAAATTGATATCATTTTAAAATTGCAATTGTCCCATAATGATTTAACTTTTAAAATATTATGAAATATCATACATGCAAGTTTATATAACATGCATATAAAGCTAAAGAATAACAGAACAAACACCCATGTACCTAGATTACACAGTTTACATCATCACAGATCATACATCATAGAATATCATCAAGACCACTGAAATCTCCTATTTAGCCCCTCCCCAACTATACCCCTCTCCCACCTAAGGTGGACACTCTCTTGAATTTTCTAATTTGTATCCCTTGTGGTTTAACCACATCCATATGTGGTGGTTTAGTTTTACATGTTTGGCACTTTTCACTGATGTACAATATGTAGTATTAGTCTAGTACTTATTTTTCTGGTTCAACATTGCAACTTCTGAGATTCATCTACATTGATAAAGAGTTGTAGCCCATTCATTGTATTCCATTGCATGTATGTGCCACTATTCATTCATCCATTCCACTATCAATTAACATTCAGGTTACTTGTTTTTCTTTTTGCCATAAACTATGCTGTTTTGAATTGTCTTATCCTGTTGCGCATGTGTGAGTTTCTCTAAAAGTTATACCTAAATCCCCAAATGCCTGAAGAATGCAAATGTGACAGTTAACAGATTATTTCCCCCCAAACAAAAATCACAAAAAAATTACACCATTGCCAAACATTATTTCCCAAATTCTCTCTAATATACTACTTTCTTTAAAACAATTACTTTCTTAGTAAGTAACCTATACCTTGAATATGAAGATTAAGAGAGAATTTGTTTGCTGTGTGTGTGCATGTGTGTAGAGGAGATAGTGGAGTGAAAGAGCTAAATCTCATCCTCTGTAATGGGAGATTAATAGATAATTCCTAGAACTGAAAAATCAAGCAGCAGCAACTGAAACACATTACTGAATGAGGTGAAGATAAATTCCAAAGAAATCAGATGTTAAAGAGTTTTAAATGGTTGCTGTTTCTGGAGAGAAACTTCTCCAAGAAGAGCATAGAAGGCCGGGCTTAGTGGCTCATGCCTGTAATCCAAACACTCTGGGAGGCTGAGGCAGGAGGATCATTTGAGCTCAGAAGTTCAAGACCAGCCTGAGCAAGACCAAGACCCCGTCTCTACTAAAAATAGAAAGAAATGAGCTGGACAACTAAAAACATATAGAAAAAATTAGCTGGGCATAGTGGCACATGCTTGTAGTCCCAGCTACCCGAGAGGCTGAGGCAGGAGGATCCCTTCAGCCTAGGAGTTTGAGGTTGCTGTGAGCTAGGCTGACACAATGGCACTGTAACCCAAGCAACAGAGCATCACTAGGTCTTAAAAAGAGAGAGAGAGAGAGAAAGAGAGAGAGAGAGAGAGAGAGAGAGAGAGAGAGAGAGAGAGAGAGAGAGAGAGAGAGAGAGAGAGAGAGAGAGAACAGAAACTAACGAGGCTTGGCAGAATCATTTAGTTCTTTCAACTGTATAAATGTATATTTTAATTTAAAAAAACTAAATTTTTAAAAAGCATGAAGCAAAACAATATTCAAATCACCCTGATTTGATTATATGAATGTATCATATTATCTTATGTACCCCAAAAATATGAACATCTAATACATATCAGTAAAGATCCTGTAAATCAATAAGAAAATGACCAACATTACAGAAATTCATCCTCTGGAATTATACTACAACTAGAAATTTTGAGGAAAAGAAATCAAAAGGATGGGAGACAGGAGTGAAAGAGATATTTCCCATTATATACCAGCAATTTGAACCTTTTCTATTTTTAACTATCTGAATGAATAAAAATATAATTACTTAAAATTTAATACTATTCAATGATTATTATTTCAACTAGGGAAATTCCTTGAATCATTTTTTTAGCAATCAGAAGCTATAATCTATAAAAATCTAAACCAATAACAAATATCGATATATTGATACCTCAAGTTTTTTCTCTCTGCAAACCAAAGAAACAATCACTCACAATAACACAGTGAGTGAGCCATTAAGACCCAGGAGATACATCCTGTTTTTTGAAAACATATCACTGTTTCCTTGAAGAAGTAAACTCACCAGTGAACCCTACTATAAAATAATAAATAAAAAGCAAGGGCCAGGGGCAGTGGCTCACGCTTGTAATCCTAGCACTCTGGGAGGCCGAGGCAGGCGGATCACTCAAGGTCAGGAGTCCAAAACCAGTGTGAGCAAGAGCGAGACCCCATCTCTACTAAAAAAAGAAAGAAATTAGCTGGACAACTAAAAATATAGAAAAAAATTAGCCGGGCATGGTGGTGCATGCCTGTAGTCCCAGCTACTTGGGAGGCTGAGGACAGAAGGATCGCTTGAGCCCAGGAGTTTGAGGTTGCTGTGAGCTAGGCTGACTCCATGGCACTCTAGCCCAGGCAACAGAGTGAGACTCTGTCTCAAAATAAATAAATAAATGAATAAATGAATAAAAATAAAAAGCATGAACTCTACACTCAGTATAGGATGAGAATTAGGATGCAATGGCCACTATTAAGTCAGCATCAAACTGTAACAAAGTATATCATAAGTTCAAGAAGAGATGCAAATACCACAGTAACAGAGGGAAAAGCTCTTTTCTGGAAAGAAATTTAAAACAAAACTAAATATTTAGTGTTGTTACATCATAAGTATTAACACAAGTATCAAATTCCACCTAACTGAATTATAATTCTGTAAGAGACAAAGTTAACAAAACTCTTGTGGTACATTTTATAATTTTATAAAAATAGGATTAACAATACTTCTCTCCACACCAATACTATATTATGAAACATGTTAGCAGAAATCTTGCAAGACATTTCTTCAGAAATGTCCTCTCAAAGAAACTTGATACAAATGCATTAATGTGGATTTTAACTGGCAACATATAGCTACAAAAAAAAACACAAAACAATTTTTCTATATGGCTAACATTGTATAGTCTCAAAAAATTACCACATCCGGCTAACTTTTGTACTTTTTTGTAGAGATGAGGTCTCACTCTTGCTCAGGCTTGTCTCAAACTCCTGGCCTCAAGCAATGCTCCCGACTTGGCCTCCCAAAGTGCTAGGATCGATTAAAAGCATGAACCACCACACTCAGTCAAAAAAAAGAAAACTTATATTCTCATTTTAAAATGTAAAATTTGTACATATAAAAGAAAATTACAAAAAACAAAATGGTTGCTCTGATGATCTTATGAGAGTTTACACAGACTCAAAAATACTACCTTTAATTGGCTCTGTGTCAGCAATTGTAGAAGTTGGGTGATAGGTACATGGGGGTTCAACAGATACTACTATTTTTATCCTTTATGTATGTCTGAAACTTTCCATAACAATTTTATTAAAACTAATTCAATGTTGTCCCTCTAGGTTCTACCAAAATTAGGATCACTTCTTCCTATCAAACACACATGGATATTTTTTCATCATAATGAAATTTAAACTGAAAGAAATGTAGAGAAAAAAACTGCTTAAACAATTTCATTTTCCATCTTTATTCCATTACAATTACAAATGCCAGATACTGCTCAAACTTTTACCAGAACTGTGCCCAAAGTTAAGAATCTTCAGCAGTCTCAACACAGTATGATGGTGCAGACTGCAGAGAGGACTGGTCTGAAAAAGCCTCTGCAGAGAAAACCAGGGACTAATCTGAGAGAGTTAATGGTCCCCCTAACTCTCATTATTTCATTTAATTTTTGCACCAGAGGTGACATATAACATGTAATCATATGCTTTTATCTTATTTGAGGCAGGCAGGAATAAGCAAATACTTCTACAGAGCTTATTCTGTGGCAGGCACTGTTTTAAATGCCTCACAAACATTAATTTATTTCCACTGTACTCTTTAGAAAAACAAGTATCAAAAAAGCAAATAAATAATTCTCAAAGAGACCTTTAACCAAAAATCTTTAGACAAAGCAAATCATAAAACTTCAACAAAGGACATTCAGATACTGCAAAATTCTCCTTACTGCAGTTGGCACAATTTTTGTTACAGGGGGCACATCACATGGACATTGGCAAGCCTTGTTTAAGAACAGCACAATCTGTCAATCCCATCTGCTTCCTATCAAAAAAAAAAAAAAAAAAAAAAAAAAAGAGGTGGTGTTAGGGATGCTTTAGGCTCATGAACAAGATTTTTCCCAAGGGTTTCTGAAGACTAGCATGTTGTTCTTTTGACTAAAAAAGCAATACAAATAACAATAATAATAAAAATACCTCTTTTTTATGAGCTCTATTTGCCAGGCACTATACTAAGATACTGATGTGCACTCTATCATATAATTCTAATAACAACCTAGTAAGGTTAAGTACTATTAATATTCTCATTTTACAGTTGAGAAAACTGAGATACCTAAGGTACCCAGACAATACAACTTAAGAGGCAAATCAGAATTAAAATGAAGCCAGACTAACCTAGAGCTTGCATTCTGAAACTCTAAGCTTAACCGGCTAATGCATTACAAGTTTGCTTCTTTTTTAAAAATCAAAAATAGTTCTATAAATATTGTGGGATCAAAAGGAAACAGTGCTAAATGCAATGTAGTATTCTGGATTAGATACTGGCACACGTAAAGGGGATTACTAAAAAAAACTGGTGAAATATGAATAATGTCTAGAGCTTAGTTAATAGTGACAATGGTTTTTTTTTTAGTTTTGATAAATGCACCACAGCAACGTAAGAAGTTAACATGAGAAGGCACTCACTGGGTAAAGGGAATGTGGGGATTCTCTGTGCTATCTTTGCAACTTTTCTGCAAATCTAAAATTATTTCAACATTAAAAGTTTATTTTAAAAATATATGGCAAAAGGTATGCCTCAATTAAGTCATTCCAATTGAAGTGATGGATAAAGCAAGTCTGGCTATGGAAAATCTCTCCACCTGAGATTTTGTCAATTGTGTTAGGTGGCTTAGAAATGTACACTAGGCCGGGCGTGGTGGCTCACGCCTGTAATCCTAGCACTCTGGGAGGCCAAAGCGGGCAGATTGCTCAAGGCCAGGAGTTCAAAACCAGCCTGAGCAAGAGGGAGACCCGGTCTCTACTAAAAAATAGAAAGAAATTAATTGGCCAACTAATATATATAGAAAAAAAAAATTAGCCGGGCATGGTGGCACATGCCTGTAGTCCCAGCTACTCGGGAGGCTGAGGCAGAAGGATTGCTTGAGCCCAGGAGTTTGAGGTTGCTGTGAGCTAGGCTGACGCCATGGCACTCACTCTAGTCAGGGCAACAAAGCGAAACTCTGTCTCAAAAAAAAAGAAATGTACACTAAAAATACAAAGATTATATAATAATTGGAAACTCTGACCCAGTGATTCGATTTCTGAGAAGTTATCACCATTCTTGGCCTATGGTAGATCACATATTTTTTAACAGATAAACAATCTCAGCACCAAAATAAAGTAGTATTGGATTATAACCCAAAGCATAAAATAAATATCCAAGAGTCCGTATTGATAAAAATAAATGACTAAATCTACTGATGAGTGGGAGAAAGACAAATTTCAGTGAATTCCAAATAATTTATGTAGATAATACACCTGCAAAGATGTGGAACATAAGTTCCCACACCTTGAGTATGGATTGGGCATAGTGATTTCCTTTTCAAAGAGGGAGAGAATAACTTTGCAGTGGAGAAACCTGGCAAACACTACTCCAGCCAAGTGATCACAGTTGACATTAATAGTCACAGATCATGTTCATAGTATGCACTCTTGATAAAATGTGATGAAAATGGCACATGGTATCCTAAAAGGGATCCTGGAAAAGAAGACATTAGGTAAAAACTAAGAAAATATGAATAAATCATGGGCTTCAGTTATTAATAATGTATCACTTAGCTCATTAATTTTAAAAGCTCAACTGGGCAGTTCTCACTTGGCTTTTATTATTGCATACAGATATTGGCCAAAGGGACAGTCACCTGAAAGCTCTCTTATATAATTGGCAGATGATATGAGCTGTTGGCTAAGAATTCATCTGGGACTGTCCCAAGGAGCTTCTATATACAGCCTCTCCAATTTGATCATATCAGCGTTGTCAGACTTTTTGGTACCTGGCTTCCCCTGGAGGGAATGTCCCAGTCAGAAGCTACATGGCCTTTTCTGACCTACCCTCAGAAGTCACTTAGTTATCACTTGTTCTGCATTTTTTGGTCATAAGCAAGTTACTAAGGCCCACTCAGATTTACGTGGAAGAGACACAGTTCCCCACCTCTCAAAAAAAGGAAGATGAATAAAGAATTTGAAGACATGTATTAAAACTACAAAACACAGCAAAGGACTAGAGGTTTACCTTGAAAAGGGTAACTTACGGAGACTCTGAATCTGGAGACAGCAGATTTAGCTGAGGGTCAGGGTAAGAAACTTTACTAAAAATCAGAGATTTAAACTACAAACTTGCATAATAAATGCTGAAATGCTCAGCCTTCTTGCCCAACTCAGAAGTCTTAGAAACTTCAGGCAGGCAAATAGATTCCTCTTTGAGGAAATTCAATAGTCCCGGAGAAAATACCTACAGATTACTTACACGCAGGAACACTCCACAAAATGACCTCAGTTCTCCACAATCAAGTGGAGGCCTATCAAATGACATCACTGTCAAGGTTTCCAAACTTAAACACTTACATACGAATAAATATTCAAGGATTACCACCTCCTGAAGGAAAATACACAACATGAAAAACAGAATAAATCAAAGAAAGAAAAAACAGGAATCAGAAGGGAAAAAAACATGCAGAGAACAAGGGGAAAAAATATTCTGTAGCTGGGCACAGTAGCTCACACCTGTAATCACAGTGCTTTGGGAGGCCAAGGTGGGAGAATTGCTTGAGCCAAAGAGTTTGAGACCAGCGTGGGCAAGATTGCAAGACCCGCCTCTATAAAAAAATTAAGAAAAGTAACCTGAGCATGGTGACACATGCCTGTAGTCCTAGCTGCTCTGGAGGCTAAGGCAAGAAGATTGTTTGAGCCCAGGAGTATGGGGCTGCAGTGAGCTGTGATGCTACAGCCTGGGGGACTGAGTAAAGCCTTCTCTCAAAAAATAAAAATAAAAAGGCTAGGGCATGGTGACTTACATCTGAAATCCTACCACTCTGGGAAGCCAAGAGGGAGGACTGCTCGAGCCAGCCTGGGCAAGAGCCAGACTCCATCTCTACTAAAAAGACTAAAAACAGAAAAATTAGCAGGGTGTCATGGCATGCCTATAGTACCAGCTACTCAGGAGGCTGAGGCAGGAGGATGGCTTGAGCCCAGGAGTTTAATGTTGCAGTGAGCTATGATGACCCCACTGCACTCTACTCAGGGCAACAGAGCAAGACTCTGTCTTAAAAAAAAAAATTATCAAGAGAAATAAGAGTATTATATTCATGAACCAAGAAAGTATTATCAAAAAAAGAACACTCAGCCGGGCGCGGTGGCTCACGCCTGTAATCCTAGCACTCTGGGAGGCTGAGGCGGGCGGATTGCTCGAGGTCAGGAGTTCGAAACCAGCCTGAGCAAGAGCGAGACCCCGTCTCTACTATAAATAGAAAGAAATTAATTGGCCAACTAATATATATATAAAATTAGCCGGGCATGGTGGCGCATGCCTGTAGTCCCAGCTACTTGGGAGGCTGAGGCAGGAGGATTGCTTGAGCCCAGGAGTTTGAGGTTGCTGTGAGCTAGGCTGACGCCACGGCACTCACTCTATAGCCTGGGCAACAAGCGAGACTCCGTCTCAAAAAAAAAAAAAAAAAAAAAAAAAAAAGAAAAAAGAAAAAAAGAACACTCAGGCCAGGCTTGGTGGCTCACGCCTATAATCCTAGCACTCTGGGAGTCTGAGGCAGGCGGTTTGTTCGAGGTCAGGAGTTCAAAACCAGCCTGAGCAAGAGTGAGACCCTGTCTCTACAATAAATAGAAAGAAATTAATTGGCCAACTAATATATAGAGAAAAAACTAGCTGGGCATGGTGGCGCATGCCTGTAGTCCCAGCTACTCGGGAGGCTGAGGCAGCAGGATTGCTTGAGCCCAGGAGTTTGAGGTTGCTGTGAGCTAGGCTGATGCCATGGCACTCACTCTAGCCTGTGCAACAAAGGGAGACTCTGTCTCAAAAAAAAGAACACTCAGAGAAAAAGTGCTCTTAGAAATTAAAACGGCACACCAATGGCCAATATATGAGATATATATAGATATATATATTTTAAAATGTTCAACATCACTAATCATTAGTGAATTGCAAATTAAAATCACAATGACGGGCCGGGCGCGGTGGCTCACGCCTGTAATCCTAGCTCTCTGGGAGGCCAAGGCGGGCGGATTGCTCAAGGTCAGGAGTTCAAAACCAGCCTGAGCAAGAGCGAGACCCCGTCTCTACTATAAAAATAGAAAGAAATTAATTGGCTAACTGATATATATATAAAAAATTAGCCAGGCATGGTGGCGCATGCCTGTAGTCCCAGCTACTCGGGAGGCTGAGGCAGAAAGATCACTCGAGCCCAGGAGTTTGAGGTTGTTGTGAGCTAGGCTGACGCCACGGCACTCACTCTAGCCTGGGCAACAAAGCGAGACTCTGTCTCAAAAAAAAAAAAAAAAAAAAAAATCACAATGACATTAACCCACACCTGTCAGAATGGCTATTATCAAAAAGAGATAACAGGTGTTGGTGAGTACTAGGAGAAAAGGGAACCCTTGCATGCTGTTCATGGGAATGTAAATTAGTATAGCCATTATGGACACCTCTATTGAAGTTCCTCAAAAAACTAAAATTAGAATTACCATATATGATTTAGTAATCCCACTTCTGGGTATATATCCTAAAGATCTGAAATTAGTATGGTGAAGAGATAACCGTACTTTCATGTCCACTGCGGCATTATTTACAATAGCCAAGCTATGCAATCAACCTAAGTAGCCATCAATGGATGAATGGGTAAAGAATATGTGGTATATATACACAATGAAATACTGTTCAGCCTATAAAAAGAAATTCTGTCATCTATGACAACATGAATAAACCTGGAGAACATTATACTAAGTGAAATAAGCCAGGGACAGAAAGAGAAATACTACAGTTTGCACTTGTATATGGCATCTGAAACAACTGAAATCACAGAAGCAGAGTAGACAGAGGTTCTAGATAATAATAGTTACTAGAGGTTAAGAGGGTGGAAGGAATGGAAAGATATTGTTAGAAGGATACAAAATTTGAGTTAGACTGGTAGAATAAATAGAATAAATTTTAAGTATTAAGGTGATAGATATGTTAATTGGCCTGATTCAATCATTTTACACTATATACATATATCATAACATCACTTTGTACCAAATAAATATAATGTGCCAATTTAAAAAGCTTTTTAATAAAAACAAAAAAAATTTTCTATGAAAGATTAGAAAACAAGTTGAAAAAAACACCCAAAAAGTAGAACTCCTCCCATCCCTCCCTCAAATCAAAGAGATTCAAAATAGAAGAGAACAAAACAAAGAGAGCTATAGGATCAATCCAGGGTACAATATGTAACTAACAAATATTACAGAAAGAACAGGAAAAGGAAAGAGAAAGAATTTATCAAACAAATGATTCAAAAAAGTTTCCCAGAACTAAACAACATGAGTGTCAAGACTGAAAGTAGAACCACAAAGTTCTACTTGAGCCCAGGAATTTGAGGTTGCAGTGAGCTATGATGACGCCATTATACACTACCCAGGGCAAGAGCAAGACTGTCTCGGAAAAAAAAAAAAATCCCAAGAGAAATAAAAGTGTTGTATACATGAACCAAGAAAGTGTTATTGAAAAAAGAACACTGGGAGAAAAAGAACCACAACAACAAAAAAGTAACTGAAACTGCAAAACACTGATGATAAAGATAAAATCCCAGAGGCAAAAAATAGGTCACGAATGGAGAATCAGGAACCAGAAAAGCATCAGAAATCTTCAGAGTAATATCTAGTAGAATAAAAAGCACATAATTTCCTGTGGAATTGTTGATTATACGATACCCACCCTAGAAAAATACTCTTATATATACAAGGAGCAGCACACAATGATACGATGTAATGAATGCTCTACAGAATTTAAAAGTATGGATTACATTTGCATGTACCACCATTTGACTAAATCTCAAAACCAAACTAACTGAAAAATGATACAGTACAGTGTGATGCCATTATGCAAAATTACAAGATTCATAAAATAGATTAGTTTGATGAATGTAGCAAAAGTATTAAAAACATGCTTGAATAGTATAAAAACTAAAGCTACTATCAAGACCAAAGTGATAGCAGTTACTTCTAGGGGAAAAGAGACAGAAAAGAGAAGGAGTGGTAATATTCAAATTCAGTAAGGTTCCTTCTCTTTGAACTTGGTTTGAAGCAAACAGCAAAATGTTAATGTCTATTAAATTTTAGTGATGACAACATGGATCCTTATGTTAAGAATAACTTAAATTTTCACGCTGAAAGACTATTCAAATAATCTGCATACACCGATATAAAAGTTCATGGCTCAGCAAAATCTCTTTTCCACACAATCATTCTGTACCAATTTCTCTTACTATTAAATGGTCATTAATACCCATTTCCTTGACAAATATTACAGTAAAACTTAGTCAACAAAAATATGGATACTTGCTCTGTTCAATTTATGGAGTGTGTAAACACATATGTAGAACAGAAACTGTTTAGCCCAAATAAATGTCACTTCTGTTTTAACAGACGCCTGGTCTAACACTTACAAATAAAAGATCAACTCATTTAAATTTATCTGCCTATTAAATTTTTTGAGAGCTCTTTAAAATTACTTACAGAAGAAATGGAAAAAATGCTTTAAAAATGGGAACAAAGGGGAGAAAAGCTTCAAAAGTGATACAGGAAACAAAACATGAGACTAAGTTTCAATATTTTCTCAAAATCAAATATATTCAAATTTACCTATCCTCATCAAATAATCTGTATACAAATGCCCTATAATTTAATCTTTTGTCAAACTTTTTTTATTGAAAATAATCATTCACATTGATATGATGTGAATGTGATAAGAGTTTCTAGTTCAAGACAGATGGAACACAGCCATTTATCTCCCAGTACTCCAACAAAATGTTCATAAAGAAATATTTTAAAAAGCTATAAAATATGCAACAATGAAAAATTAGGAGCAAGAACAGGAAGGCACGAGGTACATCACTAAGGAATAGAGATATCAGAAATCTTTGGAAGATATACAGCTTCTGGAATCATAGTGATTAATGAAAAAGAAGGGAAGGATCAGCAGTTTATTAGCAAATTAGATTGGGGTGGGAATCCTAGACAAGTTGAGAACTCAGACATAAAGTGAAAATATGGAGAGCTACTGAAAGTTATTAGAGAACCATCAACCCCAGTATTCCCTCATACAAACAAAAAACACAAGTGTTTTTTTCTCAAGAAATTTAAGATGAATTCTCTATTCATATTTAAGAATAAGTATGAACAGCCGAGGATAGTCGGACGTGAAAAGAAACACAGCAGACCAAAGGCAATGACCATGACAAACGGGGTTGGGAGGAGAGACTACTGTAAAATAATAATAATAATAATTTTTTAAAAAAATAATAAATCAATTGGCAGGGCACGATGATTCTCACCAGTAATCCTAACTTTGGGAGGCCAAGGTGGTAGAATTGCTTGAGGCCAGAAGTTTGAGACCACCCTGAGCGAGAGTGAGACTCCCATCTCTACAAAAATATAAAAATTAGCAGGGCATGGCAGCACACATCTGTAGTCTCAGCTACTTGGGAGGCTAAGGCAGAAGGATTGCTAGAGCCCAGGAGTTTGAGGTTGCAGCAAGCTATGATGACACCACTGCACTCTGGCCCAGGCAACAGAGTGAGAACCTGTCTCATTCATTCATACATACATACATACATAAATGGGGGTAATTACCAGAAGAGCTCACAGATATTATCAAAAATTGCTGTTCTGCTGTTTCTGGAGAATAGTATTTTGTCTCATAAGCCTTTCTATACAATTTGAGTTTTTTTTATTTTAAACTATACGTATTATTTTTTTAAATACTGTTTAATGTAAAAGTAGCTTTACTCAGCTGTATAGACTACTCAATAGATCACTAAAGTTATTTTCTTGGGGAGAGGGTATACGGAGGTTAGATGGGAATGGCAAATAACTGCTAACAGACATGGAGTTTCTTTTAGGGGTGATGAAAATGTTTTGAAATTAGTGATGGTTTTTGCACAACTATCTGAATAGTTTAGCTATCTAATAGTTTTTACATTGTGAGTATACTAAAACCACTGAGTTGTAAACTTTTAAAAAATATATCCTGGAATTTTATTTTTTTTTATTTCAGAATATTATAATGGTACACACATTTTGGTTACATAATTTGCTTTCGTACAGTTTGAGACAAAGTTATAAGTATGCCCTTCACCCCCTGCATTGTACCCGTTAGGTGTGAATTTACCCAACCCCTCTTCCCTCCTCCCATCTACTTGATTTCCCTTGAGTTTTACTTCCATATGTGCACAGTACACTTTAAAAAAATGAAGTCTATGGTTTGTGAATTATATCTCAATAAAGTTGTTTTTTAAAAAAAGTTATTTTCTTGTTTCAGTAAAAAATATGCAGCATGTTTCTCTGAATTAAAAAAAAAATCAGGCCGGCATGGTGGCTCACACCTGTAATCCTAGCTCTCTGGGAGGCTGAGGCGGGCGGATTGCTCAAGGTCAGGAGTTCAAAACCAGCCTGAGCAAGAACGAGACCCCGTCTCTACTATAAATAGAAAGAAATTAATTGGCCAACTAATATATATATTAAAAAAAAATTAGCCGGGCTTGGTGGCGCATGCCTGTAGTCCCAGCTACTCGGGAGGCTGAGGCAGAAGGATCGCTGGAGCCCGAAGGATCGCTGGAGCCCAGGAGTTTGAGGTTGCTGTGAGCTAGGCTGATGCCATGGCACTCACTCTAGCCTGGACAACAAAGCGAGACTCTGTCTCAAAAAAAAAAAAAAAAAAAACAAATAAAAAAAATCAGTTCTACAGGCAATAAAATGGCATTTAGAAATGAATAAATCTGGCCAGGTGCAGTGGCTCGCACCTGTAATCCTAGCACTCTGGGAGACCGAGGTGGGAGGACTGCTTAAGCTCCGGAGTTCGAGACCAGCCTGAGCAAGAGCCAGACCCCATCTCTATTATAAATAGAAAGAAATTAGCCAAACAACTAAAACCAGAAAAAATTAGCCGGGCATGGCGGCGAATGCCTGTAGTCCCAGCTACTCAGGAGGCTGAGGCAGTAGGATTGCTTGAGCCCAGGAGTCTGACATTGCTGTGAGCTAGGCTGATGCCACAGCAACTAGCCTGAGCAACAGAGTGAGACTTTGTCTCAAAAAAAAAAAAAAAAATCTTATAGTTTTTATTTTATTATAATAGTTGGAAATATAGGCATTGATCACACTCAGCTCCAATACAAAGAGATGTTACTAATGGAATTAAGCTGGTCAGTTTTTTTTTTTTTTTTGAGACAGAGTCTCACTTTGTTGTCCAGGCTAGAGTGAGTGCCGTGGCGTCAGCCTAGCTCACAGCAACCTCAAACTCCTGGGCTCAAGCAATCCTCTTGCCTCAGCCTCCCGAGTAGCTGGGACTACAGGCATGCGCCACCATGCCCGGCTAATTTTATATATATATATCAGTTGGCCAATTAATTTCTTTCTATTTATAGTAGAGACAGGGTCTCGCTCTTGCTCAGGCTGGTTTTGAACTCCTGACCTTGAGCAATCCGCCCGCCTCGGCCTCCCAAGAGCTAGGATTACAGGCGTGAGCCACAGCGCCCGGCCCAAGCTGGTCAGTTTTAAGAATCCCCCAAAAGCTGGAACCTATAGCTCTAGATTAGAGCAAGATTATGAAAACAAATTCAGTACATCACATATTTTGTGAAATTAATTTATAAATGAGAGAGACACCAGATATGAGAATAATTTAGATTTTCTTGACCTAACTCAAAACCATAGCTAGAAATTTCAAATTCAGGGCAACAGTACAATTTTTTAATCCCTCTCCAAGCCCTTCAATAAGAAAAAGGTCAGACCAGGTAATCCTAGCACTCTGGGAGGCCAAGACAGGAGGATTATTTGAGATCAGGAGTTCACCTGAGCAAGAGTGAGACCCTGTCTCTACTAAAAATAGAAAAAATTAGTTGGATATAGTGATGCTGGCCTGCTACTTTGAGTAGCTGCTCCAGCTACTCAGGAGGCTGAGGTGGGAGGATTGCTTGAGCCCAGGAGTTTGAGGTTGCTGTGAGCTAGGCTGTCACCACAGCACTCTAGCTGGGGTGACAGAGCAAAACTCTGTCAAAAAAAAAAAAAAGAAAGGAAGGAAGAAGGAAAGGGGAGAGGGAGGGGAGGAGGGCTGGATCATAAAATGGAGATAGCTTTGCTGACAGTGGTATTTTGCTTTTAGCTGCATATTGAATCTGAGAAAAAAAACTATCACTGTTTGGGTGTGCATACTCTGCACAGTCTTTTAAAAATTAAGACTACATGTAGATCTGAACTGTGAAAAATATACATTCAGGCTATATCAAAAAGATAAAATTACCATTTAATAAACTTTAAAATAGCAGAGTTCTCAACATAGATCAAAGTATCATACAAGAGAGGAATTAATTTAACATCACCTATCATGCTTTTTCAAATTCTACATGATACACCTATAGGCAGGAACATGGATGAATCTCATAAACATCATTGAAAGAAACACATCAAACAGTACATTTAAATGAAATATAAAAACAAGCAGAACTAATATATGAGGTTAGAAGTCAGGTAAGCATAAAATAAAATGCATACAATAATTAGGATTACTATTAAACCCAATAATATTATAGTAATTATAATTTTTTTTAAGAGATAGGATCTTGCTGTTGCATGGGCTGGAGTGCAGTGGCATGATCACAGTTCAGTGCAACCTCGAACTCCTAGGCTCAAGCAATCATCTGCCTCAGTCTCCCAAGTAACTGAGACTACAGGTACACTACCAGAGCCAGCTAATTTTTTTAAATTTTTTTGTAGAGATGGGATCTCACTATGCTGTCTAGGCTGATCTCAAAACTGCTAGCCTCATGCAATCGTCCTGCCTCAGCCTCCCAAAGCACTGGATTACAGGTGTGAGCAACTATGCCCAACCAAAATATTTTTTAAAACTCGACATAACAACATGTCTTCTTCATTAACACAGTAACAGTATCTAGTGGCAAGTCTAATAAGTACCATAATTCTGAAGTAGTGATAAGTTGAATAATATTTTGAGATACCTGCAACTAAAATGATATAGAAAAGTCAGAAAATATTGTTATACTACTGCTATACAAATATTGCTATTTGAACCTACATTGATAATTGAAGAAAATGCTAAATTTCAGTTAGAGATTAGTGAACAAAAACATGATCTTCCCGAATTTTGTCATTTTATTGAAAGACCCCTATGAATGTCTGTAGCCCTCAGCTTAAAAATCCCTGATTCAGTCTGTGCCAAGAACAATTTGGGGAAGAAGAAGGGAGGCATAATATATCAAGTAGTCAATTTTGAACATGTTCAGGAGGAGGTGCCTATATACATCCAAGTGGAGATATTGCAGACAGGGGGATATAGGAACATGGAAGTGGGATGAAGGCTGAAGATATAAATTTGGGAGCATTTAGATGGTAATTAAACCCACATTTAAACACACACACAGAGTGAATGTAATTTGAAAAGAGATGGAAGAACTAACTTTTAGAGCACTCTAACATTTAAAGGTCAGGAGATGAAAAGGATGCAGTAAAGATTATTCAAAATCAGCAACCAGAGTTGTGGGAGGAAAAGATTTTATCCCTGAAGGCAAAAGAAAAATGTGTTTACAGAGGAAATGACTGTGTCTTATGTTGCTAATAGGTCAATGTCGTATCAGAGAGAACTCCCCACTGTATAACTAGTAGAGCAGTAGACATTAAATGTATGTTTACTATGTGCTAGGAATTAATCTAACATATTAACAAGCATTAATTCATTTAATCCTCACAACAATCCTATGAGGAAGATACTATTATAATCACTACATTACAAATGAGGAAATATAGATAGAGAGGTTAAGAAACTAACTACACACAGCTAGCAGGTGGTAAAACTAAGATACCAACTCATGCAGTCTCCAGATTAGACTGGGTTTTTCGTTTTGTTTTGTTTTTGAGACAGGGTCTCTCACTTTGTTGCCCAGGCTAGAGTGAGTGCCCTGGCGTCAGCCTAGCTCACAGCAACCTCAAACTCCTGGGCTCAAGCAATCCTACTGCCTCAGCCTCCCGAGTAGCTGGAACTACAGGCATGCACCACCATGCCTGGCTAATATTTTTCCTATATATATTAGTAGGCTGACACCATGGCACTCACTCTAGCCTGGGCAATAGAGTAAGACTCTGTCTAAAAAAATAAAAATAAAATAAAAACTAAAGTAATTATAAGAAAAAAGAATATGGAATATAAAGTCCTTAGAGGCAAAGAAAGCACACCAAGAAAAAAAATCTCTCCTAAACAGAGGAAACCTATTATTTCAAAACAAATTGAAATGAAGAAAAACATAAAAGTTATGAAAGAAAAATAAATCACAATTAGGAAACTTATAAATTAGATAATCAAGAAAAAAAATCAAAAAGTAACGGGGTAGGCGCAGTGCCTCAAACCTATAATCGCTCTAGGGGGCCAAAAGAGGATGATTCCACCTAAGGTCAGGAATTTGATGTTGCAGTGAGTATGATGATGCCACTGCACTCCAGCCTGGGTGATAGAGTGAAATTGTCTTTAAAAAAAAAAATTTAAAAGTATGAGCTTTAGCATGAAATAGACTTGAATTCAAATGCCAGCTCAACCACTTACTATGTGAACCTGGCCTAATCACTTAATTTAAGGCTTTGATGCTTCATCTTAAAGGGTAATAAAAGTACCAACATAACAAAGTTTTTGTAGTAACTGAACAAGATAGCATAGGTTAACTGCTTCAGTGCCTGGCATAAAATGCTTTAAAACTATTAGTGATCAATTACCATCATACTCCATAAATCACACCTTAGTTTACTCTACCATAACCAACCAAATATATAAGTAAAACCAAACATATTCAAACAGCCAACAAATTATAGTTTATGTCCCAGGTCCAATATCCATATATAAAATGACAGATGAGAAAGCATCTAATGTTTAGAATGATTATTCCATGGATAATAACATCTTGAACCCTCAGCTTTTTCCAATTATGCTCAACTGTATTGAAATACACTTCTAAAATTTTTCATTTCTGAAATTTCAATGACATCTAAAAGCAGCAAACTAGAAAAGAAACATTTTTTAAATTTATGTCAGCATATTATGGGGGTACAAATTTTAAGGTTTCGAATAATGCCTGTGCCCCCCTCCTGAAAAGAAACATTTAACTAGATAGTATCAGAACATTTTAGTTGATCGTATATACATGCTTGCTTATATTTCAAATGTAGCAAAATAACTAACTCCGTGTCAGAGACATTAAAAAGTATAGCTAGCCTTAGCTTTAGTGTCAAAAAAAAAGTGAATTTACTATAAAAACCTCAGATTATTAGATGTGAACCCAACTCATAAAGTTCCATTCTGCTGTCCAACTTGTCCCTGAAGCTGAAGACCCCTGGTGGTTTTGTTTTTTAACATATAATAAAATGCACCCATTTTATGTATACAGTTTGACGAGTCCTGACAAAATGTATACATAGTGTAACTACTACCAAATACAGATAATTTCCTTACTCCAAAAAGTCCCTTTTGCCCCTTTCAAGTCAATCTCTCTATCCCCTCCGGACTCAAGCAACAACTAATCTGCAGTGAGTAGAGCAGTTTTGCATTTTCTAGAATTTCATGTAAATGGAATCATACAGTACACGTATTCCTTTGTGTCTGGTTTCTTTCATTTAGCATGTCTTAGACCGTCCATGTTGTGTTTATTATTAGCTTGTTCATTTTTATTTTTATTTTTTTTTTTTTTTGAGACAGAGTCTCGCTTTGTTGTCCAGGCTAGAGTGAGTGCCGTGACGTCAGCCTAGCTCACAGCAACCTCAAACTCCTGGGCTCGAGTGATCCTTCTGCCTCAGCCTCCCGAGTAGCTGGGACTACAGGCATGGGCCACCATGCCCGGCTAATTTTTTTTTTTATATATATATCAGTTGGCCAATTAATTTTCTTTCTATTTATAGTAGAGACAGGGTCTCGCTCTTGCTCAGGCTGGTTTTGAACTCCTGACCTTGAGCAATCCGCCCGCCTCGGCCTCCCAAGAGCTAGGATTACAGGCGTGAGCCACCGCGCCCGGCCAGTTTGTTCATTTTTATTGCTTCCATGACTTTTTAAAACTTTGGATCCTAATAGATTTGGACAAAGACTGGGGCAAGGCCTCAAGAATGTACGTCAGACCTACATAGCGTATCAGCTACCTACATATATATCTGTTAAAAGGTTAATAATACAAGGTAAAAGAATTCCTTCCCTTGACCATTACACTAAATTTTTCCAGGTAATGTTGCCAAAATCATAGAGTTCACGTTTCTATTTGTATCTGACTACCTGAATGATGAAACAGGGCAAGAATTACCTTGGACTTTGTCATGATTTTTTTTTTCTTTTTAACCCCTACCCCACCCTCACGCTGACCTTTATCATGATTTTAAGCTTGATCTCACTACAAGATTGATTTCAAATGCACTGACAAGAGATCTTTTAAATTTCAGCAAAACAAATCAGGAATAAAATAACTGTTCTTCCTACTCCCAATAGTTTGTCAATTAGCTATATTATAATATAACATATTATAATATAAAATAAGTTCAAGGCTACATCATTTGACCTCTAGCTGTTTTTTGTTCTCTTCTCCCTCCCAGATAAACAGATCCAGATTACAATAAAAGCAAATTAGAGGGGAAAAAAAACAGACAACAAAGGTTTCATGAGGCTTTTAGAGGAATTTTTATTTATAGGTTTGATTGGGCATTTTAGTGCTATGTTTATGAGCAGTGAAGTGAGACAGAACATGACGCTAACATATAGTCACAGTCCTAAAACTGCAAACACTTTTAATACTTTACCCTGGAACATGAGCACAGTATTTCCAATATGTCTAGAAAATTCTGTATAGAGAATATTTTCATACAGTCATTTCAGTACCCAAATCCCCAATGTTTCTCGCAAAACAGGACACACCAATGTCCTCCTTGGTAGAATTAGCCCACACATCAGTTTGGTCCCAAGGAGGCAGCTTCTCAAAATAAGATACTTTGTGGCACTTCACACTATTGGTAACTCCTCCGTTCCAGAAACTCTTTACACTTATGCTGACTTTCAAAACATTTGCAATCATTTGCCTTTATTCTCTTTCCTTCATCCTCCTAAAGAGGGAAGTAGGCCCCCCATATAATAATTGACCTTCAACCCAAAACAGTGTATGTCCTCTGATACAATCTCATTGCTTCAGTTATCACTTCTACACTGAATTCTCAGATGAATTTTAGTCTAGATTTTAAGCATTAAGTTTGGCCATGCTACGTATCTCTCTTGAAACAACCAAAAATTTCATCTCTGCCCCCAAACCACCTTCATATCCCTGTCTACCTGTTTGCATTAATAACAGCATTCCTCTTCTATTAACCCAAGGCAGAAACCATAAATCTGGTAAAAATTCAACCACCATGAAGTCCCTATGTTCCATGAATCTTGTTTTTAAGTGTCTCTCTTATCACCATCCTAATCTCGAGTATCATCACCTAATGCATTGATTATTTAACTGCTTCCTAGTTGGTCTCCCTGACTTCAATCTCTCCTCCTTCTCTCTAATCCATCCTGCAGATTATCACCAGCTTGATTTCCCTGAAACATAACTAAATTCTTTAAATGTCCCAAAATGATGTAATAGCTTCCTACTCCCCAAAAGACATGAAGTACAAAATATCCAGTCTGGATTTACTTATCAGGAACCTTTCTCTCTAACCTGCCCTGCTTAGACCATACACAGCCCAACTTCATCATGCTTATTCCCAATTCATGTCAATTATTCCTACTTTCTTTTATTTAATCAAATCCTTCAAGGTGCCTATGAAATAATACTTCCTCCTTGATATAATCCCCAACCACCCTCCCACTACTCTTACAGAATCATTCACATTCCTTTTAACTTTTTTGCCCTCCTTATCTCCTTTCCTACCCTAACCTGTGACCTTGGTACCCAGAAGGTACTAAATAAAATACATTAACTTTGGCCGGGCACGGTGGCTCACGCCTGTAATTCTAGCACTCTGGGAGTCTGAGCAGGCGGATTGCTCGAGGTCAGGAGCAAGAGCGAGACCTCGTCTCTACTATAAATAAAAAAGAAATTAATTGGGCAACTAACATATATAGAAAACATTAGCCGGGCATGGTGGTGCATGCCTGTAGTCCCAGCTACTCGGGAGGCTGAGGCAGGAGGATCACTTGAGCCCAGGAGTTTGAGGTTGCTGTGAGCTACGGTGACGCCATGGCACTCACTCTAGCCTGGGCAACAAAAGCGAGACTCTGTCTCAAAAAAAAAAAAAAATACATTATCTTAAAAGATAATTTCTTCAAGAAAGAATATCTTAGTCAGTTATTCTGACATTCCCAGAAATATTAAATTGGCAGAGACCTATATAAACTGTTCTTTTGGAACACTGATTAACCTCTAACATCTACTATAACATTTATTATTAAGTACAAGGAGTCCTTGATTTCCAGCAATTTTACTTTTGGTGATTCACATTTAAAGCACCTAGCCAATTACACCCACTTATGGCAGACAGAGGGCACACTAATGAATTAATATCACTTAGTTTATTTCCTGATGATGCACAAACAAGAACCCCAATCCCCAAGTCCACAGCCCTATAGCCCTTTTTAAGAATATCTTTGGCTCTTGGCCAGATCCATTCAGCCTAACTCTTTCTATGGGTTCTTAGGTTTAGGGCTGAGGAAAGAAGGATCAAGATTAAGCAGAAACAGAGGAGGAAGTATGAAGGAAAAGAAATATATACAAAGGATTATTTACCTCAAGCATAAAGCGATCACTCTACTCCCCATCCCCCACCCCCACATTACCATTTAAGTATTATCCTTTTAAGCATTCACTTCAATCCAAATAGGAATTTTGAGGAAGATTTTAGAACTGCCTTTAGGTTAAAATATTTAATTAGCACCATCATTTTATAGACACACTAATTAATCCCTAAAAACTCCTTAACACAATTAACAAAAAGAAAAGGCAAAGTAATTCCATACTTATGCCTGTAAGACTTTGTCATTAAAAAAAAATCAGGAAAACTGAAAATACCCGAAACAAATACACAAAAGGAGAAATTCAAATGGCCAATAAACATGGGAATGTTCACTGACCCTTACTAGTAACAGGAAAATGCAAATTTCCTAATAGGAAAACTAATGGGAAAATGCAAAATTAAAGCCACGGTGAAACACCATTTCTCACCTATTAGACTGGGGGGGAGGGAGGAATCTAAGACTCAGTAATACCAAATGTAGACAATACAGAGCTGTGCTGCCAGGTATAGTAGCCACTAATCACATGAGGCTAGTAATAATTTGAAATTCAGCTAATTCAAATTGAGACTTGCTCTAAGTATAAAATATATACTGGATTTTAAATATGTAATATTTTTAAAAGAATGCAAAATGTCTCAATTTTTATTGTTTATGTATTGAAATATTTTGGATATGCTGGATTAAATAAAATACTTTAAAATTAACTTCTTTCTTTTTATTAATGTTACTAGAATATTTGAAATTACATTATATTTTATATAGGACTGCACTGATAGAAAGTAACAAATTTCAACATACCACTGGTGGGAGTATAAATCGGTATAACTATTTTGGAGAGAATTTTGGAAATAATTAAGTAGTTGTAGGATGAGGATAGTCTAAAATTCGGCAATTATACTCCTAGGTATGTGCCCTAGAGAAACTCTTACATTTATATTTCAGATACGCAAATTATGTTTTAGGCCATTGTTTACTATCAAAAATAATCCAATATCCTTTCAAAAAAGACTACACAAAATATGTTCTAATCACCCAACGGATACTACGTAATATATATGCAGTACTAAAAAAAATAGACAAAGAACTTCAAAAATATCGCGTAAAAAAAACAAACTGCATAAAGACATTCTGTATATGATCGTGTATATAAAGTCTCCTAAAAAACAGTACTTATGCTATTTAAAAGACAGATACACGTATGGAGATCCTATCTACAAGAAGGTAGGCAAGAAAGTCAGGGAGAGAAAAGAGAAGTAATCCAGGAAGGTTACAGAGGAGCTTTAAATATACTGGTAATGTTCTATATCCTAAACTAAACTGGGTAGTGGGTACTTTGGTGCTCAATATTTTTTATAAACTCCATTTATGTCTGAAATATTTGTCTGTTTTTAACATAAGTTTTTATAGCATGTATAGCAGCAGTCCCCAAACCCCGGGCCACAGACCCTGATCAGGACAGGCAGAGCAGTGTGTTAGGAACCAGGCCACCTTAAAACCATAAAACCGCTCCCCCAGCTCCATATGTCCATGGAAAAATTGTCTTCCATGAAACTTGGGGGAGAGGGAGTGCATGACACCACCCACATGACACCACTTCACTCTGGCCCAAGTAACAGAGTAAGACCTTGTCTCAAAAAAAATAAAGTAGAAGTGAGGACAAGACAAAAATCACAAGATACTTTGATTAATACTGCTATTTGACTTTTATTCATTTTAGAAAGATGATTTATTTTTTAAGAGATAGTGTCTAGGCCGGGCATGGTGGCTCACGCCTGTAATCCTAGCACTCTGGGAGCCGGGTGGATTGGTCAAGGTCAGGAGTTCATAACCAGCATTAGCAAGAGCAAGACCCTGTCTCTACTATAAATAGAAAGAAATTAATTGGCCAACTAATATATATAAAAAAAAATTAGCCGGGCATGGTGGTGCATGCCTGTAGTCCCAGCTACTCGGGAGGCTGAGGCAGGAGGATTGCTTGAGCCCAGGAGTTTAAGGTTGCTGTGAGCTAGGCTGATGCCAGGGCACTCACTCTAGCCTGGGCAACAAAGTGAGACTCTGTGTCAAAAAAAAAAAACACCAATCTTTGTTTTCCAAAGTGCCTAATGATAATAGACAATAATTACTGACTAAACAACAATGAACAGCAGGAAATTTGTGTTCATATCTTTAACAATCATCAACTCCTTGAGAAGGAATAAACATCTTCCCTCCTTCTCCCCCCATTCCTTTCCCAAAAAAGATATTGATTCTATGGAAAAATTTATTCAGCAAATATTTATAGAATACAATATAGATATATGGATAAATCAGCATACAAAACTAACATAGTTATTGCCCTTATGTGGCTTACACTCTGGTAGAAAATGAGAATCTTAGAACAGAACTCATGATTTTAGAGTCAAAAGGGCATCAAGATGTCCAGCCCTCTGCCTTACTCAGGTAAAAATGTTAAATGCAGGTTAAGGCTACTAAATCCTAGAAAGAACAAGTAACTCACATGTCACAGAATCATTAAACAGTTGAGTGAGAACCACAGAGTCTTCTGCTCCTGAGTTTAAGCAGTCTTTTAACTTACGCTATATCATTTAGCTGTGGTAGTAATAGCAATAGAAAGCACTCAGTAAAGGTTAGCAATTATAATGTGCTGGTCTCTATGCTAACAGCTTTACATGGATTATCTCAACCAAACAATTTTATGAAATATACTATCATCACCCTCACTTTACAGATGAGAAAACTGAGAAACATTAAGTAACTTGGTTTAAGTTATCAACTATAGAGTGTTGGAACAGGGATTTGAATCCAAGTGTCTGACTTTAGAGGCAATGCTCCCAATTGTCCTTTTTCCAGAAAGATAACCCACTTCAAGTATAAAGGCTTCTTATGATTAACACACTTATAAACATACACAAGTAAACAGTGCTAAGCATTCTACAGTATTACCTGAAAGCACAGAGTAGCAACAATTCAGAAATATGTATCTGTTGAAAAGATGCCTCATGTACATTTGAGAAACAATACCAATGTCAAGTTAATTTGGTCAACCCCAATAACCATCTTTCAAGTATACTCCTGAAACTATTGCTATCTACCATCTCCCTTTTAGCCAAAATACCTGAGAGCCAATTAAATGCTACACTTCATTTTTAACTTGTTGGATTGTTTTTCAGTCCTCTTAAGAACACAGGGTTGCTATGATTCCAGCCAGCTCTCTATAAGTATTTATCTCTACTCCTTTATATTCAAAATGTCTTATACTTGACTACATAACTTGACCACACAATACAAATCCAATAAAGACAAAAAGACCCACTTACATGCATTGCCCTCTGTAAGGTGGTCACAAAGTCTGAAAACATAGATATTATTTTAATAAATTCTGTAATATAACATCAATAAACAATTTATTGTGTGTCCATCTGTTTCCAAACTTGATGGCCACCCTTTCAATAAAATCAAATAAGCAAAGACATAGGCAGAAAAAGCAACTCAAAGCAAAAAAGCACAGAACGTAGGCCAGGAGTGGTGACTCATGCCTATAATCGTAGCACTCTGGGAGGCCAAGGCAGATGGGAGGATTCCTTGAGACCAGCCTGAGAAAGGGTAAGACTCTGTCTCTACAAAACAGAAAAATTACCCAGGTGAGTTGGCACGTACTTGTAGTCCCAGCTACCTGGGAGGCTGAGGCAGGAGGGTAGCTCAAGCCCAGGAGTTTGAGGTCGCAGTGAGCTATGATGATGCCACTGTAATCTAGCCCAGAAAGACAGAGCAAGAAAAAAATTCAAGACTGTAAGGTAAGAGCAATAAAGCAATCAATCTCATCATTAATCCTTCCAAATCTCTACTAACCTTACAAACTAGAGTCAGAGTTTACAAAAAAAAGGGGGGGAGGGTATTAACTGAAAACTATCATATATTAAGCTAAAAGTTATTTCACTTTCACATTGATAGAAATAAACTCAGTTTTTCTAAATTTAGGACCATCAACCACCAAAACTTTAATAAAAATTTAAATTATATATTAAAAAAAGTTATGCATATAAGAGATAATTTAAGAAATTCAAGTAAGGTTGTTTTAGGTTATTTTTAAATCTAAAATATAGGTACTCAAAAATGGCCAAATGTTGAACAGCTTAATTAATCTGGTCTGAATTACAATACTAAATTTAGTATATTGAAAAATTCAAGTCCTCTTGCACATCAGCATTTTGATATAGTAATAGAGTTACAAAAATATATTTAAAATGAAACTAATAAACTGAAGGTTTATTTGCGTACAATAAATGTGGTATCTTGGGTAATAAATTAAACTAATGTTCTTTTATATTGAGGCAGTGACACAAATACAAGTCAATTTACTTTTAAAAAAATTCAATCTTGATTCACTTCAGCAATCAGGATCACATAAAACTCTAACTCACAAATGAAAGCAAAAGATCAAGCATTAAAACAAAAACAAAAAGGTTAAAGATCTCTTGTGCTTATGTGTGTAATGTTTGTGTAAACTCAAGAAGAGATATCTTTTTTTTTTTTTTGAGACAGAGTCTCGCTTTGTTGCCTAGGCTAGAGTGAGTGCCGTGGAGTCAGCCTAGCTCACAGCAACCTCAAACTCCTGGGCTCAAGCAATCCTTCTGCCTCAGCCTCCCGAGTAGCTGGGACTACAGGCATGAGCCACCATGCCCGGCTAATTTTTTCTATATATATTAGTTGGCCAATTAGTTTCTTTCTATTTATAGTAGAGACAGGGTCTCGCTCTTGCTCAGGCTGGTTTCGAACTCCTGACCTCGAGCAATCCGCCCGCCTCGGCCTCCCAGAGAGCTAGGATTACAGGCGTGAGCCACCGCGCCCGGCAAGAAGAAATATCTTTATCAAACTGGATCATCACTACAAAAGCACCTGCTTCACACCTTAAGCACAGTATGACAACCTCACGAAAAACAAAGGCACAACCCTCAAGTAACACTACAGCTATGGAATTTAGGGAAGTAGTGATAAACAGACCAATTTCAGCACAATAAAACAAGAGACAATTTCCATCAGCCATCTTTTATCAGAGCAGTCACAAATCAGTGACAGGATGACCAGACTATTGGTCAACCACTAGTCTTTCAGGTACACTCACATAAGGACAGAAGGTATTTTTCAAACACAAATGACAACACATATTTTATAGGTATATTATTTAAACCAAACTTGATAAAAGTCCTATTCACCCTCTTCCCATTAACCCACCTTTTCTCCCAACCTCCCACCTTTTCTACCATCTTTTTCAGGACCTCATCTATCCAAGTATGGACAGTAAATGGAAACACCTGAAATCCCCAGACTTCCTTCATGCCTGCCTGATATAGGGATCTCTTTTCCTTATTTGGGTTATCTTTTAATCTTAAGTCAGTATCTTCCTTTGAAGTACGATATTTCCCTCTTCCTCTTTTCATATTTAAGTTTTTGTTCAAAATCAGAAAAGCTCTTCCTTTTGTTAATAATAGTAAAGCTCTAATCACAGCTTTTAAGTGTACTGCAGAAAATAAATACATCCCAAATTTTCCACTCAATTCTTTAGGCCAGTCACAGGAGTAGCATAGCTATAACGTAAATTGAGAGAGAATTGTTGGTACCAGAATGTAAGATCTATGAGGTCAGGGATTTTGTCTGCTTTGTTCAGACTCCAGCATGAAATGGCATCTTGTGTACAGAAGGCATTCCGTGATTACAAGGATAACGGCTGGGCTTTCTTTCAGTTGGAACCATCTTCCAGTAATTCCCCAAAATGACGAACACAAATGGAAAAAGGAGAAATACCCAATCAATACATGTTCTCTAGGCCTTTTAGAAAACATGGAGTTGTTCCTTTGGCCAGCTACATGCAAATCTACAAGAATGGTGATACTGTAGACATCAAGGGAATAGGTACTGTTCAAAAAGGAATGCCACACCAATGTTACCATGGCAAAACTGGAAGAGTCTACAATATTACCCAGCATTCTGTTGTCATGGTTGTAAACAAACAAGGGCAAGATTATTACCAAGAAAATTAATGTGCCCATTGAGCATATTAAGCATTCTAAGAAGCCAAGATAGCGTACTGAAACACATCAAGGAAAATGGTCAGAAAAAGAAGGAAGCCAAAGAGAAATGTACCTGGGTTCAAATGAAGCACCAGCCTGCTCCACTCAGAGAAGCAAACTTTGAGAGAACCAATGGAAAGAAGCCAGAGCTGCTGGAACCTACTCCCTACGAATTCATGACATAATAGGTATAAAAAAATAAAAGACCTCTAGACTGTTTAAAAAAAAAAAAAAGAAGAAGAATGATTGGAGGGCTACAGACTAAATACGATTTGATTATCCTTTACTTCTCAGGGGACTGGTAGTCAGGAGTAAATAACAGAAAGCTTCCCAAATCTAAACTTGATCTATATATTCTATCATTGGGAGTGCTTTAATTATTTCCTTTGTAAGGGACTAAGTAGGGTCACCTGTGTCCAACAAATAATGCCACTTCCTTACCTCAGAGGTAAATACTTTAGTCAAAACAAACAAAAACACTTTGCCCATATAGGTTAAGTACTCATGAGTGATAGAGACACTACTAGATTCTCTCACATATAAAAACATCTATTAACTATCTCTCTTCAATATTAGGAGTACTCTTGACACCTACAATAAGAAAATAAAATGCAATCAGATTTAAGAATCAGCAATAGGACTTTCAAACTTAAAAGTGCTCAGACCCTTACAAATTACTCTGCAAAATTTTTTTTTTTTTAAGACAGACTCTAGGCCAGCGCAGTGGCTCACGTCTGTAATCCTAGCACTCTGGGAGGCTGAGGGGGGCGGATTGCTCAAGGTCAGGAGTTCAAAACCAGCCTGAGCAAGAGCGAGACCCCATCTCTACTATAAATAGAAAGAAATTAATTGGCCAACTCATATATATAGAAAAAATTAGCCGGGCATGGTGGCGCATGCCTGTAGTCCCAGCTACTTGGGAGGCTGAGGCAGGGGGATCGCTTGAGCCCAGGAGTTTGAGATTGCTGTGAGCTAGGCTGATGCCATGGCACTCACTCTAGCCTAGGCAACAAAGTGAGACTCTGTCTCAAAAAAAAAAAAAAAAGACTCTCACTCTGTTGCATGGGCTAGAATGCCATGGTGTCAGCCTAGTTCACAGCAACCTCAAACTTCTGGGCTCAAGCGATCCTCCTGCCTCAGCCTCCAGAGTAGCTGGGACTACAGGCATGCGCCACCATGCCCAGCTAATTTTTTCTATATATATTTTAGTTGTCCAGCTCATTTCTTTCTATTTTTAGTAGAGATGGGGTCTCACACTTGCTCAGTCTGGTCTTGAACTCCTGACCTTGAGTGATCCACCCGCCTTGGCCTCCCAGAGTGCTAGAATTACAGGCGTGAGCCACTGCACCTGGTCCAAATTATTCTACATATTTTTTTAGCAAACCTGCTTCATCTCAAGTATATACCACCTATCAAACAAAACTTAATTCACTTGTTTTATTTTCTATTACACATTTGGTTCTACCTCATAACATAACCACATTTTAAAACAGTTTTCCATAAAGGAAAAAGTTTTTCCTATTTCTATCATATTAATGAACTTTTCATTCACAACCTATTCTGAAGTGAAGGACATTCTACATAGACAAAAATCACAGCAATCTTATCCTCCCTATATCACCGCCAGTGATTGGTTCCATCTCTAAGAGTAGCAAGAGGCTGGGCTCGGTGGCTCAAGCCTGTAATCCTAGCACTCTGAGAGGCAGAGGAGGGCGGATTGCTCGAGGTCAGGAGTTCGAAACCAGCCTGAGCAAGAGCAAGACCCGTCTCTACTATAAATAGAAAGAAATTAATTGGCCAACTAATACACATAGAAAAAATTACTGGCACCTGTAGTAAAAAATTACTACAGGCGCATGCCTGTAGTCCCAGCTACTCGGGAGGCTGAGGCAGCAGGATTGCTTGAGCCCAGGAGTTTGAGGTTGCTGTGAGCTAGGCTAATGCCATGGCATTCACTCTAGCCTGGGCAACAAAGTGAGACTCTGTCTCAAAAAAAAACAACAACAACAAAAAATAAAAGTAACACAAGTTGATTAATAGTCAACAGTCTACTTCCAAAGTTTGTCTCTCTCCTCTAAGTATCAGACCATATCTGACTGGATCCTTTGTTCTCAAGTATACAAAACAAGTTTTCCAAGTAGTGTTGTTTCTAAACTTTAAGATTTTGAATTTTCAAGAAACAAATCAATTTAAAGCCAATAAATATAATCTTGATGATATTTCAACATACTGTAAAAGAAAACTTTGAACTCATTTTATATTTAGCAAGTTAATAAACTATTTGGTATGCCAAAAACTTTAAACTGGTAAACTGTGCTTTAAATGTTACAAACTATATTAAATATATGTCTACTATATGAACTAACAAGTTAAAATATAATTGATTAAGCTACAGGGTTCATGCAGTTAAACAAGTTATTATAAAGGGTATCATTATAAAAAATGTTATGCCAAGCAATTAACAAAATATTGCAGATGTGGTCAGTTAGCTACAGTAAAATAAAAAGAAAATTTACTTGAGATCTCTTCTGTGTCATGATTTACCATAATTCATAAGCAAAGTATTTATGGTTGCTATTAAAATTAAATTGAAGAGGAGAAATAAAGAACCTGAAATTTGAATGAAAACTTTTTTAAAAAGTATATGAGCATACATATATGGTAAGTTACCTAGAATGCTAGACATTACTAAAAACTAAATCTCAAAATCTTTAGTCTGAGAAATAAATATATACAATATATAAATTATGCTTTTAGAAAACTTCATAACTTTATCGAATTTAGTAAAGTGTTCTTTTACTGATTAAAAACTACCTGATCTGGCCAGGCACGGAGGCTCACGCCTATAATCCTAGCACTCTGGGAGGCTGAGGTGAGCAGATCGCTCAAGATCAGCAGTTCAAGACCAGCCTGAGCAAGTGCAAGACCCCATCTCTACTAAAAGTAGAAAGAAATGAGCTGGACAATTAAAAATATATAGAAAAATTAGCCGGGCATGGTGGCGCATGCCTCTAGTCCCAGCTACTCTGGAGGCTGAGGCAGGAGGATGGCTTGAGGCTGGAGTTTGAGGTTGCTGTGAACTAGGCTGACACCATGGCATTCTAGGCTGACACCACAGCACTCTAACCCAGGCAACAGAGTGAGACGCTGTCTCAAAAAAAAAACAACTACCTAATCAAATCACTGAAGTTAGTCTTCTAGGTAGTCTTCCTTAAGGGGAGAAACACAGATGGTATGTTCAAAAGTGTCAATCTTCTTAAGTCAAGTATACCCAAAGAGATTAAATCATATTAGAAATGTTTTGCTTGAAGGCCAAGTGTGGTGGCTCAAGCCTGTAATCACAGCATTTTGGGAGGAAGATTGCTTGAGGCCAAGACTTCAAGACCAGCCTGGGCAACACAGTGAATCTCTATCTCTACAAAAAATTTAAAAATTAGCTGGGCATGGTGGTGTATGCCTCTAGTCCTAGCTTCTTGGGAGGCTAAGGCAGGCGGATGCTTGAGCTTGGGAGTTTGAGGCTACAGCCAGTTATGCTCTGGCCACACTGTACTCCAGCCTGGGCAATAAAGTGAAACCCTGTCTCTTAAGAAAAAAAAACTGGGGAGTAGTCTAGATTACCTATCTGAGGTCTGCCCTGTTTCTAGGAATCTTATCCCATACCCCCAACTAATAAGTTTTCTTAGTCATCAATTCTACTAACAAAATGGGTAAGATATTATACATTCTACACTAAAACTTTAAAGCTGTCAATATAAATAGCAGTATTCTGTTCCACTGCAATTCTGAAAGTAGTTCACCAAGGGAAAAAAATAAAAAAAATCAAGTACAATGTGAAGACTCACTGAAAATCCAGAAATACTATTCTCCCAAATTCTCTTACCCCTAATCATGATTTTATATTTTAAACTATTACTTGAATAAATTTTGCTATTAGAATTTTGTAATTTAAAAAAAAACTTTATTATTCTGATACCATCAGTAATTTACCAATTAATTTTCCTTTAAGTCAGTGAATTGTGAAAGGCATATTTAACAGAAAATGTAAAATATCACATGTTGTATTTTAAGAAGTTAGTTTTAGAGTTAGAATTAATACTATCACTACTTCCTATGCTAGGTAATGTTATTTAATACTTAAAATATTAGTTACATATAATACATAAATATTCATAAAATATACATTATAGGCCTTATAGTGCTTACCACAGGCTGTGTTCTTACACTGACTGTATAGAAAGAGGACCTAGAGTAAACCCTACCTGATATACACCCAAGGCCCTGTGTCTGGTCTGTATTGTGAACAGGGGGATATGGAGTGGAGAAAAAGAGAGAGAGAGAGATGAGACAGAGATACATGAGAGATAGATGAGATGAGAGTGACAGTGGGAGTGAAAGACACAGAGAGAGAAAGAGAGAGAATATGTGTAACTAACACCAATAAGTGAATACCATTCACTCCCGGTATCATGTACAATAAAAGCAATGTTTGGCTGGGTGCAGTGGCTCACGCCTGTAACCCTAGCTCTCTGGGAGGCAGAGGCAGGGGGATTATTTGAGCCCAGGAGTTCGAGACCAGCCTGAGCAAGAGTGAGACCCCATCTCTACTATAAATAGAAAGAAATTAATTGGCCAACTCATATATATAGAAAAAATTAGCCGGGCATGGTGGCGCATGCCTGTAGTCCCAGCTACTTGGGAGGCTGAGGCAAGAGGATTGCTTGAGCCCAGGAGTTTGAGGTTGCTGTGAGCTAGGCTGACACCATGGCACTCACTCCAGCCTGGGCAACAAAGTGAGACTCTGTCTTAAAAAAAAAAAAGAAATGTTTACCAACCCATTTACAAGGGCATGTTTGCAATCCTTTCACTGTTGGCTCAGCCACTTTTTAATGAATCTCCACAATCACTGATACTATGGCAAATTCTACTCTTCTAACAGTGCCAAGAGACAATTATCATCATATTTTAATTCAAAAGACTCCATAAAAAATGTTTTATAGGAAAAAATAACTTTCAACAAAAGCCACTTTTTCTGATCTTGTCAACTTGTGAATTAGCCTTTCTTAGAAACACAGCTATTTAGACACTACACCATTCCTTCAGATGATGTAATCTTAAGGGACTTAGTAATCATAATATGTGAATTACTAACATAAAACAGTATTTACTGACATGACTAGACAAATAGAAAAGGCTTTCTCACCTATTCCTGGAGTCTTCATAGAAATCAGACATCCAGTATAAGAAAACAGGTGTTGAAAGTTCTGCTGGGTCACTTCTCATAGAATAATCACATCAACAAATCCGAAGGATAATGTATAAGAAACAGGGAAAATCTTAACTAATGGATATGAAAGCTCTAATAAAAATACTACTTTATGCTAATAACACAACATAAACAATCACTGAAGAAACTGTGATAAGACTTTATGAGAGCAAAAACAAATGAAGACGGGAAAACACAAACAACCATTTTTTTAAAAAAGGGACAAAGAAGGCATTGAGAGTAAGCAGCACAGGGGGAAAAAGAAGATTATCCCTGAAAGAATATCTCTTGACTAAAAAAAAAATCTGCCCTGAATACTTAATTTTAAAAGTTCTATTGTAACAACACACTGCCCATTTGGGAGGCCTACAAAAACAATTCCTTAAAAAACTGCCATTTTAATATTACTTTCGTTGTATTTGTAAAAGGCTTGTATACTTGGAAAAGATTATAATAATAATTAGAATAGCTTGTCTCACTATTTATTTAGAAATGCTCTATTTAAAAGTAAGCCAACAATAGGAACTTTGCTATTGCACAACAGAGAAAGTAAATGAAATAATATCTATTAACAATTCAGTGTCCATGGCATGTTTCTCCATCTCCCAGAACATACTGTGACTTACACTGTCTACCCTGAACAATTTACTACTTCTCCATCCATGCAGTAGCTCAAATAAAAAGAGTTCCTGTGTTAATCCCACAATAAACCTCAGTAATTCTCACATCACAGTACTTGTAAACGTTTGTTAACAGAAAAAGAATGTTTTTCCCAAAATAGCTACATAACACTAAGACTACTCAAATTCCTAAATAATCCTTTTACAAGACTTCTGCCAACTTTATTTTGATACATTAAACATGTGGATCCTATTTTAAAAGCTCTTTAACTGTGACTTTATCAAAACAGCTTCCTAGTTGTTCATGTCTTTTTTTAGTTTTCAAGTTGTTTTTAGAAGAACTTGAATACTGATGAATTTAGGCTGCTATCAAATGGTTCAGAAGCATTTTTGCCAAATAAGATGGGCAAATGTCCTAGTTCTTCTAACTCTGACATTAGAGGTCATGCAACTTTAAAAAATGAAGAAATAAGTATTTCCAACACTCAGCCTTTCATTTTAAAAATTATTTCAGTGTTATTTTCACACTCAACGTTTAATACAATCTTTTTTTTTTTAAGGCTATTAGGCTTACAGTATAAAAAACTGATCTACCACATAAAGCTGGTCAGTTTACTCTTCATGGATCTCTAGGAGATGTGGGGCACTAATGATACTAGCAGTTTCAATTTAAGAAGAATGACATCTAAAAACGAAGGGGCAGGCAAGAGAAGCCGGAGTTGATAAGACAAATAATTCAAAGCCACTAAGGAGGAAGGAGATGGTGAGAGGCATAGACAGAAGAGCGAGAAAGAAGATTTAACAAGGAAGTGAAGTGGAGCGCAGAATAAGGCAGAAGCTAATGAGGAAACAAATGGGAAAAGGTAGTGTGTTCAAATAAGGCATGCACCAGGAAGAGAAGAGCACAAGGTAGCCCCAGTGCTTTCGTGTGAAAGAGATGCTTGCACACTGAAGCAGAGAGAAGGGGGAAGCAGTTGACTTTCAGGCGTTTGAGCAAACTCCTATTCTCTCCCCGCGCCTCTCCTAGCCCTCAACCGAGAGCGGAGGCGGCGACTGGGGAAGGGGCCTACCCAGGAGCCAGGCCGGCGCTGGCTCCCCAGGTTCCCCGGCAGTGGGGAAAAAGGCAAGGATTCGGAAGGGCAGAAGCCCGGGCCGCAGCTCGGAGGCACCCCGAAAACGGTCCTGGGGCCTCGGCGATGCGGCCAGCCGTTTTCCCTCCGGCGGGGCGCCGAGCGGCCTTACCTGAGGCAAGGGAGGGAAGCGAAGTCTAGGGCGTCTGGCTCGCGCCCGCCGCCAAACCCCCTGCTGTACTCAGCCCAAGTTTCCAACGGAGGCGCGACCCTGCCTCAGCCGCCGCTTCCCCCTCGGGGTCTCGGCCACCGCCTCCGCCACCTCCGGGGCTGTTTACACCGCCGGGCCCCTCACACCGCCGCCGCCGCCGCTGCCGCCTTCTCTCCACCCTAGCGCCGCTGCCGATTCGGCTGCCGCCACCTCCTCCGCCGCAGCCTCGTCTCTCTGGAGCATCTTCCAACCACCGAACGCTGAGAAACAGAGACTCCAGCCGCGCCGGCAGGAAACTCCCCCGCAACTGCTAGGGGAACGAGGCAGTCAGAGCGCCGGCGGCTTTTCCGCCATTGAGCAGCAGCCGCTCGGCTCCTTCTGCAACCCCCTCCCCCCACCCCGTCCTTCCACGCCCCTCGGGGAGCCCCGCCCTCGGCTCCCACCCATTGGGACGCCGCGCGTCCTCTCCCGGTCCCCGGTTCGCTGAAAGACCTGCCAATCATATCTTTCCCTCCCAGTTTGGCTCCCCCTTCACCTTCGTACTTAGTTTTCCCCGCCCACACGGCCCCGCCTCTGACTTCCTAATTTCCCATTGGGCAGCAGGTTCCACCTTCAATTGGCAAGGTCAACTATCCATCAAACACCGCCCACTAAGTGAGACCCAACCCTTCATTACCATTTACTTCATTCAGCCCCGCCTCCGCTAGGTACTGCCTCCAGAACGTCAAGGACCAGCCCACCCCACCAGCCATAAGTAGAGCCCTCCGTCAATCAAATAACGCCCACCTGCGCTCCGCCTCGCCAAGCCCGAGCCCTTGAGACTTCCTTATTTTATTGGTCCAAATGGTGGTTCCAACCCTCAGTCATTGGCTTTTTCTGTGTGTCCGTCACTGAACCAATTTCCAAGTCCGTCACACCGGCTTTTTTCAAATGAAGGCGCAAAAGGCGGGGAAGTATCCGAAAAGCGATTGGTTAGTTTTCAAAAACGGCCAAACCCAGACAGTGTGTGCGAATCCTTTCCATTCTGCGAGGACTGTGCCCCCTTCCTTTTGACCTCTAAGCCTTGGGTAAAATAAGCGCCATAAAGGAACCCAAGGGCTGTCCGGTTACAGGTGTGGAGTCCTAGTCCCACCCGGAATTGCGGGGCGTTGGCTACTGATTGGCTAACAACGGCCTTCTAGGCCCTCATTGGAGGATATGGACGCCTCTCTTCGACGCAGAGACGGGAAGAGGTGGCACAGGCGAAGGCAAGAAGCGGGCTAGGGAGAGGCGGTTGTTTTGCTTCAGCACGGGTGGGGCGCACGCGGGAGTGGGAACCGGGAAGGCCGGGTTCTGGGGAGGTGCTGCTGGGAGGGGAAAGGCCCGGATGTTCCCTAACAATGAAATCATCGCCGACCAATCAGAGCTGCTGAGCTGGCATACCTGCCTGACCTGTCTCCAGGAGGGAAAGGAGTGGGCGGGAAATTAGGGTGTCGGAAGAGGAGGAAAAGCGACATGAGAAAGTGGGACAGGAGATCCCTTCAGGAGGATTCTGTGCTGTTAGGGATTATTCTTATTACTTCTAGGCCCCCACAGCCTAGCAGTCAGCCCTTGGCATTTCCGTGTTTTGTTTCCCAGTTAGCATTGATTTTAAAATCATTCCACAATTCATTCCACGTTTAGTGAACGCCTGCTATTTGCCAGCCACTGCATGTAGAACTGGAGATACAAAAATAAAATAGTCAATCCCAGTAAAAAATGATAGGTGCTATAATTGAAACATGTGCAAGGGGTGGCGAGGACATAAAGGATCTTCCCTGTGGATAAGTTTACCAAGGAAGGATTCACAAAGACACAGGATGAGTCAAGAATGAATGATACTTCAGGCTGAAGAGGGAAGTGGGCATGACTCACCCAGCAATCAAATTAAACCAGACAGTGCTGCCAGGTTAATTACCCAAACGAGAAACAAAACTAAAGGGTAATAGAAACATTTAAATATTTACCTTAAGAGAGATGGATTATTTTGTAATCCAAGTGCCCTAAAAGAGGATTTAAATCTTATTCATACTTTGATGTAAATTGGGTTAGGCAGACAATTTAAGATGAGAGCCAAAAGAGTGCCATTTGGGTTAGGGACTGTCGATGTTTTGGGGAGAAGGGCAAATTTAGTAATAGGACAATTGCCCAGGCCATGGTGAGGATGGCAGAAATAAAGACTTGATTGCAATTCAGACATTTTAAACTTACTCCTAAAGTCTATGTAAGAATGGTGTTTCTTACTGCATAGTGAACAGACCACCAACATCAGAATCACCTGGGGTGCAGATTCTCAGGTCTACTCCTTCCTACAAAATCAGGGACTCTGGAGATGAGGCTCAGAAAGGTAAATTTTTAAATAGTTCCCAGTTGATTTTTATGGGCACCAATGTTCAAGACCCTCTGGCATAGGGTAATGGAGGCAAACATAAACTAAAATTCCATTTGCTCCCTTTTGCATGTTGGGAGGACGTATTTATATCTCACCTTTCCCTTCTACCCTTTATTATCAATGTCAAGTCATACAGTCCTCAGGAAGTATTACTTAAACGACTTATACATTTCCTTAAGTCATACTCCTTTACCTGATACACCTTATGCTTGTATAAGGAGAAGGGAGTCTGGGATCTCAACTTCCAAAATGGGAACCATGCTAAGGATTAAAAGGTGAAGACAGCTGGGGACCTTTCTCTTGCAAATTCAAGCAACCTCAGAAGGGCAATGGTTTTCCTTCTCACTTTCCCTTCAATGACCCCCAAACTAATACAAAGTCATTTGTGATATCGGTGGGATAATGATTGCATCTCATTCATTCTTTCAATTACCAAAAGAAAAAAAATGTATTGCGATACCCCAAAAACAGATATTTAGGTTAACTATGCTGTATGCTTTACTTAAAACTCTAAATTGTTAAAGAAGGACAAATAAGATTCACAACTTTGAAAACAAAACTGGTATGTACCATCATAAACATAATGTGTCATAAACATTGAGTACCATCATAATGGGCTCTACTACTAACTAGCTGTGTGATTTGAGTTAGTAACAAAGCTCTCTGAGCCTTGGTTTGTTCTGCAAAATGGGAATCATAACATCTTCCTCCAGAACTGGATGAAGAGCTTTAGATGCTCTTAGCAGTACAACGCACTCCCCAATATATAATTTAAAATTGAAACAATATTAAATGTAATGTAGAAAAGGTTTTGATTTTTCCCACATTGGCTATCAATACTCCTGACATTCTTAAGTAAGACATCAGAAAACAATTTTCTCCCAATAAATTTGGGTGACCCTATTTTGCTGGTTGTCCTAAGCCCACACCTGGTCACAAGTAATGCAGTGTTGCCCACTTCACATGATTATTTCAAAGATTAAATAGGATGTGGTGCATAATGGCACCTAAGACATTGACTAGCAGTTGAAATCTGAACTTTATATGTCACATAAAAGAAGTTCAATTTATTCATTCAGCATATTTATTTACATGCCTATTATATGCAGATTTAAGTGAATTGATCTACTCCCTTCTTAACCACTGGAAAGGTTCCACTAATAAACCTGTTTTCTTCATTTAGAAACAATTGACCAGTTCTACTCTACAAATATTTATTAAGCATCACTGTAAATCAGATACTGTGGTAGGTCACAAGGCTGTCTTTTGTTTTTGAGACAGAGTCTTACTTTGCTGCCCTGGCTAGAGTGCCATGGCATCAGCCTATCTCAAAGCAACCTCAAACTCCTGGGCTCAAGCGATCCTCCTGCCTCAGCCTCCCAAGTAGCTGGGACTATAGGCATGTGCCACCATGCCTGGCTATTTTTTCTATATATTTTAGTTGTCCAGCTCATTTCTTTCTATTTTTAGTAGAGACACATCTCATTCTTGCTCAGGCTGGTCTCAAACTCCTGAGCTCAAACGATCCTCCCCCCTCAGACTCCCAGAGTGCTAGGATTATAGGCGAGAGCCACCATGCCCAGCCCCCAGCCAAGGGCTGTCTTTGAAATTGACCATTACTATTTTCTTAGAAATATTCAACCCTGGTCTTCATAAAACCACAAACCACAACCTAGGTTCTCTTAAAATTGCTCCTCAAAAATTTCCAGAGAAGAACCCCTTAGGACTAAGGATTTTTATCCCAAGCTATCTGGGGATTTAGCAAGAAGCCACATATGCTGAAAAATTACCTTAAAAATCCATAAGAGGCCGGGCGCCGTGGCTCACGCCTGTAATCCTAGCTCTCTGGGAGGCCGAGGCAGGCAGATTGCTCAAGGTCAGGAGTTCAAAACCAGCCTGAGCAAGAGCGAGACCCCATCTCTACCATAAATAGAAATAAATTAATTGGCCAACTAATATGTATAGAAAAAATTAGCCGGGCATGGTGGTGCATGCCTGTAGTCCCAGCAACTTGGGAGCTGAGGCAGCAGGATCACTTGAGCCCAGGAGTTTGAGGTTACTGTGAGCTAGGCTGACGCCACGGCACTCACTCTAGCCTGGGCAACAAAAGTAAGACTCTGTCTCCAAAAAAAAATCCATAAGAATTTTGTCCTCTGCTCCATATCTGTTAATATGAGTGGTTTTTTTGTTTGTTTGTTTTTTGTTTTGAGACAGAGTCTCACTCTGTCTCCTAGGCTAAAGGGCAGTGGTAACATCACTGCAACCTCAAACTCCTGGGCTCAAGGGATCTCCTGCCTCAGCTTCCCTGGTAGCACTACAGGCATGTGTCACCACATCTGGCTAATTTTTATTGCTTTTTTTTTTTTGTAGAGATGGGGCCCTTGCTCTTGCTCAGGCTAGTCTTGAACTCCTGGCCTCAAGCAATCCTCCTGCCTCACCCTCCCAAAGTGCTAGGATTGTAGGCATGAACCACCATGGCAGGCCCTGCTAATATGTATTTCAATATTAAAATAATGTTTAAAATTCTTACCATCATGTGGAAAAAAAGTCTTTTAAAAACCACATTGTATTAATTGGAAATTAATTAGAAAACCCAAACTGTGGGTTAAATCTGTGGAGGGAGGCATTTTCTCACAAAACAAGGAATCTAAAGGAAGACAGTGGTGTCTTGTTCAGTATTTCTAAAATCTTGTTGCCCCATGATTGCAAGACAGTTCAGATCAGATGTCCAAGTTCAAGTCAGTAAGAGTGAGGAAATCACATGACCACCCCTAGCTGCAAGGGAGACCAGGAAATTAGGGAACTGTGATATAATGAGTAGCTTAGAGCAAAGATTCCTAAACTTTACCAAGAAGTAAAGAAACATTGAATCTCTCCAACTATCATTTACACTTACCACTATTTTGAAATTATGGGAATGATTAGGTCCACTACTAGATCTTATTATTTCATGCATTAATAAAGAAGCATGTCACTTTTTTTGTCTTTTTAATAGTTGGATAACTGTGTTTCATTACAATTGGTATCTTTTGTAATCTTGTGAATTTTATGTATTTAGAAATATTATTTTGAGAAGGAATTCACAGGATTCATCAAAGGGACCCTTCCCCTCTCCCACAAAAAAAAAAAGGAGTGGGTAGGATAGTCCCCCTGCTAGGAACAGTAACCTCTGACTCAGCAAGGACCTTGTTTCTTTCATTGTGCATAGTACACAATAGATGCTCAGTATATACTTATTGAATTGCATTTGGAGGACCTCAAGTAGTTTACTGAATGTTTTCCCTTTCCTCAGTGCCACCACTACAAGGCTGAGGCTTTCTCTCAACCCAACTTCCTCCTAAGACAGGAAGTTGATCAAGCTATCACCATCCTGCATGCAATCCACACAGCCCAAAAGACCAGTGCTGGCTTCCTCAGAGCCAGATCCTCCTTTGTGTTTCAAAGTGAGTGTCATGCACATGAGATGATATGATTGAGATTATGATTACAACACAGTGGGTGGTATTAGAAAAAGTAGTCACATGGAACCCAACTATAAATGCCATAAAACTACAAAAGTTTAAATATACTTGGTTGTGGAAAAATCCAATAACTGCCATTTATGTAAACAGTTTAGCATTTGTGCCCAAGTTCATTTACATTATTCATTTACTTTGTTGTGTTTTATTTTCTTTTTACAATAAACTATACATTACTGCCAATTCTTCATCCTTTCCTTCTTAGTAGCATTGCCATTTGTTCATACAATATAATGGTTTGCTCATGATTCAAAAACATAAAGGAAACATCTCACTACTTTTCCCTTATTTTCCTTCCACATCTGCAACCACTCTTTTCCCGTTTACTTGTCTGAAAGCTTTTTTTCTCCTGCTAATGAAGCTGGGCTTGAGCGCTGATCTTAAGAATCTATGCAGACTCTGAGGATGCAGCAGACATCAAGGAGATGAACGTAGAAATAAAGTCACAGGTTGATTAGTCTAAGAACAAGCATGTGGTGATACAGACGTAAGAAACCCAAAAATGAAAAATTCATGGTGAAAGAAAGGACTTCAGTGCTATTAGTATAAAAAGTTTAATAATAAGGCCCACATTTAATGTCCTTTAGATAAAGGCCTAATATTTCTCACAAATAGCAGAGACATCAGCAATTAGATAACTGTTTTGGAGGCAGGTATCAGGCTGCAGGAAGGTTAGAGATCAGGGTAGAAAAATCCAGACTCTGAGGCCAAATAGAAATTGTGTTGGGAAAGAAAGCCAGAGACTCCCAGCAGAAAAGCCAGAGCAGAGTAGCAGGAGAAATGTCTGGTAAATGAGTCAGTGAAAGGGCAAACTGGGGCTTCTTATGTTCTCCTTGCTTGGAACCAGAATTTTTTCCAGAATTTGGAGGTAGATTCAAGCCTTATATAAAGGTTAAGTTACAAGTCTACAGATAATTGGGGACCAAGTACAGGGAGCTCTTTCACAGTGAGAGTTTGCAGTCTCTGTAGTTGGTTTGTGTTTTGTTTTGTTTTGTTTTTTCAAAATTTTTTATTAGGAAAAATTTCAGGCACACACAAAAATGGAGAGAGTAATATTATATTAAATATGATGGACGCATGTACCTATCACAGAGCTTAAACAATTGTCAAAATTTTGCTATATTTTGAAGTTTCAGTTTTTAGCCAACTGATTTCTGTACCATCTTCCTTGCAAATATGCCCACTTCTCGTGCCTCCAGCTACTGCCTCAATGCATCTGAGCTCCAAGTGTAGAGCACCAGCCTCATCCTCTTGATGTGTCCTCAGCTGCCTAATGGATTTGTCAATTTCAATGTCCCATAGCGCTTCAGTCTGGCAGTGTTACAGCAAGTGTTACAGCGGGTGGTCCTGAGGACAAACAAATGAAGTGGCATACAGAGAGTCAGAGTCAGAGAATCAATTCACTGGTGGGCTCAGAGGGGTCTCGCCACCAAATTCTGAGCCTCATCTACCTATTTTTTCCCACTTTTATTAAGTTGGGGTGGTCCAAGGGGTGGGATATCAGGTGACTAATGCCCACCAGGTTATAGGTTAGTATTATGTTGATACACCAGGTAATAGGTTCAATGTTATGCTGATGGGACAGGTAATAATAGGTTAGTTGATAGGCCAGGTAATAAGTTTAGTGTTATGCTGATGTGCCAGGTAATAGATTAGTGGCTGGGCCTGGTAATAGGTTAGAATTATGCTGATGCAGGTCTTCCTCAAGGGTTGGGAGTTTCAGGTGGTTCATGTGCCCACAAGTAATAGATGAGGGTTTTCCTTATCAGCAGACACTATTGGTTGCCTTCCTGGTAGCCTCCCTAACTTGATCTTTGTCCTGCTACAGATTTAAATTGAAGTGCATAAAGGCACATGCTTTGGGGGAGGCCGAGCTGCTCCCCAGCCTCAGGGATTAGCCTTAATTACTCTAACCTATCTATGATAATCTCATTCCCTCTTTTGGATGATTGGTTTAGGAATGTGCATGTGATGAAAGTCAGGCTAATTACACTTGATAGGAAGTATGCTGGAGGTGGGGGGATTCTGAAAAGTTTTCTTTACTCTTATAAGGAACACAAGAAAGGAACCCATTCTTTCTTGGAGCCAGAGTCCTGCAGTTGTATCTCAATTATTCCACTTACTAGCTAGTGACTCTGGTTATTTTACTTATCTGTATCTCAGTTTCCTTATCTATAAAATGGGGGTAATAGAACCAACTCATAGAGTTGCTGTGAGGACCAAAACAATTAACTTCTGTAAAGTGCTTAGAATACTGTCTGGCCTATCAAAAGTGCTATGCAAATTTTAGCCATTATTATTATTTTGTGAGGATCTGATTCTTGGAGCTGTGGCAGCCATCTTGTGACCATGGAGGGACAAGCTTGAGGGTGAAGACCAAGTCACTATGCATGAGAGACAGGAAATGTGGAAAGGACCGTAATCATTGATGATACTATCAGACTACTGAATTAAACAACCTGGAGCCTCCCTACCACTGGATTTCTCATTAAATGAGATAATAATTTTCCTTATCATATGTGCCTCTTTGGGTTGAATTTTCTATTACTTGAAGCCAAAAGCATCCAAATTGATACATATGCCCCAAATCAAATTTTTTTCTCCCCCAAACTCACTCAAATTTATTGCCTCTGTTAAGACATCACAATTTCCCCATTCAGCCTTCTTTACAATTCCCTACATCTAGCCAGTTTTGTCAGTTTCCTTCCAACTTTTTTTCCTCCCCATTAGCAAAATCACCATTAGTGGCAAAAAAAAAGAAAAAAAAATAGAGTAGGTAATGTCTTGAAATAGCCCTCATGAGAGAGAAGGGGCTCATATAACATGAAAGTATTAATCATAGCCATCTCTGTCTTGTTCACAGAGACTAGCACATAGTAGGTATTCAATACAGATTTGATGAATAAATAGATGGAGGGATGGAGGGATAGATGGATGAGGCATTTTCCAAGTGAAGATTTTTCAGAGAAAGAAATCCCGTTGCCACATAAGTTTGTTTATTCTATAAACCATTAAACAAACTTGCTTCAAGATTTCTTAGAGCCTTCAAGATGTTCCTACATATTAAGAATCAAGAAGGGGCACAAAGAGATGTAAAGGTCATAGGAAACCAAGAAAGGGGGAAGGGAGAAGAGATGAGGGGTAAAAACCTACCTATCGGGTACAATGAACACTATTTGGGTGATAGGCACACTAAAAGCCCCGACTTAACCACTATAAAAGATATCCCTGTAACAAAAACATTTGTATCCCCTTAATATTTTGAGAAAAAAAATCAAGAGGGAATTCTACTACTTCTTATCATCCAAGCTTAATTGACTAGGCAGGCATTTGTTCTACAGTCACTATTTTCTATGCTTGCTTTCCTATCTACTCATTCTCATTTTATAGAAGGAAAAAATGCTAGTGATAGCAATGAAGTGTCACTGTATGGGCAAATTTGGGGAGATTATGTGTGAATCTATTTTTGTGATTCCAGTGTAGCTTATTTATATTTGAACAATGTGTACATATTCTAAAGTCTAAATATTGGAAATTCCATGCTAAAACACTCTTGATGCAAATATATACCACTGCATATTGTAAGTTAAAACCCCAGAGCAAACTGATAATGATGAAGCTTAGCTGAGCATGGAAAGTACACACAGGAACTTTGGAAAACCACAACCAACCTAAAATAATATAGATGAAACGCTGACAATAGTACTGTCCTTGAAAATTGTGGGAACTTCCACCAACCATATATGCACATATACCATGGCAGCTTGGCATGCATCCAGTCTTCTCAGAAAAACCCTTAATTATTCCTCACTAAACTCTAATAATTTGCTAATTTTAGTGCATGACTATCAGAATCTCATAACCTTTAATAAGTCAGTAGGCTTCAAGTAGATCTTAGTTGTATGTGAAAATTAATGTCATTGGAATTGGCTGAGATAATGCTTATAAGAATTGGTACCGCCCTTTTGAAAATGACTTCAAAGAGGTCATGGCCTGCCTAGATTGGTTCAATGTGCACAGTGATCATATATTTATCTCCTTTTTTTTTTCTTTTTTTTTTTTTTTATTTTATTTTTTTTTGAGACAGAGTCTCATTTTGTTGCCCAGGCTAGAGTGAGTGCCGTGGCATCAGCCTAGCTTACAGCAAGCTCAATCTCCGGGACTCAGCGATCCTACTGCCTCAGCCTCCCGAGTAGCTGGGACTACAGGCATGCGCCACCATGCCCGGCTAATTTTTTGTATATATATATTTTTAGTTGGTCAATTAATTTATTTCTATTTTTGGTAGAGACGAGGTCTCGCTCAGGCTGGTTTTGAACTCCTGACCTTGAGCAATCCACCCGCCTCGGCCTCCCAAAGTGCTAGGATTACAGGCATGAGCCACCACGCCCGGCCAGTTTATCTCCTTTTATATTGGGGCCTGTGAAGGAGGGACCCAGATTAGCTTTTACACAAAGCCTATTTTCCTAGTGGCCACTAATTACTGTCTACCACATTAGTCCAGTCCAGGTGTCCTCAAACTACGGCCGCGGGCCACATGCAACCCGCCGAGGACATTTACTTGGTCCACCAGGTGTTTTTGCCACCACTGCCTGTCCTGCTTAGCAGCCAACTTGTCCTGGGCCCACAGTGTGAATGCGTGGAATGTGCACCGCACTCTCCAACGGCCCTCCAACAGTCTGAGGGACAGTGAACTGGCCCCCTGTTTAAAAAGTTTGAGGACTCCTGGTCCAGACCATCACCTCCTCACACCTAAAGAACCTAATACCTACTAGCAATAAAAGTTACCAGCCCCTAAATCAGTAGCAACAAGATCTCCATTTGGCTAACAATTTAGATCTCCATATGGCTAACGGTGGTCAAAAGTGGAAAAAGGGAACATGAGAGCTATTTTCAATATTTAAAAAAACCTAAAAGAAATCATGTATTTACTTCTAATATTGCATTGGTCACATTTCTTACTTTCAGTCTGTAATTATATTAACTCAGTGAACAAATACTGGTTATCCCTAGTGATGTGAAGTTCAGAATAACAGATTTGTGTCTTTGATTTATAAAATAGGCTACCTTTATCCTCACTTCCACATCTTCACTCATTTTGATCCATTCTAATGTAATATTTTCTTCCTAGTCAAGTCCTTCCCATTTTTAAAGGATAAGTTCAAGATCCCAATACTGCAGTGGTCAGGGAACTCCCATTTCTCTTAAATTCCCCAGCACTTGTTGATTATATTATTTAACATGTGCTAATCCAAATCCTAAGTGTATCCTTAAATTCAACCTCAATTTAAATTATCATTCCACAAATACAGTGCTCTCAATTTGGTAAATACTCAACAAATGGATGAAACTCACTTTTTGAATGAAGCTGTATTCCTAGGACAGTTGATGAAGCTCCTCTGTCTAATTTACATAATTTATAGTGTCCTTTAAAAAAAACGAAGTTAAGCAGACTTACAGACTAGGTTTTCATCTCCCCAAACTTTTTATTATGAACATTTTTTTTTTTTTTTGGAGACAAAGTCTCACTTTGTTGTCCAGGCTAGAGTGAGTGCCATGGCATCAGCCTCGCTCACAGCAACCTCAATCTCCTGGGCTCAAGCGATCCTACTGCCTCAGCCTCCCAAGTAGCTGGGACTACAGGCATGCGCCGCCATGCCCAGCTAATTTTTTCTATATATATTAGTTGGCCAATTAATTTCTTTCTATTTATGGTAGAGACAGGGTCTCACTCTTGCTCAGCCTGGTTTCGAACTCCTGACCTCGAGCAATCTGCCCGTCTCGGCCTCCCAGAGAGCTAGGATTACAGGCATGAGCCACCTCGCCCAGCCTATTATGAACATTTTAATATGCAAAGAGAAATTCTGTATATTCTCCAGCCAGATCCAATAACTGTCACCATTTTGCCATATTGATTTCATTGCTTTCCAATTACCTATCTCTATATATTTTATATTGCTGTAAAACCATTTGAAAATAAGTAGCAGAAATCATAACACTTCACCCTCAAATACCTAAGCATGCATCTCTAACAATAATGATAATTTCCTGTAAAATTATAATGCCATTAGTATACCTAATAAAATTAATAATAGTTCAACAATGTCTTCTACTATCCAGTTTTTATTCAACTTCCCTGAATTGTCTCAAGAATGTCTCTTGCATTTGCCCTTTTTTCCCCAACCAGTATTCAATAAAGTTTTATGCATTACTTTTGGTTACTCTATCTCTTTAAACACTTTTAATCTAGAGTACTCCTTTTTCTTTTCTTTATGACATTGACTTTTTAAAGAAATAGTTACAGAAACAGTTTCTGGTGCCTTGACATCAGCCTAGCTCACAGCAACCTCAAACTCCTTGGCTCAAGTGATCCCAAGTAGCTGGGACTATGGGCATGTACCATCATGCCCGGCTAATTTTTTCTATATATTTTTTGCCCAGCAGTTTGAGGTTGCTGTGAGCTAGGCTGATGCCACGGCACTCTAGCCTGGGCAACAGAGCAAGACTCTGTCTTAAAAAAAAAATAGCACTTCTAAAAATAATTAAAGACAAAATCATTACTATTTTAGGTTAACAATTTAATTGAAATATGTTTTCAGTTTTCCTGAAATTATATTTCTTCCAGTATTATATCTTTAAAATATGACTTTTAAAAATAATAAAAATACAATTTCATATTACTTACATGAAGGTATGGACACAGTTCTAATAGAACTACTTTTAAAAATTATCCAACCTATGAGAAAAATGGCAAGACCCCATCTCTACAAAAAATAGAAAAATATTAGCCAGGCGTGGTGTTATGTGCCTGTAGTTCCAGCTACAGGGGAGGCTGAAGCAGGAAGATTGCTTGAGCTTAGGAGTTTGAGGTTGCTGTGAGCTAGGCTGATGCCAAGGCACTCTAATCCAGGCAACAGAGTGAGACCCTGTCTTAAAAAAAACAAAATTAAAAAGATACACTTTAGACAACTTTTACCATCTTGCTGGTTCTCTCATTAATGAATTAAATCTTTTATATATGTTCAGTCTTTAAAAATATTAAACATACATAATACATAAAATTCTAATTTTCTGAAAAATAATTAAAATAAAAGCTTACCTATTATCTTTGAAGGGGAAAGATCAAATAAGACACTAAAGATTAAAAGAAAAGAAGAATAATGGAAGATTCATCCATTTTAAAAAGGATGCAACTAGCACTCTGGGAGGCCGAGTTTTTTCCTAATATATATAGGAAAAAATTAGCTGGGCATAGTGGCACATGCCTGTAGTCCCAGCTACTCTGGAGGCTAAGGCAGTACAATTGCTTGAGCCCAGGAGTTTGAGGTTGCTGTGAGCTAGGCTGACGCCAGGGCACTCACTCTAGCCTGGGCAACAAAGCCAGACTGTATATATGTGTATATATATATATTAGTTGGCCAATTAATTTCTTTCTATTTATAGTAGAGATGGGGTCTCGCTCTTGCTCAGGCTGGTTTCGAACTCCTGACCTCGAGCAATCCGCCCGCCTCAGACTCCCAGAGTGCTAGGATTACAGGCGTGAGCCCCTGCACCTGGCCTATATTTAAATTATTGATAGCCAATTGCAATCCAAAATAATACCATGAAAACTTTTCTTTAAAAGATGGCTCTTTCCCCTGCCTCCATAGCTATTTACAGTGTCAAATTTAACCGTAAAGTGTAGTGATAAAAATAAGAGAAATATACGTAGAGAACTTTCACACCTATTCTGTCCATTTTGTATCCTTTTTTTTTTTTTTTGAGACAAAGTCTGGCTTTGTTGCCCAGGCTAGAGTGAGTGCCCTGGCGTCAGCCTAGCTCACAGCAACCTCAAACTCCTGGGCTCAAGCAATTGTACTGCCTTAGCCTCCAGAGTAGCTGGGACTACAGGCATGTGCCACTATGCCCAGCTAATTTTTTCCTATATATATTAGTTGGCCAATTAATTTCTTTCTATTTATAGTAGAGATGGGGTCTCACTCTTGCTCAGGCTGGTTTCGAACTCCTGACCTCGAGCAATCTGCCCGCCTCGGCCTCCCAGAGTGCTAGTTGCATCCTTTTTAAAATGGATGAATCTTCCATTATTCTTCTTTTCTTTTAATCTTTAGTGTCTTATTTGTGTCTTATATAGTGTCTTATATAGTGTCTTATATATATATAAAATTAGCCGGGCATGGTGGCACATGCCTGTAGTCCCAGCTACTCTGGAGGCTGAGGCAGGAGGATTGCTTGAGCCCAGGAGTCTGAGGTTGCTGTGAGCTAGGCTGACGCCACGGCACTCACTCTAGCCTGAGCAACAAAGTGAGACTCTGTCTCAAAATAATATTAATAATAATTTAAGTATAATTGTCAAACTATATCTCAGTCATCATCTATCTATGAAGAACAACTATCTTGATGGTTTTGTTAACACTAAATTCATACACTCTATGGCAAGGTAACAGCAAATAAAAGTCATTGTTCATAATTATATAGGTCAATTCTAGAATTGCAATAATAATTTCATAATAAGAAGTCATAAAATAATGTATGTATATTTTCATTACTGTATCCAGGCCACATTTTTTGTGTGCTTTAGAAGATTATATACAACAACTGAAATGATTTTCTTTTATTATAACTTCCTAACCATTACTTTTATTTACTTATCGTGGGGTGATTGTATTATAAAGTTTTAAGCACTTTTGTCAATTTCAATTGCTACATGAATATGAACATGTTTGTTCATATTTGGGAGACTGTATTATGGTTTGTTTACTATCAATCACCATCATGCAGGACAACATAGAATAACCACCATGAGGTATTAGACGTGATTGTTAATGTTTGTTCCAAAATACTTCATCATCAAGGACAAGTAGCTGATTGGCCCCAGGAAATCTAATGTCCTTATATCAAGCTGCAGTGAGTGAAAGTAGACTGCATAGAAAATGCTATAAGATTATAGAGAAAAACAACTTCAATTAAAGCAGTGTGCTTTTATAATTTCCCAACATTACAACACAACTCAACACCAACTAGAAGCTAGTAATCAGAAATAAAAGAACTATTTTTAAGCAAATTTTCTACCAATTAGCGTCCTGAACCTTCCTCTCCAGTCCTGCAGGTTTGCTCATTATGGAATCCCTCCCCCTCCTCTCTCATCTCTGCCCATGACAGCCTCAAAGATCTCTCTCTCTTTCTCTTTCCTGAACTACAATTTAGTACTGAATTAGATACTGTTTTGTGCCAATCTCTAATTGTAGTAGGTATGTTATGTACTCTTTTCCCAGCTAGTCTGTAGTCCCAGAGGCTAGGACCACATCTTATACTTCTGCTATTGCTTTTTTATTTTATTTTTTATTTTTTGAGACAAAATCTCGCTTTGTTGCCCAGGCTAGAGTGAGTGCCGTGGCGTCAGCCTAGCTCACAGCAATCTCAAACTCCTGGGCTCAAGCAATCCTCCTGCCTCAGCCTCCCGAGTTGCTGGGACTACAGGCATGCACCACCATTCCCAGCTAATTTTTTCTATATATATTAGTTGGCCAATTGATTTCTTTCTATTTATAGTAGAGATGGGGTCTCGCTCTTGCTCAGGCTGGTTTCGAACTCCTGACCTTGAGCAATCCGCCTTCCTCGGCCTCCCAGAGGATTACAGGCATGAGCCACCATAAGCCACAGCACCCGGCCTGCTATTGCATTTTATACTAAACACAGTAGGCACACTGAGTCATGTCTTATTGATTATTTATAGGAAAATCCAAAAAGCAATTTGTTTTATACAACTGCAGCCAGAGTTCAAAGCAACTGACTTCATGTCTGTGTGAGACAGAAAGGACTCTTACTGAGCACTGATGTTTTCAAATTCATTCAGATCCTCTGGTTACAGTGAACATAAATCTACTTAAGTCAGTTTAGCTAGATAGGCATCTATAATAAGCAGACAGGAGGATTTCATGGAACCCAACTGCAGGCCAGTGATTAAGACTGCACAGCTTTGAAACTGGGAATTGGAAGGTCAGAAACCAGCCGTGGTCTCTTTTTCTAAAACCTGGCACGGTCTCTCTTTCCTCCATTTCTCTGTCTAGCTGCTTCTGTCTCACTGTGTAAATGAAGGCCAATTTCTCCCGTCTGTACATGTGTTAGCATGGCTACTCTAGCATCTATTTTCCATGATCTTGCAGGTTCAGGACCCATGGGCAACCTATCCAGACTTCATATCCCATTTCTAAATTTCTGGCACAAATAATATAATTGGCCTGTAACAAGTTAGATATTAATCCCTGGCTCAATCAGCTGTCACCTGGATGGCAAGGGCCATGTGGTTTGTTTCTATTCTCAACAGGTTTGAGGGAAAAGACACAGAAGGGAGGCGACTTGATTGACACAACTGTGACAATTAAAATCTACAGGAAATCACAGTAAAAGCTTATGGGTGTCTTAGCAGATCATAATCCCCTTCCTCGGAGAATTTTACCCTTTGCCCAGTGGGATGGGCTTCCAACAGGCACACTGGTGTTGAATGGCATTGTACCTCTTTGGTCATTGGGCCAGACCAGGGTGGTCACTCTTGCCAACCTAGGCCAAATTGTTTTTTTCCTGGGAAATTTGATTTGAGGCCAAGAAAATGCCCATCAGCCTAGGCTGTTGTTTTGAGAGGAAAGGCTGTCAACTCAGAGCTGTTTCAGGGCCACCTTTCCCCATTCTGTGCCCAGAGAAGGAGAGAGACCCAGTCTTTTGTGAGAGAATGTAGCAGACAGCTTAAAGAAGCAGGGCTGAAAGAAGTTAGCCAGCTCTGCCTGGATTCTTTAAGGCTGAGCAGTTTCTGATTCCAGAAGCCTAGCTACTTTACTGTCTGTCCTTGAGTTCTGTGAGACATCTCCGCATTCTTTTTTGCTTAAATTAGCTTGAGTTGGTTTCTGTTATTTGCAACCAAAATAGTCGTAACTGAGACATCCAGATTAAAAGTAAGAAAGAGTCTTTCCTACACTTGTCCATTGAGACAAGTCAGCCGTATTAAGATGCCAATATTTCATTGCCATGAAAAGCTTCTAAATTTATCTGTAGACTCACATATCTGTGTGGCTATACAGCGCATCTGTTAGTGATTCATGAGGATTAAACAGTATGGGAGGCCTCCATTACCTGATTCCCAGTTGATGGTCTACCCCATTAATGAACCCACTCCCGTTACAGTGGCATGAATCCATTCATGAGGGTAGACCCCTCAGGACCTAACCTCTTCTTAAGGATCCCACCTCCCAAAACTGTTACAATGTCAATTAAATTTCAACATGAGCTTGAAGGGGGCATTCAAACCTTAGCACCTGGGTTCATCTGAAAAGGAACATTGTCTCCTCACCCATCAAGGGGTCAAGAAACCACCACAAGCCCAGGGTGAGGGAGTCATCAAAAGCCCACAGCCAGAGAAGTGTCCGCATCAGGGAGCTGCAGGTAGGGTAGGTGGAGGAAGAGAGGTGACTTCTGAGAAAATACTCCAGGGGAAGTCAGCTTTGGACATTCTCCATCCCCTGAGGGCACTGATGCAAAATGACACAGTACCAGACATACAAGACTGTTTGCCTTTTCCTCTGATTCCACCCCCACGCCCGGCACGGAGTTGGGAGGTCAGAAACAGCAGAGAGCAAGTTGGGGAGGCGCGTGGAGGAGAGGTGTGGCAGGCAAGGCCGCCTCCCCCACCTCTGGCGCTGGCTCCTGAAGCAGCCCGGAGCTGGGGAAGCACAGAAGATTTAGCTTTGAACACATTTGGAATTTTGAAATCGCTCTCAATGTGACTGGAGTTATGTGATTATAAGCCTGGACTGGACTCGTCTACAAATTCTCTCCTCAGCTGTTTCTATTCTGAGGCTTAATCCGTCTATTGAGTTTTCAACTTCAATGATTAAAATTTTCATCTCCAGAAATTCTGTTTGGCTATCATATCTGCTTAATCATTTTGCTAGTTTCTTATTTCTTGCTCAGATTTTCAAGTGCTTTTTTATTTCTTTAAGCATTTTAAACACAGTAATTGTATGCTGGGTCTGACATTTGCAATTTCTGAGGTCTTTGCAGATCTGATTCTGCTGTTTTGTTTCTGCTAGTTCCTGCTTGGATGGCCTTATTTTCTTGTGTTGTTAGATTTTTACTGTGAGATGAATCACTAGCCTGGGCATTTTATTGGTGGGATTTCTTTGAGGTCCCTATTGAACTTGCAATCCTCTTGCCTCTTGCCTGGGGTAACTACCAAGCTGGGACCACTTCAAGTTATATGATTGTTTGAGGTTTTCAAACCTCACAAGAAGCATGCATGCTTTTGGACTGAAAATCCACTTGGAGGCCAGCTTGTGGTGAAAATGTTCAGGGGAGATTTTTCTATCTTATTCTCCTTTCTCAGGGTCAAGTTAAAGATAGCCACGCTTTCTTGCTGTCTACATCTGAGTGAGAAGATTAATTCTCTTTGGGATTTTTGGGTATCCCAGGTTTATTGGGATCCTCTAGTAAACTCTTTACTTAGGCAGTCCTAGGTATTATTTCCTGTCCCCAAAACTCTGTTTAGCCATCAAAATGAAAGTACAAGGTCACCAGAGTTTTTCAGAAACCTTTGGACTAAGACATCTTTGGCACTCACTTTACCCCTTAGGATTCCTACTTTTACTTCATTGGGGACCTCAATATGTTTCCTGTAACATGGTAGTTGGCAAGACCTTTTAAATATTGTTTTTCAATAATGTATTCCAGGCCAGGCATGGTGGCTCACACCTGTAATCACAGCACTTTGGGAGACCAAGGCAAGAGGATCACTTGAGGCCAGGAGTTCAACACCAGCCTGAGTAAGAGCGAGACCCTGTCTCTACAAAATATAGAAAAAGTAGCCAGGCATGGTGGTGCACACCTGTAGTCCCAGCTACTCAGGAGACTTGAGCGCAGGCATTTGAGGTTGCAGTCAGCTGTGATATGCCACTGCACTCTACCCCAGGTGACACAGTGAGACCCTATCTAAGAAAAAAACAAAACACAACACATTATTCCAGGTCAAACCCCATGGTGGGGATTTACCAAACCTTTTGTAGCCTTTTAGCTGCTCAGCACACCTGTGTCACTTTCCTCTTGGGCACGCATACTTTGAGAAATCTAGTCTAGACCCCTTCATGTCTGAAAGAGACCAGAGGACTTTTTGTTATCTGAAAGTAACTGGATATAATGTCTGAGTTTTCACATGGACAGGGATGTTTACCTGAAATCAGTGATGACGAATAGGGCTACTTTCACACTTGTGCATTGCTCAGCTCAACGTCTTCTAAAAACTGATCACACACTCTTCGCAAGAAGGTAACTACCTATGGATGCCTTTGACATTTCTAAAGAAACATTACACAAGTAGGAGTAATGCTTCTAAGTTATTCAACATACATTCAATGCAAGGAAACGTGTGCAGCAGTGAGGCTGAAGCAGCCAAAGACAGTGGAGAACATCAGGCTGGGGTGTTGCATGACTGTGACTTCCCTAACATCTACAGTCCCTTATAGAATTGCAGGTAGCCCCAACCTCTTATAGCCTCTTACAGTGGGAGAGAATGATAGGCTGCTCACCAAAACTGTGTCACTTTGCTCCCAGACCTATTTTCCAGCCTCCCTTACAGGTAGGTATAGTTTTGGCCAGTGTAATGTAGGCAGAAGGGATAGGCAGCACTTTCATCCTGGCCCACGAGAACCTGGTGAGCTACAGCCATTGGGTAGGTGTACTCACTCCTGCTTCTCTCCAATGGAGTCAGTGCATGTCAGCTCTTCCATCTGCTGAGCCCTTTGCTCAACTACATCAGCAGGGAAGGCTGATGTGATAGAGAGGTACAGAACATATGAACACAGAATAGCACAGAATATAGATGGTTTGTCCTGTGATTTGCACCTTAAGAGTGGTAACCTACACTATTCTCTCTCCCATTGCTTCTAGCTGTGTGTTTAAAATAGATTGGATAAGACATGTAATTTGAAAAACAAAAACAAAACCTGGAAACTTCTATGTGATCTTTCCCTTCTGTCACTGGAATCAAAGGATTCCAAGCTTCTAGAATATAGCAGACCACAGATGTTAAAAAGAAACCTGGGAGCCTGAGTTAACACATGGAAGGCCATTCACCAAATACCAACTGGAATTTGGCTGAAAGGAAAGTTAAACTTGTATTATATGAAGTCATTAACATTTTAGAGTTTTTCTATTACTGCAGCTATTACATTAAAAAATACACCCAGGTGTCTAAGTCCATTCTTGCTGCTACAACAAAATACCTTAGTTTATAAACAACGGAAATGTATTGCTCACAGTTCTGGAGGTTAGGAAGTCCAAGATCAAGGCACTAGCAGATACAATGTCTGATAAGGGCTGCTCTCTGCTTCAAGGATGGTGCCTTCCTCCTACCTCCTCACTTGGTTAAAGGGAGAGACAAACTCCTTTGGGCTTCTTTTGTAAGGGCACTAATGCTATCCGTGAGGATGGAGCACTCATTATCTAATCACTTCCTCCTAATGGCCTCATCTCTTAATACTATCACATTGGTGATTAAGTACCAACATATGAATTTTGGGGGGATACCAACATTCAGACCATGACACTAAGTCATCCTGAAATTCCTTAATTTGATTGTAAAGTCTGCATCAATAAAAGTAAACCAAGTCACCTGGATCTAGCAATTAGGATTTGAATATTTTACACTGTCATTCATTTCATCTTGCATCACAAATGTGTAGTCCATCTTATTGCACCTAGGTAACGATAACCAATGACCAGTCTGTGGGCATTCATAATCATTTGTCTATGAGGCCTAGGATGGAGCCGAGCAAACCTGGCTACACTATAGCCCACCAGTTATACATACTGATTTTTTAAAAATTTATGTGTAATCAGAATAAATCTGGAACTCTCAAATGGATGTGCCTTTGCACAGTATGCCATAGTCGCAAAAAAAACCCAGCATTTTGACCCCAGAAACTCTGAAAATAATGCAATTTTATTTTAGGTTTTCCTAAAGCAGTGATGTAGGAATGCTTTCTTGAACTGTAAGAGTCAGGGTACTTAGTGGAAAATAACAGAAGCCAATTCTGGCTAACTTAAGCAAAAAATTAATTACTAGAAAAATATAGCATAGGTTACATACTAAAAAACAAACGCTGGTGAACCATACTCAATAAACTAACAAGAACTACAGAAGTCTAGGCTAGATGAGAATTCTAAGACCACAACCGATGCTAGTTACCTGGTCTTAAAATATGACCTTGTGGATTACATTTCCCACCCACCAGCTTTATTGAAGTATAATTGACAAACACATGGGTTACTTATTAACTAAAAAGGGGAAAAGCTACTTTTACAAAGGAGGGAACTGGCAGAGACCACAATAACTAAGTGATCAAACTAAATATCACTTAATAATAGGATGAATAGGATGAATTGATATTATGTGTCTCCTGTAGTAATGCAATAAGATCTGAGTAGTATATTTGGCAAAGTATTTAACCTGAAACCAATCAGAAAGAAACAATTGGGCAAATCCAGCTTGTGGGACATTCTACAAGAAAATGTACTTGTAATCTTCAGAAATATTAGTTTCATGTGGCCAGGCCCAGTGGTTCAGGCCTGTAATCCCAGTGCTTTGGGAGGTCAATGGGGAAGGATCCTTGAGGCCAGGAGTTCAAGACCAGCCTGGGCACTATAGCAAGATCCCGTCTCTAGGAAAATAGAAAAATTATCTGGGTGTGGTGGTACATGCCTATATTCCAGCTACTGGGGAGGATGAGGAAGGAGAATCGCTTGAGTCCAGGAATCAGAGTTTACAGTAACCTCAAATCCAGTCACTGCAATCTGGCTTGAGTGACCAAGTGAGACTGTGTTTCTAAAAAATAATCATCATAATAATAATTTCATTTAAAAAAAGTAAAAGACTTTTCTAAATTAAAGGAGATTAGAAAGACACATATCTCAATTAAATCCTAGGTTGGGAGAACTGATGTAAAAGGTATTTGGGGAACAATTAAAAATATTTTGAGTATTTACTAGATAATAATACCGTATCAAAGTTAATTTTTTTGTATGAAATAATATTGTGATTATATAGCAGAATGTCCTTGTTTTTAGGAGATATATACTAAGTATTTAGGGGTAAAGTTTCATGATACCTATAGCTTACTTTCAAGTGATTTAGTAAACTCCCCCGCCCAAAAAGCAGATAGATAGGTAGATAGAGGCAGACAGAAAAAACAAGCAAATATTATAAAAGTTAATGGTAGGCCGGGCACAGTGGCTCACACCTGTAATCCTAACACTTAGGGAGGCTGAGGCGTGAGGATTGCTTGAGGCCAGGAGTTTGAGACTAGTCTGGGTAATAGTGCGACACAGTCGCTACAAAAAATAAAAAATTAGCTGGGCATGGTAGCATGTGCCTTTATTCCCAGCTATTTGGGGGGCTGATGAAGAAGGATCTGCTCCTTGAGTCCAGGAGTTTGAGGTTGCTGTGAGCTATAATGATGTAACTACACTCCAGCCGGGCAACAGAGGAGACTTGGTCTCAAAAAAACAAAAACAAAAAGTTAATGATAGGTGAGTCTAAGTGAGGGTATATAAGAGTACTCACTGTGCTATTTTTTTCAACTTTTTGTAGGTTTGACATTGTTCAAAACCAAAACTTTGGAAATTAAAAAAAATCTGTAGTGTTTCTGAATTGTGCCTCAGAATTTATACTGAAGACACAGGCAATAAATTGCACAGTGATGAGTCTACGGGCAACCACCACACTAAATGTGTGTTAGTCTCGGACAAAACTCAGGTCATTTTTTTGTAGGTGTGGTATAATTCAATATTAAAGTTTTTAAAAAGAGAGAGAGAAAGACAAGCCCCCAAGTTCACATAGCTCACTAGTGGCAGAGATGAGATATAAACCCTCACGCTCACACTCCTTCCCTCTGTGGAGAGGAAAAGAGCCTCAGGCTTGCTATGCTCTGAAATCAAATAACCTACTTCCCAATTTTGCAAAGGGTTGACCTTAAAAGTAAATTCTAAATGATTCTCAAATGCTAAAGATAGTCACCGAATAAAAGGAAAAGAATGCTTTAAAAACACTGCCCTATTGAGCCAAGCTTGAGAATATGTTTGGGATTTATAAGAGGATTTGAGGATTTAATAAAACAGTGATTTAAAAACAAGAGAACAAGAGGCTCTTTGACATGGATTTAACAAGAGTTTAGGAAGAGTTAGGAAAGACTCACTTCCAGGTAGTCTAATTAATATGATAGATTCGTGGGGGGAAATTAATTGCTAACATGTAGAAATATTCTGAAAAACAATATGATTTTATAAAAGTCACTACCTTACACTGACTTACTGATCACTGCATTTCTCTTAAATAGTCTTTCAAAATTCTGCTGAGACCTCTTCTCCCCTTTGCTCTTTGCTCTCATCTGTTCCTCTTTCTTTATCCAATAACTCAATGCCAATGTCATTGTCTCCTATAATGTATATCTCTGGTTTTAGCCTCTTGCTAGTCTCCACAAGTATTAGTACATTTTCAACTGCCTCCAGAGCTGCACTAAGGTATATACAGTTAACATCTTAACCTCAAAATAAATTCTTCATTCCCCCTTAAGATTTGGTCCCCCTTCTGACTTCTCTGTTCCTGTTCCTGATGCCATAATGTCCTCAGTTAACTGCTATAAACCTTGGAATGTCTTTGTTTTCAATCCTGCCTTCTCTGCCCTACATATTTTCAAAATTCTGTATTCTACTTCCATGGTGCCACTCAGGTTTGCTCCATTCTTTCCCTTCTTCTTCTTTTTTTTTTTTTTAGACAGAGTCTCACTTTGTTGTCCAGGCTAGAGTGAGTGCTGTGGCATCAGCCTAGCTCACAGCAACCTCAAACTCCTGGGCTCAAGCGATCCTCCTGCCTCAGCCTCCCGAGTAGCTGGGACTACAGGCATGTGCCACCATGCCTGGCTGATTTTTTTTCTATATGTATTAGTTGGCCAATTAATTTCTTTCTATTTATAGTAGAGACGGGGGTCTCACTCTTGCTCAGGCTGGTCTCGAACTTCTGACCTCGAGCAATCCGCCCACCTTGGCCTCCCAGAGTGCTAGGATTACAGGCTTGAGCCACCGTGCCTGGCCCTTTCCCTTCTTCTTATCTATTCTAATTACCTCTAACTCAGGGTTTCTCAAGCAGGGCACTCTAGACATTTAGGACGGAATCATTCTTTGTTTTGAGAGGCTGTCCCGTGCATCATAGGAGTTTAACAGTATCTCTGGGTGCCACTCACTGATAGTTCCACTCCCTCGGTTGTGAAAATCAAATATGTCTCCAGACATTGCCAAATATCCTCTGCAGGACAAAACCACCTCCCCGAGGAGAACCACCGCTCTAACCACACGACTGCCACAGCCTCCTTAATAGAAAGGTCTTCACATTTGTTAGCAGTCCTACCACCAATTCATTCCAGGCCCTGCTATTGGTTTAGTCTTCCTAATATTTAGCTCCAATCATATTATTTCTCTGCTCGTAAACCTTTAGTGGTTCCCTACTACTGTCTGCAGAGTAATGCACTAATTCCTTAGTTTAGTGTTTTAAGCCTTCCTAAATGTATGGCCCTAACTACATCTCAGTTATATTTCCCGCTGTTATGCTCTATATTCTGTGTTCCAGCTTTGTGTGACCTCTGAAACTTTGCTTATGATATTTATTAAGTCCTTTTTAATCATTCAACAAAACATTTATTGAACACCTATTAAGAATTAGGTGGTGTGTTGGGCACTGAAGCTATAAAAGTGAGATACAGACAGCCCCATCCTCCAAGAAGCTTAGCACTGAGTGGCAGAAGATTAACAATGTGTAGTCATCAGTTGTTATGGGGTGCCTACATAATGTTACTAGCTCTCCCTTCTACTTCATGTAGCAATGGAGCCTGTTTACTGTGGAGGACCATTTCCATAAGGTTCCAGTTGGGCTGATCTTCTCAAACTCCTTCCTCTCCATAATTAGAGGGCTGGATGTATAACCCAGGCCTGGTCAGTCAGGGACATCATCTCTCTGGCTACAGTGATTGGTTCAGAGGTGTGACCCAAGCCAGGCCAATCAGAATGCAAACCTTGAGTTTTCTACTGTGTACTGGGGTTACCAAACTGTTAGAACATGTCTTAGACATTTGGTGGCAATAGTCTCTGACACATGGAGAAAGAGCCTGTCCTAGGGATAGACAGTGTGTCCTAATGTAATTTTTTCAGCCTCTGGATCTAGTCATTCCTGAAGCAAATCCCAAAATTACCTCCTGGAATTCTTAATTACTTAAGCCAGAAATTTCTTTCTGAGTAGCCCTGTCCTCACCCAGGGTTTGTTTTCTTGGTGAATGTCACCACTGTCTGTCCAACTGGCAAACAAGAAACCAAGGAGTTATTCTGAACACTTGTCTCTCCCTCACCCGTATCTCTAGTTCATCATTAAGTCTTACCAAAATCCCTCAATCCTCCAGATCTTTTCTCACTTGATAGTGATCAACTGATCCAAAATTTCATCATGTATCTCCAGGTTGATTTCAATAGACTGATGTATCTTCATCTCCTCTGGTCCCTATCCACTAAAGTTAGAGTGATATTTTCAAAACGCAAATCTGATCAAATGATTCTCACTTCTTGTATCACTTTACCATTGCTTCTGTTTCCCATCCTTATTGTGTACCACCCTTCCTCTTGCTCTCTATGCTCTAGCCACTGAAGTGTCTTGAAGCCATTCTTTTTCTCTTTAAGCTCCCTCCTAAACAACAGGGCCTTTGCACATTCTGGTTTTGTTGGCTGAAATACTCTCTCCCTTTCATTTTTCTAATTAACATTTATGTTATCTTTTAGAACTCAGCTCAGGCATCACTTCCACAAAGAAGCCTCCTTCCATTAAAGCTTTCCTTTGACTAAATACTATCCACAATTCTTACCATGGCCTATGAATTAATTGGGATTTATTTTGAAGATAACTGAAGCCACTTTGCTAGTAAATGATAGTAAAAAATTAGTAAATGGAATGGGGCATAATAAAAGGAATTACATGCTTGCAAAAATATTGGCAAGAATCTGTTGTGCAGATTCTAGGTTGCACCTTCAGGAAGGAGTCTGCTATGGTATGAATGTTGGTGTCCAACCGAGCTAATATATTGGAACCTAATACCCAATGCGATAGTATTAGGAGGTGGGGCCTTTGGAACGTGATTAAGTCAGGAGGGTTCCACTCCCATGAATGGGATTCGCGCCCTTATAAAAGAGGCTCAAGCAAGCATCCTTGCCTCTTCTGTCCTCCTGCCATGGGAGCACACAGTGTTCATCCCTTCAGCCATGTAGGGACACTGAAATAAGGTGTCATCTTTGAAGCACATCAAGAAAAGGAAGCCACACACCCAAAGATATAGATGTAAGAAATCTCTCTGTTCACCACATACTTTGTCTCCTCTTTTCTACCTTCTTTTAATCTCACTCTTTTACTTTCCTTCACCAGTCTCAGTGAGAAGAATTCAAGGGTCAGATCAAGAGTGGGAATTCCTAAGAGGTGCCGCAAATAGGTCCAAGAGGGGAAAGTCAGGAAATCAGAGCTGAGGGTGAGGCAGAATAGGAACCAGAAGCAAAGTCATGGGAGTTAGAACAGATCCAATATCAGAGGAGCAAAAGATTCCATAAATAGAGCTAAAGGACAGAGAAAACATGAACAATGTTCTCTATAAGAAATCCTACAAATCAGGAAGAAATAGACAAATCATAGGAGAGGGAAAGCAGAGGTTATGAACAGGCATTTCACAGAATAAATACAAATGACCAAAAAACTATAAAAAATTCTAAATCATGAAGAATCAAAGAAATGCAAACTTAAAAAATTAGGAGAGACGATTGGTTTTCCAATTGGCAACAATTAAACAATATTGAGCACTGGCAATGTTGTAAGGGAAACCACCCTGCTCATACACTGTTTGTCGGTGTGTACATTTGGCGGATGTTTTCAAATGCTCCTTCTTAGAAACTAAAATAAGGAAATGCTCCTCTGATAGCACACAGCAACATGGTTTAAAATAAAGATTGGAAATAATCTTAATGTCTGTCAGTAGAAAATGGTAAATAAATCAAGATACATTTGTCTTACTGGATACCATATAACCATAAAGAATGAAATTGATCTATATCATCTGACAGAGAAATATATCAATGATATATTGTTAGGTCTTAAAAGCAATTGCTAACAGTATGTATAATATGATCCTGGGGGGAAAACTGAACTTTTATGTCTAGAAGAATACACATCAAACCGTTAACAGTTACCCTTGGTACCTGGGGCTGAGGAAAAGATCACTCTGGTTGCTGTTTTAAGAATTAACTACAAATGGGGGAGGACTAACAACACTTGTTTCTATTTCTAATTGGGTCTATGTGGGAGAATTTTTACTTAGATGAAAGATTACTCCTTTTATGACACTAGTGCTCAGTGTTAAAATTTTAAATTTTAAAAGAATAAATGAAATTTAAATACTTTCTTTACAATAAAAATAATGTTCTTTTGAGAATAATCTAGTTATATTTCAATTAATATGGATTCCTCTGTCAGACTTTAAATAACAAAATAATAACTAACATGTATTTTTGAGTTACTGTGTGTCAGGCACTCTAGCAAACATACATTCAATTTTTACAACAAACCTACAGAGTGAGTACTCTTCATAATTCACCATTTTAGGGATGAGGAAACTGACACTTAGAAAAGTTGATGAGGAAATTTAGACAGGGGAAAGTTCAATGTCATTTCTAATTGACTAGCACAAGGTTACATTATTGGTGAGTCACAGCCAGGGTATGAAGACAAGGGTTTTAACTCCAGAGTCCACATTCTAGACTATCATGCTGCACTGACTCTCTATTACTTAAAGAAAACAGAGAGGATTAATGTCATGATTGAAAACTACCTGGCATCAATATCACAGCTGCCAGAAAAGATCAGCCTATGTTTGTCCCAAGAAAATATAATTAAAACCAAAATATCCTCCCAACCCAGAAAACCTCCCCACAAAGGCAGAAGAGAAAGAAAACAATTTTATTATTGAATAAGCATTAAACCAGGATGTAATGCACAACACAAGCAACCTGCTAAAGGGTTTGCCAAGACAGAAAGGAATCTGACTCTTTTTTTAGCTAAGTGGATACAACTCATCCTAGTCTGTTCTCTGCTGCTCTAACAGAATACCAGAGAGTGGGTAATTTATAAAGGAAAAAAATGTATTTCTCACGCTTCTAGAGGCTGGGAAGTCTAAGACATTGTACCTGCATCTTTTTTTTTTTTTTTTTTTTTTGAGACAGAGTCTCACTCTGTTGTCTGGGCTAGAGTGCCATGGCTTTAGTCTAGCTCACTGCAACCTCAAACTCCTGGGCTCAAGCAATCCTACTGCCTCAGCCTCCCAAGTAGCTGGGACTACAGGCATGTGCCACCATGCCCGGCTAATTTTACACACACACACACAGACACAGACACAGACACACACACACACACACACACACACACACACACACCTGCATCTTGCAAGGTCCTTTATGTTGCATCATCCCGTGGTGGAAGGTAAAAGGGCAAGCAAACATGTACGACAGAAGGGGATGGGGCCAAACTTCATCCTTTATCAGGAACCCTCTCCTGCAATAACCCCACCAATTCATTTATGAGGCTAGAGCCCTCATGACCAAATCACCTATTAAAGGTCTGGCCTCTTAATACAGTTATAGTGGCAATTAAACTTCAACATAGGTTTTGAAGGGAACATTCAAACCATAGCACAACCCATGCAAAATGTTAGGTAGTATAGGGGTGAGGGGAAACTTGCCTTTTCCCTTGAAAGTTTGCTGAAAGATCAATTTACAATTAAGGCAGATTAATAAGAGAAAGGTTTATTTACCATGCACATGCGGAGAAATCACAGAGTGACTACCCAATATCCCAAAGAAGTTCAGACATTTTTATACATGCCTTTAAGAGGGGAAGGGGGAATGAGGAGTGTAGGTAGATAAGGGGTTGCTAGGGAGGATGAATGGATGGGGAAACAGATTGACTTGCAAATTAACCTGAGAGACAGGTATTATGTTTTAAATTATTTCAGACCCAGTCTGTTTGCATTTTTGATCTTCTTTCTCACAATATATTGAGGTAACTGGGAGAGGAAGGGAAGACAATTGCCCCCTTTGATCTTTCCATCAGGTCAGTCCAGTTATGAAGATAGAGGAAAAGCCTCTTCCAAGGGCCTGCTACTCTCTAAGAGGCTTTAATTCAAAATATTCTTTATACCAAGGAGTCATATTTTGGGGTGAAATTTCCAAAGCTCCTTCAGTAGGTTTTGCATTTTGGAGTCAGGTGACAAAGTAGACAGGCCCATCATCTCCAGAAAGCTGGGAGATGGGGTAAGATGGATGAAGAGTTATTTTCTTTGATGATTACAATTCAAAGAAATGGCTACCGAGTCCTGGAGGAAACATTGCTGAATTGTGAGAGGCTTGGGTAACCATTAAAAAGATTTACATACTTTTGAAAAGGACAGAGAAGGAAATTCTAAAAGAAAATGAAGAAGTTTAGGGGGAAGCCTCCCAAGCAAGGGAGTCTCTTCCCTTATTTTTCAACAGGAAAAAAATTTGTATTTGCACTTATACTTGATCTAGCGTTAAAGATCAGTCAATATTCTCAGGCTTACTTAGTACACTTTTTCTCTCTATTTATATTTAAGTTTTTTGTTGCTTTGTAAATTTTTGTAAGTCATTTTCTTGGACTGATACGAATTCTCTTTATATAAACTCATAATTTCTTTGCCAAGAAGGACTCAGAAAACCTTGTGAAATAATTACAGCTTTCAGCCGGGCACGGTAGCTCATGCCTGTAATCCTAGCTCTCTGGGAGCTGGAGGTGGGAGGATTGCTCGAGGTCAAGAGTTCGAAACTAGCCTGAGCAAGAGTGAGACCCCCGTCTCTACTAAAAATAGAAAGAAATTAATTGGTCAACTAAAAATATATAGAAAGAAAAATTAGCCTGGCATGGTGGCACATGCCTGTAGTCCCAGCTAGTCGGGAGGCTGAGATAGAAGGATTGCTGGAGCCCAGGAGTTTGAGGTTGCTGTGAGCTAGGCTGACGCCATGGCACTCTAGATGGGGCAACAGAGTGAGACTCTGTCTCAAAATATAAAAATAAAAAAATAATTACAACTTTCAGCTCCAAGAACTGGGAGCAACTGCGAGGTTTTTGAGATTCAGTGCATTGACAACCAGACCAGAGTCAGGCAAGAGGGGTCCAAAGACAATACCTGAGTCTGCGGAGAACTGAACTCTGACCTTTTTAAAATGTTTTTCCTTTTGCCTAAATTCCTTTCTAAGAAAGGAAGCCAGGTGAGTTAAGCCTACAAATGATAAAATCTCACTTCAGGGCTGGGAGGCCAAGGCAGGAGGATGGGTTGAAGTCAGGAGTTTGAGATCAGCCTGAGCAAGAGCAAGACCCCATCTCTACCAAAAAATAGAAAAAAAGAAAACTAGCTGGGTGTTTTAGCACAGGCCTGTAATCCCAGCTACTCAGGAGGCTGAGGCAGGAGGATTCCTTGAGCCCAGGAGTTGGAGGTTGTAGTGAGCTATGATGAGGCTACTGCCCTCTAGCCCTGGTGACAGAGAGAGACCCTGTCTGCAGAAAAAAAAAAAAAAAAAATTCTCACTAAATGGATTTTATTAATCTGAAATAATATGGTTTATTTACCAACCTGATTCAGTACGGCATCACATGAGAGATATCAGACCCCCTTATCTTCACTCAAGCATTCCTTTCCACTGACTCCAGGTCTTCAGACAAAGCTTAACTCTTTCAACCAATTGCCAACCATAGAATCCCTAAAACCAACCTATGACTTGTAAGCTCCTGCTTGAAGATGTCCCGTGTTTTGGGGCCAAACCAATGTATACCTTCCATGTACTGATTTATGATTTAAACCTGTAATTCCTGTTCCTGTGAATGTATAAAACCAATCTGTAATCCACCCTCTCAGGTGCATTTTCTCAAGACTTCTTGAGAACTTGTCCCCCCCAGCCATGGTCACATAAATTTGGCTCAGAATAAACCTCTTCAAATTATTTTACAATTCAATAATAGAATTCAATTCAATTATTCAAATTATTTTGAATTTTTCCCTCAGTACTGCTCTCTTGTAGCTTATGAACAGTCTTGTCTGAAAGGAATATATGAGCAGAGAATATATTCAAGTCTGCCTTTTTTTTTTTTTTTTAATTTGAGACAGTGTCTCATTCTATTGCCCTGAGTAGAGTGCCATGGTGTCATAGCTCATAGCAACCTCAAACTCCTAGGCTCAAGGGATCCTCTTGCCTCAGCCTCCCCAGGAGCTAAGACTATAGGTGTGCACCACCACACCCAGCTAAGTTTTCTACTTTTTGTAGAGACAGGATCTTGCTCTTGCTCAGGTTGGTCACAAACTCCTAAACTCAAGCAATCCACCCGCCTCAGCCTCCCAGAGTGCTAGGATTACAGGCGTGAGCCACCATACTAGGCCTCAGGTCTACCCTAATACTGGTTCCCAAGCAGGCTAGATAGATAAACCTTTAAATAATGCTTAGAAAGTTATCTGTTCACCTCATTTTTTATACTTCTGCTCATGGGGCTCAGGATATACTTCTGCTCATGGGGCTCACCTCAAAATGTGATTGTAGGAGACCAGAATACACTGTCCCAAAATATGTCTCTTTGGCATATTGATTATTTTGAGTTGGTTATTTTGAGAAACTATAGACACAGAAATACCTCTGAAAAGTTACCCATTTGTAAGAAAAATTTGCATCTATAAGGGAAATCTCCATCTGTAAGAGTGTCTCCTTCTTTGCAACTTGTAAAGAAGGATGAGAGACTCTTGAACAATAGTAAGGCTGGGACTTAAATTTGTATAACAAACCATACCTTTGTTTAAAGTGCTTTTCCTGGTCATCACATCTTAATTGGGCCTTTCTCCACAGCCTTCTTCCTTTGTTTCAGAAAACAATGACACATAAGCCTGAAGTTTAAACTCCTTTTTTCAGTATACTTTTGAGATTTACTCATTTCTCTGGGTATTCTCTCATGTATATATAAGGTTTAATTGTTAATAAACTTCTGTTTGTTTTTCTCTTGTTAATCTGTCTTTTGTTACAGGGAGTCTTAGTTAATAATTATCAAGAGTAGGCCGGGCGCTGTGGCTCACGCCTGTAATCCTAGCTCTTGGGAGGCCGAGGCGGGCGGATTGCTCAAGGTCAGGAGTTCAAAACCAGCCTGAGCAAGAGCGAGACCCCGTCTCTACTATAAATAGAAAGAAATTAATTGGCCAACTAATATATATAGAAAAAATTAGCCGGGCATGGTGGCGCATGCCTGTAGTCCCAGCTACCTGGGAGGCTGAGGCAGAAGGATCACTCCAGCCCAGGAGTTTGAGGTTGCTGTGAGCTAGGCTGATGCCACGGCACTCACTCTAGCCTGGGCAACAAAGTGAGACTCTGTCTCAAAAAAAAAAAAAAAAAAAAAAAAATACCTCAAAAAAAAAAAAAATTATCAAGAGTAGAGAGAAAATTATTTTTCCTCCCCTACACAGCTCTACTTTTAGGGGAAGTATGAATACCTTTTAAAAAATGACTTAATTTGGATTAATAATTGACAAAAAAAATAGTATTCACTCTGAACAAATGAATGAAAAGTCATTTATAAGAATAACTGGCTGGTCCGAAGGTAGTGAGTTATCTCACGTGATTGTTCACAGTCAGTTACAGATTGAACTCCTTGTTCTACTACTTTCCCCCCTCCTCACTACTGCACTTGACTAGTCTTAAAAAAAAAAAAAAAAAAAAAAAAAAAAAAAAAAAAAAAAAAAAGAATAACTGACACACAAGGAAAGAAGTAAAATTAGGGGGAGTGTATTTTCAGAGAAACTTGAATCTATGCTCCCAGGAAATTTAAAAAAAAAAAAAAAAAAGTAAAGTAAAATTAGGAGGCCTAGTGTTCCGGCAGGTGTGACCAGCTCTTGGCCGAAGAAAAACCTGAGTGGCACACGGAGAGTTGGAGTGTCAGCTTTATTTCGCCAGCGGGCTCAGAGAAACATATCTGCCACCAAACTCTGAGTATGCCTTTTTTTTTTTTTTCTTTTAGTTTTATATCTTTTGGGGGATTACAGTTAGCCAATGGCAAGTTCTCACAAAAGTCACCTCATTTACATAGTAGTCAGCCAATCAGAAGTATGTCCCCAAAGTTACTTCTTTTACACGGTAGTCAACCAATCAGAAGTATGACCCCAAGTCACCTCATCAGCTGTGAGTATTAGTAGCTGCTCAATTTAGGAGCGGGATAAGCGAAATAGGTGGGTTTTGGTAGAACGCCCTGACACTAGGACAGAGTCTTGAGATAATAAGGATAACCTTTTAAGTTAAACTTAGAGGTTTTATTTATTTGTTTATTTATTTATTTTGAGACAGTATCTCATTCTGTTGCCCAGGCTAGAATATAGTAGCACCATCATAGTTCGCTGTAACCTCAAACTACTGGGCCCAAGTGATCCTCCTGTCTCAGCCTTTGGAGTAGCCAGCACTACAGGTACACACAACCATGCCAGGCTAATTTATTTTTGAGGCAGGAGGTAACTTGAGCTCAGGAGTTGGGGGCTTCAGTGAGCTATGATGGGCTACTGCACTCCAGCCTAGGTGACAGAGTGAGACCCTATCTCAAAAACAAACAAAAAAAAAAGAGATGGAGTCTTGCTATGTTGCCCAGACTGGTCTGGAATTCCCGGGCCCCAGTGATTCTCCTGCTGTGGCCTCCCAAAGCACTGGGATCATAGATGTGAGCGACTTCAATCAGCTAGAGGTTGGTTTTAGATTGCAGTTTTAGGGTCCTCACTTGAACAATTTTAAGAGATTGTTTAAGACAGACTGCTGTGTTAAAATGCAAATATTTCTAACAGGGAACTCACTTTAAGTCCTTATGGAAAGGTCCCCACATGACAGGAAGTGGGAGGAGATTGTGAGAAATCCTGCAATTCTTGAGGAAAAATAGCCATCCTAGAGGAAGATAGGTTGCCTGCCACAGACAAATTTCAGCTACCTCTGTTTTCTTGAAGACCAAACATAAGAGAGGAATGGACTAAACCAGGTTAGTGTTTCCAAGGTTAGCTCTAGGCCAAATTTTTATGAGAATGAAACTCCTTTTCTGCCCCTGTTAGGGCCTCTTCATTGATTTTTCCCTTCATTCAAAGCCGCTAGAACCCTCAGGCTGATCCTTCTCCCAGGCCTGCTTACCTGCTGACTCAAGCTGACTCTCCATTGCAAGCCCTTCCAAGACCTGCGTTCTTCCAACTTCCCGCTTTCCTACTCTTCTTTTCCCTCACATCACAACTTACCTATTTATTTACTCAGGGATCTGATAAATCAGCAGTTAAATGAATCTCTTCAAAGATCAAGCCCTAATTTTATTCATCTTTGTATCTTTAGCACCTAACATATGGTATCTGTACAAGGGTGATTTTTTAAATGTGTGCTGGTATACTAAGATATTAATGAAAGATACCAGCTTAAAGTGTTTCCCTAGTGATAGCCAATAATTTGGAAGGAGATTTTGGAGGGAGGTTGGTTCTTCTATTCTTCATGTCTCTTTTTAGGAGAATGACCAACTCCATCTGTGTGTAAGACTATCCTTGACTGTCTAGGGCCGGAGATGACTTTTCTTGGTCACTGCCTGCATGTGGATATAGGGGAGGAAAAACTTTTCCTCTGTTCTCTAAGTTCTTTACTTGGAATTTGCAAATTAAATTGACAAGAGCAGATTTAACAGGAGAAAAAGCATACAAATTTTATTTTATGTGCAAAGGGCTTCATAGGAAAGAAATGAAAACCCAACGATGTGATTAGATATAGGGGCTTATATACCATTTTAACAAGGGGCAATAAATTGTGGATAACTGATGAGCTAAAGGAAAGGGATGTGGGTTTTAGGGAGGTAAACGGTGAGAAAGTAACTAGGAAAGGTATGGTAGATAACAGTTGCTTAGTAAGCTTTGTTACACAGACTCAAGTTGTCTCCAGTTCTAAGAGTTGTCTCTGAGTCATTCTCCTCTTCCTTATATGGGAGAGTGGGAGACTTTTACAAATGAAAAGTTATGCTCTGCTTTTAGGCAGATGGGGGAGGGCAAAGACGTCCTCCTGTTTCTCAATTGAGTTAATCTCAAAATAATCCTTATATCAAAGTGGTATATTTTTGGGTTGAATATTCTGATCACCTTCATTCATTTTAAAAAAGAGAGATATATTAAAGCCCCTTTCCCCATTGAGGTTTCCCACATAGCAGGGGAAGTCAGGTAGGAGGTTCATGAAATAATAAAGCAGGTATTGCTCTAGAAATCAGAGCACAGTAAAATATTCTCTGTAACCTGATTCCACCATTTACTTTCAATTTAGCCATAATATTACTGTAAATTTATTTTTTAAATTTTTTTCATTTCAGCACATTATGGGGGTACAAATGTTAAGGTTACGTATATTGCCCTTGCCCCCCCTGCAAATTTATTAAAAGAAACTCAAATCATTATTTTGAATATGTGCTTGTTTATACTTAACCAGAATATGACCTATAATACTCTCAGTAAAAGGAATTTAAACGGATATATTAAATATATGCTTATGTCTACTTAACCAAAACTTGACCCATAATACTCTGTGTCGTTGTATCTCACAGAATGTCCTAGATATACTGTGATCTTATTTCTAATAGCTAAATAAGCTAATCCCCATAAAGCCACATGAGTACTCCACTGTGATGTAGTACAAGGAAGAATTAGGATGTTCTCAGTAGGCAACTGCAATAAGCTACCTGCTGAGTCACTGAGCTGATCTATTTTTAATCCAATGAGCAAAACTTCTATTCGATGTGACCTTATCTGAATGATATCTTGTGCAGAGCTTATAAAAACTATACTACTCCAAAAAAATGAGAAAATGTTCATTTCCATTACTCTCTGGCAAAATAATTATGCTGCTTATTCAGTTAGACATAAACCTTTTATTTTAACTAGAGAGCAAATAAGTATTATCTTAATAAAGGTAGACAGGCAGCCAAGTTGTAAAAACAAAACAAAATGAAAAAAACCTTAGTAAAATTAAATTTCTATTTTGTTTGAGAATTTATCTTTATGGTAATAATACTGGAAATGTATTACTCACGGTGAAATTATATTTTTGTTTTATATAAAGTTCTCTATCACTACAGAGAAATGAAATAGGCTTAAGGTCACTACGTGATACTTCTTTTTATAGTCTTAGATTAAATGAACAAGTGGCTTTGTTACTGACAGAAAATGTCCCAGCAAAATTGTAAGACTCCTGCTGGCTTAACCAGAAAAAAATGAGCCAGTAGTGTTTGTAAAACCACTATTAAATAGAAAAAAAAAAATCTTGTAATTGAGTACTATTTGTTCATGATTTCCTTTCTAATTTCCACAAGAAAAGAAATAATTTGATGATAATTGTTTAAAGAAGTTGAAAGAAGTGCTGATGTCCAGTATTTAGTTAATTGTCTCTTGGTAGGAAAATTATGCACATAATATTTTATGATTAGGGTCAAAGCCTCATTTAAAATTTTATAGGATAAAAAGACTTAGTTTTATTAGGTCTAAGTGTTTCTGGCTATGGAAATGAGATTTACTAATTGATATTTTAGATTAATTTTCTTTAAAGATTTCAGCAAATTAGCATAGTCATGCATTCTCTAGCCAAGAGACCCATTTTCCTGGCAATTGTATTTGGGATATGGTTCTAGAGATTACATTCCACTTTTGGATCATACCTACTAGCAAAATTTGTAGTTTTCCCCACAAATTTCCTAGAGTGAAAGCTATCTTTAACACTATAGGCAATAATTTCTCAGGAAGTTAGTGGTCCCTAAGGTAGTTAAGACTAACAACGGGAAATTCTATCTTTGGAGTTTCTTTCATCTTCCAAATTCACAGTGTGTATTTCTGTAGTCGATACAAAATTCAAAATTGGACATGGAAAATGACATTCGCCTTTCATTACAGATATTGCAAGTTGCCTACCCCATGTCTACTCTTCTCTTCTTCCTTTTTAATGGAAACCCAATTTGTTAAGAGTGGCAGTCTTCTTTCTTAGAAAATGCAATTCAGATATACCTTTGAATGACTGGGTATTAGTTCTACCAGCAGTTGGCTTTTAAAACTTAACAGTGTTAGTAAATAGAATTCAAATCTGTTTGTCTATATGATTCCCCAAATGCGTGCATGAAGATTTAAGGCAATAATCTGAACATCAGAAAGCTACATAGGTGAAACATAAGTAAATTAGTAAATTCAAAGGAAAATATTATTCTTGGAATAACCAATACATTTCTTGATTTACTTATATTCTTTTACTGTACTTATAAAACCAAATGACTCAGATTGTTAAAGTCAAATTGACTAATTCAATTGAATTATTGACTATTGTATATATCACTATGCATAAAAAAGTTTGAAGCATAAAGAAATAGAAAATAGTATGGTTTCTCTCCTCAAAGAGTTACAATTTCATTCATTCATTCATTCATTCATTTATTTGAGACAGAGTCTCACTCTGTTGCCCAGTACAGTGGTATCATCATAGCTCACAGGAGCCTCAAACTTCTAGGCTAAGTGATCCTCCTGCCTCAGCTTTCCAAATAGCTAGAACTACAGGATGATACCACCATGTCAGGCTAATTTTTTTTATTTTATTTTAATAGAGACAGGGGTCTTGCTGTCTTGCCCAGGGTGGTCTCAAATTAATGGCCTCAAGCAATCCTCCTGCCTCAGCCTCTCAAAGTTCTGGGATTATAGGCATGAGCCACCACTGCCAACTGAGTTACAATCTTTTGAAAGAGATAAAACTTCCACAAAGTCAAATACTTAAAGATGAATCATAGAAAAGAATAATATAAAAAGATAAATTATAGTTGAAGTAGAATATAAACAAATACCAAAATATACAATGCATAGAGTGGACTGTTAGGACAGGAGAAGTTATTGGAGAAGATTTCATAGAGGAGGTAAAAATTGCAATGGGTCCTGAGATTTGCCTGATTTATGTCTGTGATATCTATGAAGCATCTCTGATTTAGGGTTAAGACTCCACTTCATTAACTCTAGGGGAGGCCTGCAACTCATAATGAATGCCATGAGGATTGCATCAGCTTATGTGAATGGCGTTGCCTGGAGTTGTGCAAGGGACAGCCCTGTCAATCATTGTCTAGCATACCAGAGCTTGGAGGTGCAGGATCTGATCTGTCTAAAAACAGTTTATGGAAATGCAATAAATATAAAGCGGCAATAAACCTGTCATTTCCCCGAGTATCCCAGCTGCACATTCTGTTACTTTGTTCTCTAGTTTTAAATAGTTTCCAAAATTTTATATGCCAGCCACAGGTTTAAGTTCTCTCTGTAGCTATTTATGTCACACTGCTTATGTAACATAAGCCTCTCATTCATAAAATGAGGATGGTAATAATACCTCGTCCTACTTACCTAAAAATAATTTCCTATCTGCAAAATGGGGCTAATAATACCTGCCCTATTGATTTCACAAGGCTGTTTCGAGCATTCGATGTGATACTATGTAAAAGCAAGTTGAAACTCAAAGTGTGACACAAATCAGGGGTATTACCATAGTTCTGGCTAGCATCTACTAGCGTTGGAACCAAAGCATTTGTGAGAAAAGCACCATGCTGTCCATTACAATATGTTTGACCATGAATGGGTATGATACATTACTAGCTCAGTGGACCTACCAAAATATTTGTGCTTATTTTGTTTACTATTTTTATGAATAGCTATTTTAGAAGGAGTTGGCAAAAGCCTATGCAACTGGTGTGACAACATTTATAAGCCTGTCCATAAATAGGTTAGTGTTTAAAGCAAGAAGGTGAATTCTATTTCTCCTCTCTTATTCTGCTCAGCTTTTCTGCAGTTTCTCATTTCTTTCTACAAATGGTGACATTGTTCAGAGTAGAATTATAGATAGAGTACTTCTCTTGTACATACGTTATTTTCATGTCTTAGGTTGACTGCAGTTTGAATGCATTTGGTATGATCATTGGAATTTTCTCCCCAGAAGTGAAAGGACCATTGTATTACTGTTCTGGGGGATGAAATACACTCTACTGCAGGAACTAGAAACCTAGGTTCTTGTCCCAGCGTTTTTGTGACTTTAAGTCAGTCCCCTTACCTCTCTGGCGCTCACTATCTCCATTTTTTTTTTTTTTTTTTTTTTTGAGACAGAGTCTCACTTTGTTGCCCAGGCTAGAGTGCCATGGTGTCAGCCTAGCTCACAGCAACCTCAAACTCCTGGGCTCAAGCAATCCTTCTGCCTCAGCCTCCCGAGTAGCTGGGACTACAGGCATGCGCCACCATGCCTGGCTAATTTTTCTATATATATTAGTGAGCCAATTAATTTCTTTCTATTTATAGTAGAGACGGGGTCTCACTCTTGCTCAGGCTGGTTTCGAACTCCTGACCTTGAGCAATCCGTCCGCCTCGACCTCCCAACACTCTCCCCCTTTATAAAATAATTTCTCTCTATCTGCTCTTGATCACTAAAAAACAAAACAAAATGAAAAAAATAAATAAAATAATTTCTCTAAAAAATTTTTTGGCATTAATTTTTTCTATAATATAATTTATTTTAATAGTTTTATTGAGATATAATTTACATACCATACAATTCACCCATTTAAAGTGTACACATCAATGTTTGGTATATATTCACAGATATGTGTAACCATCACCACAGTCAATTTTAGAACATCTTAATCACATGAAGAAGAAAACCATTATCCTTTAGCTATCACATTCCCCCCATTCTCCCATACCGCCCCAGCCCCAGCCCTAAGTAAACACTTACCTACTTTCTGTCTCTATAGATTTCCCTAGTCTGGGCTTTCATAAGAGTGGAATCATATAGGTGATCTTTTGCGACTGGGTTCTTTCAGGTAACACAATGTTTTCAAGTTTCTCCCCTGTTGTGGCATATATTAGTACTTCATTCCTTTTTGTGGTTGAATAATATAGTCCATTGAATGGATATACCAAACTTTCTTCCTCCATTTGTCTGTTGATGGGCATCTGGGTTGTTTTTACATTTTGCCTTCTATGAATAATGCTACTCTAAACATTTGTAAACAAGTTTCTGTGTGGACATGTGTTTTCCTTTCTTTTGAGTATATACCGAGGCGTGGAATTGCTGGATCATATGGTAACTCCATGTTTAATTGTTTGAGGAACTGCCAGACTCTTTTCCAAAGTAGCTGAACCATTATGGATCCCCACCTGCAGTGTGTGAGGGTTCCAATTTCTTACATCCTCACCAAAACTTGTTGCCATCTGACTTTATGATTTTGAGCCACCCCAGTGGGAAGGGAGTGGTATTTTATTGTAGCTTTGATTTGCATTTCCCTGATGATTAGTGGTGGTGACCATCTTTTTGTATGCTTATTAGCCATTCATATATCTTCTTTGTAGAAATGTTTATTCAGATCCTTTCTCATTAACATTTTTTAGAGAATAAGTAACAGAGAGAGAAAGAGATCTCACTCATAGATCTTCTAATGCTAAAAAAACAAAGATAGAAATAACTAATCTAACTTTAAAATGTCTAAACTTTTGGACCTAAGTTTATTTTTTAAGCATATTTATTACAAATGCTAAATTAGCTCTAAATCCTTTTGTTTTCTCACATCTGTGATGTTATAGTAGTTATCCTGGCAAAAGGGCCTATATTATAATCAATGATTTACCCCAGCATTCTATTTCAGATATCAAAGAGTCTTTGTGAGGAAATATGTTTGTTTTCTATTAATATGATGCTAGTTCTCAAACTATGGTCTGCATCTCCCTGGGGGGTCACCAAAATACTTTCAGGAAATCCATGAAGTCAAAGGTATTCTTCTAATACCTTAGTATTCTTCTAATACTAAGACATTATTTGCCTTTTCCATTGTGCTGACATTAACACTAACGGCACCAAAGCAATGATTGGTAAAACTGCTGGTGTCTTAGCACAGATGAAGGCAGCTATACCAAATCGTAATAATAGTCATTACATTTTTCACTGCCAAGCATTAGTAGTAAATAAATAAAATTAATTAATTAAATTTAAAATGCCAGTTTCACTTGAAAATGTCCTTGGGGAAGCAGTAAAAATTCTTAATTTTGTTAAATCTTAATCCTTGAGTACACATCCTGTTAATATTCTGTGTGACAAAATGGGAAACACATCAAGCCCTTATGCTGCACACTGAAATAGGGGCTTATCTTGAGGACAAGCACCTGTGGTTTGAGTTGCAAGGTGAACTAACTGTTTAATTCATGGAACACCTTTTTTTTTTTTTTTTTTAATTTATTTTGTAGAAACAGGATATTGCTATGTTGCCCAGCCTGGTCCTGAACTCTTGGCTTCAAAAGATCCTCCTGCCTTGGCCTCCCAAATTGCTGGATTACAGATATAAACCAGCACACCTGGCCTAGAACACCATTTTGACTTAAAACAATGGCTGATAGACAAATTACAGTTACTTATACTTGGGCATTTGGCAGACATTGTCTCAAAAATGAAGGTGGGCCTGTCATTTCAAAGAAAACAGTTGACAGTATTTGTTGCCAGTGATAAAATTTGAGCGAAGTGAAAAATAGAAATTTAGAAAACTTGTGTCTGGCCACTGTGAACTTGACAGCTTCCCAGTATTTAAAGACCTTTCCAATGAGGTAAGTAGTGATACTAATGAATGTGATTTTTTTGGGATTTTGTGTAATGAAATGCATCAACATTGGGAAGATCTGCATAACTCAATAAACCATTATTTCCTGAATGAACAATGCATGATATTATAAAATCATGCATGGGTAAAATATTCATTCAAAGCATAAGACAGACAGATTGATTTTAATATAACGGAGTATATAAAGATCAGATCTCAGATTGCAACTAACTTTTGAGAAATTACATCTTGTCAAGTTTGGTGTAATATAAAAGAAGAATATCCGTGATTATCTGAATTGACTATTAAAATCCTCCTCCTTTTCCAATTACCTGCATGAAGCCAGATTTTCATCATGTATTTCAACTAAACATATCATAACACATTGAATGCAGGAGTCGAATGAAAGTCCACCTGTCTTCTAGTAAGCATAATATTATGAAGATTAGCCAAAAAAAAAAAAAAAAAAAAAAAAAAGAAGAAGAAGAAGAAGAAGAAGAAGAAAACCAATGCCACACTTCTCATCAAATATTTCTTTTTCTTTCGGATTTTTTTTTTTTTTGAGACAGAGTCTCACTCTGTCATCTGAGCTAGAGTGTCATTGTGTCAGCCTAACTCACAGCAACCTCAAACTCCTGGGCTCAAGCAATCCTCCTGCCCCAGCCTCCAGAGTGCTGGGACTACAGGCGCATGCAACCACGCCTGGCTAATTTTTCTATTTTTGGTAGAGACAGGATCTCGCTCTTGCTCAGGACTCAGGTTGGTTTGACCTCCTGAACTCAAGAGATCTTCCCATCTTGGCCTCCCAGAGTGCTAGGATTACAGGTGTGAGCCATCGCACTTGGCCTGGAAATAATTATTTTTCATAAAATATATTATTATCATTACCATATGATGGGTTTATTAATATTTTAAATGTGTGAATATTATTAAATTATCAGTTTTAATTTCTAAATTCCTCCTTAATAGCTTAGGCTGGGCCCGGTGACTCATGCCTATTATCCCAGCTACTTGGGAGGCTGAGGCAGGAGGATTGCCTTGAGGCTGGGAATTCAAGATCAGCTTGGGCAACATAATGGAACCCCCACCTCTGAAAAAATTTCAAAAGCCAGGTGCAGTGGCTCTCTCCTGCAATCCCAGCATGTTGGGAAGCCAAGGCAAGAGGATCACTTGAGGCTAGGAGTTCAAGACCAGCCTGGGCAACATAGCAAGACCCCCATCTCTACAAAAATTTTAAAAATTAGCTGGGTATGGTGGCACATACCTGTAGTCCCAGCTACTGGAGAAGCTGAGGCAGGAGGATCACTTGAGCCTAGGAGTTCAAGGCTGTAGTGAACTATGATCATACCACTGTACTCCAGCCTGGGCAATAGAACAAGACTCTGTCTATAAAAACCACCATGGTACTAATCTCTTTTTCTTCACTAATATACCTGAGGAAAATAACATAAACCCCTCAGTAGTGGTGGCTTGGTATTATGAGGCAAGGAATAGCACCTCTATTATATCCCTAGCATACAACAGAGAGCCTGGCATATAGTAGTTACTCAACAAATTCTTAGCTGAATTGAACTGGTTGGAATTAAAGCACTAATCCCCAGCTCATACTGTGTTTACTCATGTTTTAGAATACACCATTTCTCAGAGCAAGGATTTTAACTGGTTTCCAAATCAAAACAGTCATTTTTCAAAGGTATCAAAGAAAACATGAGTCAACCACTGCATGCCTGACATAAGGAGAAAAAAGCAAATTACAAAATCCAATCATGCAAATTTATAGATTAGAAACATTTTTGCTTGAAATTAGCAAAGGCTATAAGTGCTACCTGCAGAAGGACTAAAGTCGGGCTGCCTGGGTTCAATTTTTGGCTTTACCATTTGCCATCTGTGTAATCTTGAGCAAGTCTGTAATCCACCTGTGCCTTACTGTCCTCATCTGTAAAATGGATTATAATAGTACCCATTTTGTAGGGTTATTTTGAGGACATAATGAGTTAATACATGTAGAGTTTTATGTACTATCTTAGAACAATGTGTTAATATTTATAACACTGCTTGGCACTGAATTAAGTTCTCAATAAATTTTCTCTGTACTCCTTAAAAGGGGGAAATTCATACAATAAATACATATTGACATGATAGAAACTATTCATAGTGAGTAAAAATCTTTTTAATCTTTTTTAAACCATTGCATGCATAGAAAATAATATCTGCATGGCACAACCAGAAGAGATTGCTCATGACCTGGGTTGAATAGTCCAGAGGCTTTCATTGTCCAGGACCTACTCAGCTCTTCTACAGGATAAGGGGGACAATATCATGTCATCTTGTGACTCATTCACAGGCTATGACATTCCGGTATATCTCTTTTCCACACATGCACACATACACAATTTATATATTTTGATTCCTATTCCCAGGAAAACTGTATTTATCAGGATAAGCTATGTCATGCTATGATCATAAAATAAATTCCCCAAATCTCAGTGACTGTGATGGACTTGTGTCCTCCCCATATTCATATGCTGAGGTTTCAAACTCCAGTACCTCGGAATATATAACTTTATTTGGGGAGGTCCTTATAAAGGTAAGTTGAAATGAGGACATTAGGCCCTAATCCCATGTGACTGGTGTCTCTACAAAAAGAGGAAGGGGTGCCAGAGACCCATGTGCACCAGAAAAGGCCATGTGAAAACATGACAAGAAGGTGGCCATCTGCAAGCCAGAGGCAGGCCTCATAAGAAACTACACCTGCCAGACACCTTAATCTTGGACTTCTAGCCTAGTAAGAAAATAAATGTCTGTTGTTTAAGCCAACTAGTCTGTGTTGTTTTGTTATAGCAGCCCTTGCAAACTAATGCAGTGACTTAACACAACAAATGCTTCTTTCTTTTTTTTTGAGACAGAGTCTCACTTTGTTGCCAGGCTAGAGTGAGTGCCCTGGCATCAGCCTAGTTCACAGCAACTCCTGGGCTCAAGCAATCCTTCTGCCTCAGCCTCCTGAGTAGCCTCTGGTAGCATGCGCCACCATGCCCGGCTAATTTTTTCTATATATATTAGTTGGCCAATTAATTTCTTTCTATTTTTATAGTAGAGACAGGGTCTCACTCTTGCTCAGGCTGGTTTTGAACTCCTGACCTCGAGCAATCCGCCCGCCTTGGCCTCCCAGAGTACTAGCATTACAGGCATGAGCCACTGCGCCCAGCCAAAAGTTTATTTCTTAATCACTCAAAGTCCATAGAAGGTTGGCAAAGCTCTTCCATTTAGTGATTCAAGAATGTAGGCTCCATCTCTGGTAACACCACCATCTCAGTGTGTAGTCCTGGTACTCAATCTCAGACAGGACGGGGGCACACGTCTCACTTCTGCTCACAGTCACATTGGACTTGTCACATTGCCAACACCTGCCAAGGAAGCTAGAAAGTATATGGAGGCATATGGAATATGGGGTGAACATTACTAATTTATTTTAGGATCTGGTTAAAACAAGTAAGCATAGTTCTCCAATTATCTACATTATCTCTTAATGAGAGTAGTAACAGATTTATTTATCCCTTTGTGGGAAGCAGGACTTTATTAGTATTTAATTAAAAATGAATGGGAATTCTTTCCATTGTTTAAAAGAATACATGCTGATTTCTTCCTTGTGTTACTTTTAGCCCTCTTGAGATTTCTTTTATGGTTTTGCTTTCATCATTGAGCATGTATTACTTTACACTTCTGTTAATATAATTTCCAATGAAAATAAACACTTGACCACCCTGAGGGGAACATTAGAAAAAACTAAAAAACTTACTGATTGAATTCATATTTATTCCAGAACATTTTTTTGTATTTAATCCTAACTCTTCACACTACCCCTCAAGACCCTCCCTCAGTAATCGTTCCACCCTTCTCAACACACACACATGCACAAACACATACACGCACTTCTCCGGCCTATTATCTTACTTCTCTGAAAATAGACGGTTTTTTTGTTTCACTGAAACTATTTCTGATTTAAAACAAATTAATAAATATGTATTGGAACACTATGCCATTTGTTTTTAATCACTTGCTAAATTGTTAGCAATAATATTATTCCAGATTTTCTGAAACAGTCCTGATTTTCTTATCATCAGATTATAGATTGTCACCTTAGCTTTTATTCATGACCCTCTGGCCTGGGAGAGCCTCTTCTCTTGGATAATTAGAGTCTATCTCATCTACTAATAAGAAATTGAAAACAACATCCATTTCTAGTAGTAAAGGCCTAGCTAAGCAAGCTATAAAATACTCACTTTATGTAGCTAGTGAAAATGCCAGCAAGTAGATGCTATCAACACAGAAATATTAACAGACATAATAAAAATATTATGCAGGATCTATTGACTGCTTACTGTATGCATGATGCTAAGTGCTTTTTATATCCATTATCTTATCTAATTCAGGCCATAATCCTATGAAATAGGTAAAATTACTATACCCGATTTACAGATGAAGAAACTGGGGCCCAGAGAAGTAACTTGCCTAAATTCAAATAGGCAGAAAGCAGTACCAAACCCAGGACTGGCTGAGTCAAGAGTCATGCTCTTAATCACGTTGCTATTGTTTCATACAGATACAGGAAATAATGCAAAGTTTGTACAACTACATAATTAATAAAAACACTAGATGTGTACAGTGGTTATTACTAATGGAGCTGAAATGTATATCCACTCAAAAAGATTGAAAATACACATTTTTAAGTAAAAAATTGGGTGAAACAGAGAAATACGAAACTGGAAAAAAATCTACCAATTATTCTATTATCCTAAACCAACAGGTTAATACTTTAGTATATTTTCTTTCTATGCATCTCCTATGTTTTTTTGCATTTACAATGTTGTCTCCTGCATTGTTTTCACTTATCATTATGACATAAGCCTTTCTCCATGAAAAACTCAAAGACAGCTTGAAGTTTTATAAGTTAGTATGAGTTTGTATTAGTTAGGATTATCTTCAGCTGTGAATGATAGCAAGCCCCAAACAACAGTGGATTAAAATGTATTTTTCTCTCAAATAAACACAGGCACTTTATGGCTGAAATGATGGCATCGTGGGACCATCAGGGACTAAAGCTCCTTGAGTTTCACTGCTTCCCCATCCTTAACACACAGCTTCTACACTGTGGCTCCAAATGACTTCCCTAATTCCAACTATCACATCCACGATCTATCAGCACAAGGGAGAAAATGGAAGGAGAAGAGCATCTTTTCTTTAAGGATGCTTTCTGGAATTTTCTCACATTATATTCATACTGCATTAGCCACAACTAAGACATACAGTCACATGTAACTGTGAGGAAGGCTGGGAAATGTAATCTTTATTCCAGGTAGCCATGTACTTGGCTTAAAATTAGGGGTTTTACTACTGTAGGATAAGGAGAGGATGGATTTTGGAGGTCAACTAGCAGTCTCCTTGTAGTTGAATTCTTTTTTCTAGAAAAGTTGATAAAATTGGTTTATTAGTTTATTTATAATGCCCAATACATTGTAAGCTCTTTCAAAACACTATCTCTTGAATTAGAGAGTATATATTCTCTCTCTATAAATATATATTTATATATATACACATGTATATATATATATTACATTCCTCTTCCATCCTCAATAACCAATAAAATACTTGACATACAACAGAAACTCAGTAACAATCTTTCTTTCTTACTATAAAGGAAAGAGAATAAGAATTTTTTCACTACCTGCTGTAGTCTATTTTATTAATAGACTCTATGAGTGCATTTTTTTTTTTTTATTGAGATGAGGTGTCATTTTGTTGCCCAGGCTAGAGTGCAGTGACTATTCACAGGTGCAAGCATAGTGCCCAGTGGCATCAAACTCCTGGACCCAAGTGATCTTCCCACTTCCCATCCTCCTGAGTAGCTGTGTGTGACACAAGCGTGTGACCCAATGCCTGATTATGAGTATATATTATTATTCACTTTGTACATGTGCAGAAAGTCCTTTCTGACTCACATAATGAGGAAACAGACTCAGAGAAATTAAAAAACTTGCTCAAAGTCACACCGCTAGTGCTTGGCAGAGCTGAGATTTGAACCTACCACTGTACAACTCCCAGATCCATCTGTTTTTCTTATAGCACAGTACATCAAAGCTCAGTTCATCCTCAGGAAGAAATGAGAAGGTCAGAGAAATAGGTATTTTTATCCATAAAACTGCAATCTACCAGTGATAGCTATTGGAATCATTGATGCTATGAGTCACAACCAATGACTCTCTACTAGAGAAAAGCAAAATTCCCTGAGTTTAAGAACCCATTTTAACTTTTTCCTTTTGTATCAGATTATGTTTTCCTACAAAGATCTGGAAATTGTACTTTCTTTTTTTGAGACAGAGTCTCACTCTATTGCCCGGGCTAGAGTGCCATGACATCAGCCTAGCCCACAGCAACCTCAAACTCCCGGGCTCAAGCAATCCTCCTGCCTCAGCTTCCCGAGTAGCTGGGACTACATGCGCCACCATGCCTGGCTAATTTTTTCTATATATTTTTAGCTGGCCAATTAATTTCTTTCTATTTTTAGTAGAGATGGGGGTCTCACTCTTGCTCAGGCTGGTTTCGAACTCCTGACCTTGAGCCATCCTCCCACCTCAGCCTACCAGAGTGCTAGAATTACAGGTGTGAGCTACCGCGCCCGGCCTGGAAATTGTGTATTTTTTATTCACATATTCATACATACTTATTAGAGATTACTACATTCCCAGCACTCTGTCAAGCTCTAGAAACAGATGGAAGACAGTTTCCATTTGTAAGCATCTTGCCAGGTGGTGCAACACATAAGTAAACAGCAGCAACAATAACAAGTAGCAGTACTCTGCAACAAGGGCATTGCAAAGGCTAGCTTTTCAGCCAGCCTAGAGGAGTCAGGAAAGACTTGCCATAGGTGACTCTTGAGAAGGATTTAGACTATTCCAGAAGCACAGTCTAAACTGAGCCAGGCAAAGACGTGTGTGCACAGGGCACATAGCACAAAGAGAGGTATAAGGGGAAAAGTGATATAAGTTTTTTTTTTTTCTGAGACAAGGTCTTGCTCTGTCATCCAAACTGGAGTGCAGTTGCATGATCACAGCTTGCTGCAACCTCAAACTCATGAACTCAAGTGAACCTTCCACCTCAGCCTCCTGAGTAGCTAGGACTATGGCATGTGCCACGGTGCCTGGCTAATTTTTTTTACTTTTCTAGAGTCAGGATCTTGCTGTGTTACACAGGCTGGTCTCCAACACCTGGCCTTGAGTGATTCTCCTGTTTTGTTCTCCCAAATTGCTCATATTACAGGTGTGAGCCACCACACCTGGCCAAGAAGTAATGTCTTTTCCTCATCCATGACAGAATTCATGTCTGAGACCCCTAAAACAGATTAACAAGAGAAAAGCATACAAACTTATTTAATATAAGTTTTATGTGACACAGGAACCTTCAGAAATAAAGACCCAAAGAAACAAGAAAAATTGTGTATTTTTATGGACAGTTGTGCAAAAGTATGATTGGAGGACAGAGGGTATGATCTAACGGTAATACACTGGGAGGACTACACAAGACCTATTTGTTCAGATTCTTCTTTGCATCTCTGTGTCTCCGAGCAAAAGGACAGGTGTTCTTTTCCTCTGACTATAGGGAGGACCCCTTTGGAATGAGGTCTTATGACCTATTTTCAGGGAAGGTCAGCTGGGTTTCATGGTCCACTTCAGCGGGAAAGGGGCAAGGGGAATTCTTCCTAGTTTCTATGACCTGTTTCTGCTGTTTCCTCCAATGCCAAGGTGCCATATTTTGGGGTAGCACATCCTGAACCCCATCAGGGGCAGGGAGAAGAGAGAAGGTGAGGCATTGAGGAAGTGGTTTGGAAAGGCTCCTGGCAGCTGTCAAACTCTGATGTTACCTGAGAATCGTCCCAGACCTTGTTGATGATGCAGATTTCTGGCTCCCATCCCCATGGTTTCTGACTCTGTGGACCTCAGACAGGGACCAAGAATCTGTAATATTAATGAGTGGACTCTCTTGGGGACAGTCCAAGGCCTACACTTTGAGAAAAACTGAGAAGTAAAAGAAGTGGGAGAAAGCAGGAGATAAGGTTGGCAAAGCAGGCAAAGGCACAGCCAGTCTGTCTCAGTACACCCTGATGGCAACGATATGGAAGATTTTAAGTGAGACAGTGAATGACATGACGAGGTTGTTGTTTTGGAGGAATCATTTCAGCTCTAGTTTGCAGGGAAGCAAGATTGGGAGATTGGGGATCTTAACTATGGCAGTGGGATAAAGATGGAGACAAGAGAATGGTTTTGAGAGATATTTTGGAGGTGGAACATCCTGGATCTGTTCAATATGTATTTGTATACGGTGGTGGTAGAGGGAGCTGAGTAGGAGTTGAGGATACTTTCTGAACTACTGCAAAACTGGAAAAGGAGTGAATAGATCGGTCTAAAAATAAAAGGACAATGAATTGTAGCACACACGAGGCTAAGGAAATCCAATAAAAATATTGCTAGCAAATTTTAAAAATATTTTTTAACTGATAAAAATTAAAAAAACATACCTTTGATTTTGTTTCTGAAAATGACTGAGTTCAGTCATCATTGCATATCATGACAGTTTCCTAAAACCAGGCATTCTAACCTTGGGTTAAACTTTAGTCCCAAGCAAAACTCTTCTGTTTCAGGGATTGTCTGGTCCCTCCTTGTAGCACTGCAGGGTCCCTCAAAAGAGGATAATTCTTCCTGGAGCAGGTCCCCAGAATCCTTCCTCCAGAACTACGTGAGCACATTGGCAACTCTTTACAGAATCAGTCTACAGGTTTTTAACAGGTACCAGATACTTATAAAAATTTAAGTAATTTGCATTAGTGGCTCATGCATAAAGGTAAATGGATACAATCCACTCATATTAGAAACAGAGGTACATTAAAGAGTTTATGCACAATATAGAAGGGTATGGCATCGGGAGGCTGGGAAGACTGTTTTCACATGATCACCTAAGAAAAGAACATTGGAATTCATAAGCAGGCTTTAATGCCCTGCCATGGTCACAGCCTCAGCAGCACACAGGGACAGGGTGAAACCATGCTTATGGAGTCATAAACGGCACTAAGAACAAAACACACTCATACGGAAGGGTCTCAATTACACCTTTAGGAGTCAGACTAGTCATTCTGGTTTGCCCATTATGCAGTGATAGCACCCTGGTCAGGCTGGACTCACAGAAGATCTTAGCAACTGAATGTTCTCCCACATTCTTATTTATTGAGAGAAAATGATCGCCTTTTGCTTGTCCCCAAGAACGTTTCATTTGGGTTCATTGATAGAAAATTCTTGCACACCACTTCTTCCTGTAATCTCACACTCTTAGAAGTGAAAACTGTAAAGACTTGATTCTTGCCATCAAGGAGCTGACCATCTGCAGGGGTCCTCAAACTTTTTCAACAAAGGGCCAGTTCACTGTCCCTCAGACTGTTGGAGGGCTGGACTATAGTTTTAAAAAAACTATGAACAAATTCCTATGCACACTGCACATATCTTATTTTGAAGTAAAAAAAACAAACAGGCAAAAACACCCGCATGTGGCCCGAATTTGAGGATGCCTGATCTAGGGGATAAAACAAGTCATGTACATAAAGTGCCAGGCAATACCGATATCTGAGCACAAAATGACAAAACCTAAGTCCTATAGGAGTACAGAAGACATTACTGTGGGATGATCAGAAAGGATTTCATGGAAGATTAGAACTTGGCCTTGAATTATACATTCGCTGCTTAAATTGAGCTCAGATATCTGTTTGTATTAGTTTTCTTTTGCTATATAACAAATCACCACACACTTAGCAGCTCAAACAACATGTATGTACTAGCTCAAAGGGAGGCACAACTGGGCTCTCTGCTTTGAGTCTCACAAGGCCAAAATTAAAGTGTAAACCAGTCTGGGCTCTTGTTCAGAAGCTCTGAGAAAGAATCTGCATCCAACTTCATTCAGATTGTTGGTAGAATCTAGTTTTTTGTGGCTGGGGTCCCATATCCTTGCTGGCTGTCATTTGGAGGCCACTCACATTCCTTTCCATGTGGTCTCCTCCCTCTTCAAAACCAACAATAGCCCAATGAGTCCTTCTCATGCTTTGAATGTCTCTGACGTCCTCTCTTGCTACCAGCCAGACAAAACTTATGCTTTTTTTTTTTTTTTTGAGACAGAGTCTCACTCTGTTGCCCCAGCTAGAGTGCCGTGGCATCAGCCTAGCTCACAGCAACTTCAAACTCCTGGGCTCAAGGGATCCTCCTGCCTCAGCCTCCCGAGTAGCTGGGACTACAGGCATGCGCCACCATGCCCGGCTAATTTTTTCTATAGATTTTTAGTTGGCCAATTAATTTCTTTCTATTTATAGTTGAGACAGGGTCTTGCTCTTGCTCAGGCTGGTCTCAACCTCCTGAGCCCAGACAATCTGCCTGCCTCTGTCTCCCAGAGTGCTAGGATTACAGACTTCAGCCACCATTCCTGGCCTGAAAACTTATGCTCTTAAAGGGAAAGGAAGAAAGAAAGAGAGAGAGAATGAGAGAGAGAGAGAGAGAAAGAGAGAGACAGAAGGAGAGAGAAAGAGAGAGAGAAAGAAAGAGAGAAAGAGAGAAAGAGAGAAAGAGAGAAAGAAAGAAAGAAAGAAAGAAAGAAAGAAAGAAAGAAAGAAAGAAAGAAAGAAAGAAAGAAAGAAAGAAAGAAAGAGAGAGAGAAAGAGAGAGAGAGAGAGAGAGAAAGAAAGACAAAGAGCTCTCCATATCTTAGGGCCAACTAACTTGGAACTGTAATTATATCTGGAAATTGCTTCATAGCATTTCCTATATTGGTATTGGATTGAAAAACCAGGAGACAGGAACCTTGGTGATGACCTTTAGAATTCTGCCTACCATGTAGTTATTCTGTGAACCTATCCTAAGGGGTTTGTCAGTTTATTAATTAAATAACAATTATTTATTGTCCATTTACCAAGTACAACATACTAGTCACAGTCATGCTAAATGGCATCTTATTTTTCATTTGAAAGATATTTTAGTTGCTTCAAAACTTGAAGTTTACCCTAACCTAAAAAAATTCTAAGTCAAATATTTTCAATAAAAGATTAAAAACAACATTTAAATTGGTATTTCAAAATGTTTCAATGTGGCCAGGCACGGTGGCTCATGCCTGTAATCCTAGCACTCTGGGAGGCCAAGGAGGGCCGATTGCTTGAGGTCAGGAGTTCAAAACCAGCCTGAGCAAGAGTGAGACCCCTTCTCTACTATAAATAGAAAGAAATTAATTGGCCAACTAAAATATATATAAAAAATTAGCCGGGCATGGTGGTGCATGCCTGTAGTCCCAGCTACCATTGAGGCTGAGGCAGAAGGATTGCTTGAGCCCAGGAGTTTGAGGTTGCTGTGAGCTAGGCTGATGCCACGGCACTCTAGCCTGGGCAACAGAGTGAGACTATGTCTCAAAAATTAATTAATTAATTAATAAAAAATTAAAAAACCAAAATGCTTCAATGAAAACATGTACCAGTATTACCTACAGATCTTTTTAAGCTACACAACACTACTTTTTGTCTCATCCCCACCTAGAGAACAGGTTTACTCCCATTTCCCCACCCCTTCCACCCCCATTCGTGGAGAATCTCCACCATACAGAGTCACTGCTGTTCATTTCTTTATCTCCCCTCTGTCCCACATGTATGCTTTGTTCTTATCTGCTTCTGGAACTTTCATACATGTAGTGCCTTCCCATCCACTGTGCCTATCAACATTTCACCCACAGTTCAGGACTGCTCAAATCCTCATTTCTCTATGCCTTCTGACATACCCACATCTTTTCTGAACAATCCATTTGGCAATCAATAGTATCACTGGGTTATATCACTTCTATTTTCAGTCATAAGTGTGTGTGTGTGTGTGTGTGTGTGTGTGTGTGTGTGTGTGTGTGTGTGTGTGTATCACAGGGTCTTTTTTATATACCTTGAAGTATTTAGGATAGGAAAGTCATTGAAAAATATTTGTTTATATGATTAAATTGCTCTGATTGGAAAAATCTGACAGCTTCCCATGGTTTCCTGCTGTTAATACTATCTCATTGTTAGATCCCCTAATTTAAAAAAACTAATCAGGGTTTTAACTAGCAAGCAATATGTAACCACCTGGTTCTGCTACATTTATGGGTAGGCTTCTATCTGAAGCTTTTAAGAAGGATATTAATTATTGCCAAGCAAATAATTATGACTTTGGGTTTTGTTTTTGTTCTGGAGCTGAGAGGCATTTTGGTGTTTTGTTTTTTTTTCGCTAATTGGGAACAAGCTGAAGATGCATTAGTTACTTCTTAGCTTTTCTGTGACAACTTATTTTTTCCATTTTCTTTCTTTCTTTTTTTTAGAGACAGGGTCACTGTCATCCAGGCTGGAGTGCAATAGTGTGATCATAGCTCACTGCAACCTCACCCTCCCGGGCTCGAGCAATCATTCCGCCTCAACCTCAGTTTACTGTTCATGAAATAGGGTGAATATTCCAGGTCAGCAGCAACTCTCCTTACATGGAGAGTCTTGCCTCAAGCCCCTCCATCTCAGGTTCGGCTTCCCTAAGGCCTTAATGTCTCTCCATGCCTAGTTAGAGGAAGGGTGGGGGAAGAAGGTGTGGACGCTTTCTTAAAGGGCTATACTTGAGACAGGTGCACACCTTTCCCCCTCACATTTTGTTGGCAAAAATTAGTCAGATGGCCACAGATGGCTGCAGGGGCTGCTGGGAAATTTAGTTCCAGGTGGAGCAATTGCTTTCAGGTACAACTCTATTCCTATGAATGAGGAAGATTTTAATGAGAAGCTATTGTCTTCCTCATATAAACTGAGAGAAAGAAAATGAATATAATTAGCTGGGCGCGGTGGCACATGCCTCTAGTTCCAGCTACTTGGGAGGCTGAGGCAGGAGGATCACTTGAGCCCAAGACTTTGAGGTTGCTGTGAGCTGTGATGACACTGCTGCACTCTAGTCCAGGTGACAAAGCGAGACTCTGTCTCAAAAACAAAACCCAAAAAACAAACAATGTCTACTGGGTTTGAACCCTTGTACTTTAGAGTCCATTTGCTTCAGCAATTTAGTTTTCCATAACTAGTATGGTTCATCTTTTGTATTCTTTCAAGCATCCAATAGATTTGAAGCACAGCTATGACAGCATACACTTATTTAAAAGTCATCCAAAGGAAGTGAGATCTAAGTGATCACTGAGGAAAATGCTACCCAGCTCTGATTCTGAGGGATAGATGTTTTCATTTCTGTGAGAAGAAATAAATGTAAGAAACTATTTACAGTAATTGAAAGCAGAAATTTTAGTTAGTAATAGCCCTGAGACAATGTGGTTTGGGTTTGGATCTGTTGTGGCTTATGGTCAAGGAGACTTGCTGGATGGCCTATCTCTGCCTCATCAGAAAAAGGAGAAAGAAACTAAATTCTTTTCTACCTAAGGCCATAACAAGGCTACTTGGCTATGCCAGTCTCCTCTAGTTTTGAACTCTTTCCTGTGGTGTCTTCCAGGAAGAGTTTCGTGACCACCACCCTCTCTCTACCAATGGCTGGATGAGATGTCCCTTCTCTAAATGCCCCAAGCATTCTTTATCAATCTCTATCATTGTTCTCACTGCACCAACCCTCAGCCTCATGGCCAACCCATACCTGTTTGTGTGTCCTTTGAGTGCAGGTACACTGTTTTACTCACCTTGTGGTCCCTCTGCCTAGTACAGTGCCTGGCATACAGTTTATAAATGATAGTTGATTGAATGAATAAATTTAAGGGCCTCATAGATGGTGTTTCTCTATTTAATTCCCATAGGAGACAACTTCATAATAGTCATGGCTGCCATCATTTCCAAGCCCCCTTGAAACTTTTTTTTCTTATTTTTGTTTCCATGCCTCATTATATTCTACTGGTTGAGACTTCTACTGCCTTTGCTTAGATCAGCCAAACCTAACTGCCTTCCTATTTCTTTCAAAAAGTCTTTCCTGATTTTTAATTTTTCATATTATCAATCCTTTACTACATTAGACACATTGTGCCAAGAGATAGGACTAAGGAGTGGAGAGATCCCTGGATCAGAAGTCAAGAAACCTTGAATCTCTTTATCTTTTAAAGCTTCACTAAAATGCCAAAAAAAAAAAAAAAGAGAGACCACTATAAAATGATAATGTGTGAATTAGAAAAAAGTTATAGAACCATTCTTTAGAAAAAATGCTACTTAGAAACAATAATAAATCCTAAAACAGATCAAAGCAGAGCTTGGTGTGGGGCCTCTGAGAAGCAGAGTTTGGAAACTACAAGACTAGATCATCTCAAAAGTCTCTTTCACCTGTAAAAGCCTGTGGTTCTATGTAAAACAATTGTCCCACATTTTTTACCTACAAGTGACATGATCTTTGGTACCTTCAAATCTGTCTAATAATGAATGGTACTGTGTATTAGCTGTGATTCTAGTAAATAAAATTATCTTCTGTTGACATAGTATTTTATAAGGTCATTTATAGAGGCAGTGTGGTATTGTGGTTACTAGCATGGACTTCGATAAGACACAAAAGGATTCGGTCCTGACCCTTCCATGAACTAGTTGTGTGACTTGAGCAAATCATTTAGTCTCACTTAGCGTCAGTTTCTTCACTGAAAGTGGGGAAAAGAATGCCTGCATTACTGGCTGTTGGAAGGATGTGCTACATTCCCCATGAAAGTCAGCTATAATGAATTTTAGATGTATTATTTGTTTTAATTCTGACAACATGAGACAATTACTATTGTTATTTTCAGGAAAAAAAATTGAGAATTGAAAAGTAAAATGACTTGTCAAAGTTTAGCCAGTTAGGGCAGACCAGTGCTCTTTCTACCACCCCACTCAGAGTTTAAGTGACAGAAGGAACGAAGACATAAACTCAGGGAGGGGAGAAGGAAAGGGAAGAGTCCAGATCAGGTTGGCAGCCACCGGGGCCAAATAGGGATGACCCCCAGACAAGGTAGTGGGGTGGGGGGAGAGGATTCCAGAGAAAATTTTTACTGACCTATGATAGTGAGACTGAAACATTATCTAAGTACGGCACAGCAGGACGTCAGGGTGACCTCTCCACCCATGCCATTTCCCAGTCCATGGTGGGGACGCTGCTTCTCCAGCTTCGCCAGCTCAGGCTTCTGCACACAGAAGGTTCTCAATGAACATTTGCTAAGTGACCTGGGTAATGAAGTTTCTCCCTTTATTTTCCCTGCTCTAATAATTTGGAAGACTTTTCGTGGTCCTTAAAACTATGAGGTATATAAAGGACTTCACTTCTACCTTCTTCAAAACAAAGGGAAGAATCTTTCCTAAAGATTCAATTTTGTACAAAGTAATTGATCGGTCCCGACAGTTACTCCATTTACTGCACTTTAAATGGCAGTTCCGGTCACCTCTCCTCCCTCCTCTTCCTTATCCCAACGCTGAAGTCATGGTGCCTAATTTAGGCCACTGTCGTAATTTCTACCACAGCAAGCTGATACCATCGCAAGCAAGCACTTCCCAGACTACTCTAAGACAGAGTCAGAGACTCAGGAAAGATAATTAAGGAGTATATTCATGCCTCTCCTGTTCCCCGCCCAGTCACTTGCTTATTGTCCTAACATATTGTGGAGCCTGTTCTTTTGCAAGAGTATCTGTGGTTCAGAAGCACAATACAAATTTCGCAGACTGAAATTCTCTTATTTGTACAGTACATTTAAACATATATCTTTAAAGTACAAGAAGACACGCAGACATTGGTCCCATTCCCTTTAGCAGATTCTTGGATGTATTGGAGCTGTTATCATTTAGAGAAAATTACAAAAACAAGGGACGAGAAAGGTTCAATAATCACGGAACGGCCTGTCCTCAATTACTTGTGTGAAACCCCCACTGTATCACAGGGACAGAATGTTAAATCAATAGAGACTTGAGCTGTTAATTTCCAAAAAGGAAGAGATGATTGAACTAAAAGAGTCGATGTCACTTCTCTGCCCATAGGGAACGGAAGTCCCTTTAATTTTGGGTCTTTTTACAATTAGGTGAGTTTCAGGAAGATCATGAGTCACTTTACAAAATTTCCTTAGTGGGGGGGGAAGGGGAATGCTTTGTTGACACAAAGCCTTCGTTTTTATATAGAACTGTTTTTAGTGTAAGGTGTAAGAGGAATAGGCACATACATAGGTGTATGTGGGTGGGGGGGGTGATAAGATGGGCACACATTAAAGTCAGTACACATAGACTTCTTGCCTTCTGTTACTTTTTATTTCATGTGTTTTCCTTCCCAGGCTTTGCCTCTAAATTGACAGTTTATGGGAGGAGACGCCACTTGTACTTTTTTATTATTTATATAAATTTAAGGGGTACAAATGCAGGTTTTGTTCACTTGTACTTTTTACTGATTCATAGCCATCTTTTTTTATTCTCTTGCAGGCTGGGGCTGAGAAAGAGGCTGCTTGAATTGCATAGATTCATGATCAATGACTTTTGCTCTAGTTTGCATCATCAAATATTTGTAGGGTCTAGTGAGGACCAGGGTGTTAAAATAAAGGACAGCTTTTACTGAAAGTCATTTCATGATGCCACTTTTTAGTGAGTCTATTCTTTGTAAACTAGAATAGGTGGCACTATCCGAGTTGCCTTTTTAAAGAATAAATATACAGGTTGTAGAAATCTACAGAGTAGTGAACTAGGCATGTTTAAATTAAATGTCAGCTGATTCTAATTTTCTAATAAGTCTTCCTCCTTTCCTTTTTTCCCCTCATTCTTGTTTTATGACCTCTTCAAACTAAGATTCCACTGAAGCTGGCTGGGAATTCATTTCTTATTTTTAAAAAATCTTTTTAAGTTTTTATAATGGCCTTGAGCTCTAAACTGCTATCTCTGAGCTGTTCCCCAGAAGAAGTAAATGCAGCTCCTCACTGGCTTCCCCGCCCTGCCACTGGAGGGAACATGAAGGAAGAAGGGTGTTCCTCCACCCCATCACCTCCCAAACAACCTCCCACCTCCCACAGAGTAACTGGTCCCCTCTGGGGAGGGCTGGGAAGGCAGGCTGGGATTTTGAGATGAGGGAGAATGTGTGTCCCTCCCAGCCTCATTTTTTCCTCCCCTGTCTTTCCTGCTTCCTGCCACGTGATCTGTTGCATGGGCTAGCCCCGGTGCTAACCTAGGCCTCCCCAGGGCAGGTAAGAGCAGCAGCCACTCTCACCATCCATCCCCTCCGTTATAATCAGCTGGAACAGTCTGGGCACCTGGGGCAAACCTAGTACCCACTTGGCCTGTGAGGTGTGGCACTTCTTCCCCACATCTGCACAGGGCTCCTTCACTCTAGAGTGGCGGTTCTCAGCCTTCCCTGCATCAAAATCCTCTGGGGAGCCTGTAAAAATGCCCAACCCTGGGTCTACCTTACAGCACCTGAAACCAAATCTCTGGAGACCGGGACCAGGCAAGGGTGTTCTCCAAGGCTCCAGGGTAAGGGTGAGGATGTGCTCCCCGATGCCCAATGCCAGCTTTGAGCACCTGCCAAGTCTGCCCCTTTGAGCGGGCCATAAGCCTGCAGTAAGGGCGTGTCACAGCCAGATGCTGCGGTCTCACGGAGGCCTCCTGCATTCACTTCCCTTCTTCCTTGTCTTGCTCCAGTCAGCCCTGGTTGCTGCCTGGCCCTGCTCAGAGTGAGCCTTTCCTCTCTAGACAAAGAACCCAACCTTACCTCCATCCAGCTCTGCCGTCTCTCCGCTTTGGTGGCCAAGGCCATAGAGATCCACATAGGCCTCTCCCATGACTGACCACAAGCCCATGGGCCTGTTTGGAACCTCTCTTCCTGCCCTTTCTTCATCCAACAATATTGAGCATCAACAATGTGTCAGGCTCCATGCCAAGTGCTTGGTATTATTACCACATTTAATCCTCACAACAGCTTATGAGGAAGGGTTACTATTTTACAGTTAATGAGACAGAGATCCCGAGATGATAACCATGCTCAGGGTGTCTTATCTTGTTCAGGGTGTCTAACTCCAGGTTGGGTTTTCTAACACAGGTCTGGTTGATTCCATAGCCCATGGTCTCTGCGTTGTGGAGCTGTACCTCAGGGAAAAAAGACCTGGTTTCTGCCTGAAAGTGTTCACATTCTGTCAGGAAGACAGACACAGGAGATAACCATGGGGTTAGGCAGCAGCTCAGGGGCTGTGAGAGCAAGTAGGAGGGGTACCTTCCGAGAGAAGGATTCCTGGGGAAGAAATGAATCGAATCCCACAGGAGGAGTAAAAGTTACAAGTTACTTAGGTGAAGAAAGTGAGAACCCCAGGTACACAGCTATGGAACCCTGTGGAGAAAGCAAGGCTTCTTCAGGGACCTGCTGGACAATGACAGGGCTGGACAATGATGTGGAGGAAGCAGGAAGGGGCAAAAGGTGAGGCTGGACAGGCGGGTGGGATAGGTCATGAGCCTTTAAGTCACACCAATACGTTTTGTACTTTATGCTGGGGACAATGGGCACCAGCAAAGGGGTGAAGCAAAAGAGAAACCAAATAAAAATTGCACCAAGGAGGAAAGATTGGCAAAGGACATGCATAACTAGAGGCCGGGAGAACAGTTAAGAGGCTGCAGCCCAAACTCTGGTGAGAGATAATGGTGATCCGAAGGAAGACATTAGTAGTGAAATAACAAGGAGGGAAGAGAATTAGGAGCAGTCTGGAAGGCAGATGCAGCCAGATTTGAGGAGACTACATTTGGTGGGTGAGAAGAAGGAAGAGTTGAGAATGACTACCTTCCTTAAGACTAAAGAATACAGGGAGAGAAGCAGATTGGGAATAACCAGTGAGTTTCACTGGACACATAAGTGGAGGGGCCCAGTAGGCAGCTAGATATGAAAGTCTGAAGTCCAGGAAAGGGGCCTGCAGTGGAGATCCCAAAATGGTAGTCCTCAAGGTGGTCACTGACTTCAAAGATGTAGTAAGGTGCTCAGAGAGAGTGGGCAAGATGAGGAGAGCTGCATCTGCAATGACCATTACAAGTGGCCCCACTTTACCTCCAGAGCTTGAAGTCTACTCTGACCCCCAGCTTACTTATTCAAGGCCCTGATACCCTGCCTTGTTCTTGCTAGTTTCTTTCCCTGGGAAAAAAAAATGCTCTTCTCTGTGCCCTCGTCCATTTGCTCATATACTCCATGTGTGTTCAGCTCTTCCTGAACCGCAAGTCTGCTGGATCTCATGCTGCCTTATTACTGCTGCCTGGAATTTCTCCCTGCTATGCACTGCCATCCAATTAGGACACCCTAATATCACTATTTGTCCAGGCTTTCTCTGCTCTTTGGGTACTGTGTCTTGAGTAGACCAAGCACCTCAGTGTGGCCAGCCTCTGGAATTGGGTTAGTCCCTTTCAGGCCAAATCTTATACCCTGGGTGGGTATAGTAACTTTTACTCCTCCTGCAGGATTCGCTTCATTTCTTCCCCAGGAATCCTTCACTCTCCTTCCCCTTTGGCCCAGGGCTGCGGCCCAATTCAGCAAGCGTGACTTCGCAGCCCACAGAACAGGATGGCGGGCCCCACGCAGATATTAAGGCTGAGGCAGAAAAGGAGGAAGCCCTGGGGGTGGGGAGGTGGCTTCTCTGTCCAGCTGTGTGGAGCAGGGGAAGAGGAAACATAGCAGAGGCTGACAGAATGGAAAAGTGGAAACCAGAATTTGCTCCCAAGGGACACTGGCTGTGGAATACCTTAAATTAGAAGTCTTAAAAAAATCTGTTAGCGATCCCTGTTGCCTTGGTTGGCTTTGGGTGTGGTTCTTTCGAACACAGGATGATTGGTGGAGTTTCTCCAGCCCTGTAATTCTACTTGTGATGAGGTAGAATTAAAGCTGAAATGTGAGTTCATAAATTGCCTAGTTGGTGAATAATAGAGTTTAAATCTCCACAAAAAAAAAAGTTAAATAAGAAATCACATTAAAATTCACAGCCATCTGCCTACAACAATCTAATTTAAAAATTGAGCACAATTAATTTTTAATCCTAGGTCAGCTTTCCCAATGCCACCTGTCCCTCTCCTCACCACCTCCCCCAGCAGACAGTCAGTGTGTGCTCAGAGAACTCGAGACCATTTTAAATATTAACCTGGGCCACACATCACTAGGAAGATGAATCCACACGTACGCCTTCTCTTCTTCCTCCCATTATTATTAGCATAGTTGCTCATGTATTTCTAAATGTCGTCCTGGCTAAAAATAAATTCTGTAAACTAGAAATGTGGGGTGTGTCTGCCCCCACAAAAATCTCTTTGTTCTCTGTGTTGAGAAGTGAGCAGACACATAGAAGCAGACAGCCAGGGCTATCGTTGAGGAAAAGATACCGCGGCAGTGTGTCAGCAACTGTGCGTGCCCCTGGCTTTCTGTTAGAAGTAGGGGACATTGAGTTTGGGGAAAGATCTGGATGCTTTGAGATTTAGAGGCTGGACTGTTTGACTTCCTTCTTCAGCAGCGCCATTTTGGATGGGAGGAGATTCCATAAAAAAGGATATAGGAATAGACACAGGCTTGGCAGGCGAAGGCCAGTTATCACCAGGAAATTGACACGATCAAGCATCCTCCAAAAGCAGGCAGAGCAGAGCTAAGTCAGCTAAGTCAAGAAGCTGCCATCAGCACCTGGAGAGGCCAGCATACTTCAGGAGAGGAGCTCTTCTCATGTAGACGCTCTGCTGCAGGAAGCCTTTTGCTCTGGAGGAACTGGATCATGGGTATTTTTAATGAGGTTTGCTTTTCTCAACATTGGAGCTCTCATCTTCTGTGACACAATCACTGACACTTGGGGGTAGGAATTCCGGCTTGGGGTCCCAGGCACTGGCAATAGCGTAGATCCCTGTAAAGCAGACTAGGAATAGGGCAATAAATGCTGAGGATGTGACAGGCCCGTGCTCAGTGAAAGCAGAAGCCAGAAGAGGGTTGCTGCTTCTTCAACACCGTTCTAAAAAAGCCTTGGATTGTTCACAGTCCGGGATTATTTGGGTCCTGGATCCCAAGGGCATCGAGCAACAATATAAAGCCAAAAAGGCGAAAATAGAGGTCCTAAAGGTGGCCATCTGTGAAAGCTGCCCACCAAAGGTTTCTAGAAGCTGCTGGGTTTGTGATCACCTGTACTGGAACCAGTATTGACCCGTGACCTTCTGGAAAAACCAATATTATCTGCTTAATAACAGATTTAAGATGCATGACAGGCTAAACTGCAGTGTTGAGGGTTCAAGTGTTTACTTTTAAACAGCCCCCAAGCAAGAAGCCACAGAAAATTAGCTGGAGCTAGGTTTTTTAATGGACATGGAAACCTCTAACTGAATAATGATCCATTTTGGGAAAATGAAACTGATCATAGGAAATGGGCTGTGCCTCTAGGTTAGAGTTTCTTTTTAGTAGATCACAAGGTAGATGACATTCAGAGGCTGAAAACTCAAAAGGTCAGCTAAATTTGGCATAGGCAAAGAGAAATTAGGTGACAGGTACAATACTTTTGACAAAACTGATTGCAACATAAGAAATTTAAAGTAATTACTAATGAAAAACAAGGCAATTATTAACTTCAGGAAAAAAGAAAAATAATAAGAAATTTAATCATAGTATACAACACTATTTTGTTTACATGTATATGATAATATAAATACCAAATATTGATTTAACCAAAAATTATAATATAATTATGTAGGGAGGATTAGGGAGGGAAAACAGGGGGGATGGCTGAGAAGAATGCTAACTTCTCGTCTACTATAATAGGAAAATAATACATCTAGATTGTTGAATTGAAAGAGAATAGTACATGAATATTACTTAAATTATGGCAATGTGTAAATGCCAGAAGAAACAAGACTGGGGAGAGTTAGAAGGAATGCAAAAGGAAACTGCTATATTTCATTAGTCTTTTAATACTATTAACCTTTTAAAATTATGTGCATGTATTCATTAAAGCAATTTTTAAGTGATCTTTCTTCAAAAGGATAAGACAGAAGAGAAAGTCTTTTCAGTTGAAAGTGTGTTGAAAGGAAAATTAACTTCAAGTTCAAAATACATTGGATAATAGGGAAGGAGTTAGAACCAAGAGTAAGGACTAAGAATTTCCTAGTTGATTTAGACACAGTTTGATAACAGTTAAGTTTAATAACAAGAGTACTTAATTTGTGTCTAGGTCTTACATTATTTTAAAACTTGTTGCTGATATAATGTAATATTTATAATAGAAATTAATGAAAACTTCCTTAATAAGAGGTAATCTGGGGACAGAAGCATACTGAGTATCGCATGTTTTCTGTGTCTACTTCTTTAATTGTCCAAATGGGATGAATGCCCAACCAGTGGGCCTGTGCATCCATAAACAGACATCATTGTTATTCATCAAGTGCCAGCTACCTGAAGAGCAAGCATATTGAGGAGGAAGAATTAATCATCTTCTGTAAGACTTGAGATTATAATAGTCATGTATTCAACCCACTTCTATATTTCTAGCTCTCTTTTAGAAATGCTAAATGCAAAGGACTTTGCCCAAATATACGTCTTTTGGTGGTGAAGGAGCTCAGGGAACTTCACCCCAAAATGTGGCTCCCTGGTATAAAAAGTATTTTGAATTAAACATCAACAGTTGTTAGAAGAGACTTTTCCACCTATCTACATAAAGACCAGAGAGACCCACCAAGGAGAACAATTGTTTTCCTCCCTGCCTCTCCTCCCCACCTGCCCCAACATCTGTCAATCCTCTACTTCTCCCAAAGCACAGCCTGAAGTTCCCTTAGCTGCCTAATGTTCAGACCTACCAAAGAAGAAAACCATTACCTCTGGTCACTTTACTGAATTTTCATTAACTGAACCCATATTGCAGGAAAGAATGCTAAAGTCTATCAACATACCTGGACAGACTTTCATCACAAACCATTGTTCACTTGTGGGCCCAACAGACTTTGCCCCAGACCATTGTATGTTCTTCAAGCCCGTTGAATTTCTCTAAAAATCATTAACTATCCACCTAAAATCATCCATACTTTTCCCATCTCCCTTTTCCTCTAAGAAGTAGGATATATTATATAAGCATCTGTACCCCACTGGGATATGGGGCAATCACTCTGTAATTCTCTCTGTGTGCATGGTGGTATTAAATCTATATGCCTTTTCTCTTATTAATCTGCTTTTTTGTGAGTTGATTTTTCAGCAACGCTTTCAAGGTTTAAAATAATGTAAGACCTAGGTACAAATTAAGTACTCTTGTTAACATCATTTAAGTAATCTGTCACCTTGAACATATGACTAGTGTTAAGTGGAAAACCTTCACCCTTTAACACAGGATTTCTCAATCTTGACATTATCAACATTTTGGATGAGATAATTCTTTGTTCTGGGGGTCTACACACACACAGTACATTGCAGGATGTTTAGCAGCATCCCTGTCCTTTACACGCTAGATATCAGTAGTACCCCCTCCCTTCCCACAGCTGTGACAACCAAAAATGTCTTTGGACATCAACAAATGTGCCTAGGAGGGGTGGAGGAGAAGCAAACTTTCCTCCAGTTGAGAACCACTCTTTAACACATCATTTTTCCTGGTGAATTCTCTCCTGAAAGAGCTGCCTTATATCTGGAGTTCACCTATTCTAGCTCATCAAAGATTTAGGCTTAGTCTATATTATTAATTCTGCAGCAAAGAACATCTAAACAGTGATTAAAATGTATTATACCACTCTGCATCTGATAAGTGAGACATGTTAAGTGAGAAGGTTCTCCCTAAAGTATAATTAGGCTATGTAAATTGCCTAGGTATTTTAAAATCTGAAATAAAATTGAAAATGAGAAGAATTCCATCATGACATCTTGACACACTGGTTAGATATTTCTCCAGGGAGGGGAATCTTACTCCCAACATCTTGGTAATATCTGCCTCCACTGAGCTTGCTTTAGCTTTTAAGAAACCTGGAGCTGAACACATAGGGTTTGGAGCAGACAAAAGGCACTCCAGTGAGGATCCCCTGGCCAGAGTGAGGAGGACTGAGGCTGGGACATAAATAGCTGCTTCATCATCAAAGCCTCCTGCCCAAGAGAAGGCTTTCATGAGAACTCAACTCATTGTGTGAAAATTCAGATGACTGAACTATAATTAGCTCGATTAGTCAACGTTTTAATTCATAGGATTCTGGCTTTGATGTGTTCCTTTCTCACAGAATCAAAGCTAATAATTCTGGAATCATAATTGGGAGCTGAGTGCCAGCTTGAACACGGGGAGCTCCTCACCTCCTTGGCAAGCCCGGCTTCCAAGACTGCAGCTTCCCGGCCATAAATGCTTATGAACCTGGCCCAGGCACCTCGGCCTTGCCCTTTAGCTCTTTGCTTCAGAGAACATTTCCTGGGAACCTCCTCTCTGTGAGTCAAGATCTAGCATTTAGGTTCTAAATTTGAAGTGGTTGACATTAAGCTATATCAGTGCCTCCAAAGCCTGAGCATATAATAGGTGTTCAATAAATGTTTTTTGGATGTGGCTAAACAAACAGTAGAGCAGATCATTGGTTGATTATTGTTTTAGTTCATTTTCTGTTGCTATAACAGAATACCACCAGGTAATTTATAAAGAAAAGAGGTTTATGGCTCATGATTCTGGAGGGTAGAAAGTCCAAGATCAGGCAGCTACATATGGTCAGCTTCTGGCGATGGTCTTATGCTGTGTCATAAGATGGCAGAGAAGCAGAAGAGGAAGCAGGCATGTGCAAAAGGAGAAAAACGCAATGGACAGCATCACTTTATAACAACCCACTCTCATGATAACCAATCCAGTCCCAGGAAAGCAGTAACTCACTCACTCTCTCAAGATTTTGCTCAGTCCTGTGAGAGTGGCATCAATCCCTCTTAATGATCTAATCACCTCTTAAAGGCCCACCTCCCAATACTGTGCCACTAGGGACCAAGTTTCTAGCACGTGAATTCCGAGGGACACACTCCAACCAACCACAGTTCCCTATACAATAATCATTCTCCCTGCCTCATCAATAAAACCTGATTGAAACGACCCGCTGCAGTCATCCTATTTCTGTTGGTCAAACAGAAGCACATGAGATAATTCTGGTTAATGAGATGAGATGGGAAGTTTGCTGGAGGGATTCCCAGGAGGATGTTCTTGCTTAAAAAGGTAGACATAGGAAGAGACACCCCTCTTCTGCTATTGGATGGTGTTGTGTTTCCACGTGACTCCTAGAACCATGCCCACCATCTTGAAATCATGCCTCCCTGGGGACAAAGCAGACAGGACAGATGGAAGAATGTGTGGCCTCCACAATATTGTTAAGCTGTGGATCAGCCAACCCTGAAGCTACCTCTGGATTTCTTACTAAATAAATAGCACGTGTTCCTTATTGTTAAGCCATTCTCAGTTAGATTTTCTGTTTCTTGCAGCTGAAAGCATCCTAATTGATAAAAGTGATTAATCAAATCATTTTTATTTTGAGACAGAGTCTCACTCTGTTGCCCTGGCTAGAGTGCTGTGGCGTCAGCCTAGCTCACATCAACCTCAAACTCCTGGGCTTAAGCAATCCTTCTGCCTCAGGCTCCCAAGTAGCTAGGACTACAGGCATGCACCACCATGCCCAGCTAATTTTTTCTATTTTTAGTAGAGACGGGGTCTTGCTCTTGCTCAGCCTGGTCTCGAACTTCTGAGCTCAAATGATCTGCCCGCCTCAGCCTCCCAGAGTGCTAGGATTATAGGCATGTGCCACTGCTCCTGGCCTAACCAAATCATTTTTGTGTAAGAGGGATTTGAGTGAAAGGCCAGCCTAGTGGGAACTTTATTACAATATTACTGCTTTCTGAACACCAACCATGCACCAGGACCTTATAAAAATTGATTTTAATCCTCACAATAACTCCACGAAGCTAATTTTTTTAGAGATAGGGTCTCACTATGTTGCCCAGGCTGTTGCAGTGTCTGTTCACAGGTACAATCATAGCATGCTACAGCCTAGAACTCCTGGTCTTAAGCGATTCTCCCACCTCAGCCTCCTGAGCAATTGGGACTTCAGGCGCACACTACTGTGCCTGGCTCCATGAGATGACTTTTATTATTTGCACTTTACAGATGAGGAAACTGAGGCTCTGAGAGCATAAGTAAGTTTACATAAATCACCCAGTCATTATGTAGTGCAACATAGATTCAAACCCAGATCTAGTCTGACTCCGTGTTTTTCTCTACCTTCTGCCTCTTGTTAGCTTTCCAAAGAAACAGGGGAAGAGATGAGGACAAGCATGCCCAGGAAGACCAGTTGGTTTGATGGTATGGGATAGAAGGAATAAAGGAACAGAAACCCATCTACTGAAACTGCCTGGGTGGGTAATGAAACCATTGTCCTCACGCCATGACCAGAGGTCCTGGATGCCACTTCTAAACAAGGAGGAAGCATGAGAAACACCCCCAGACATTTGACATTGGGGCTCCAGACTGGTCCCGCAAACCTTGCCACGGTATTTGGAATTTGTAAAAGCTAAAGACCAACACTGGCTTCTCCCAAGCATTCTCACTGAAGGAAATCCCATCTCTTATATTCGTAAGACAGTCTCTGCAGACAAGATCCAAATGAGCTCTGTTTCCTGTGTTTGCCACTCCCTTCCCCACTCCCTCCCCAGACACTTCCCCACCAGACACAAAAACATGACACCCAGTAAAGACAGAGAATAATGGTGCTGTGCTCTTGAGACTGAGCTCTGACCCCATTCTAAGCCTGGTTTGCTCAAGAGAGGACTGATTCTGGAAAGTCTTGGAAAGTGTTATAGACTTTTTTTTTTTGAGACAGAGTCTCACTTTGTTGCCCCAGCTGTAGTGCTGTGGCGTCAGCTTAGCTCACAGCAACCTCAAACTCCTGGGCTCAAGCAATCCTCCTGCCTCAGCCTCCCAAGAAGCTGGGACTACAGGCATGTGCCACCATGCCCTGCTAATTGTTTCTATATATTTTTAGTTGGCCAATTAATTTCTTTCTATTTGTAGTAGAGATGGGGTCTCGCTCTTGCTCAGGCTGGTTTTGAACTCCTGACCTTGAGCGAAAAGCCTGCCTCGGCCTCCCAGAGTGCTAGGATTACAGGCATGAGCCACTGCACCCGGCCAGGTGTTATAGATTGAGTATTATTTTCCGGAGACTTTGTGGGACATGAGTGGGAAAGGGTGGCAGTTTCTTCAGTGCCTATCAAGGCACCACCTCTCCTTGTGTGACCTTGACCAAAGAAATTAACAAATACCATACTCTCCCTGCTTCCATTTTCTTCTCTTGTGAAACAACTATGGCAGTTGACCATAACAACCTGGAGATGACTGTCGGCATCTGACTGGCATGAGTTGCCAGGGTTGCTGTAGTCTGGGTGAGACAGACTAGAGACTGTGCCGGCACCACCTCCAGGGGCCCCCCTTGGATCCCTACCCCGCCCTTCTCCACCTCCTATCAGCCTCATGCATCTAATGGTCACCCCAAGATGGAGATTTCTTCACATTTCCTGCAACACTGTGAAGAACCAAAGAACTGATAAGTGAGCTAATCTCTGCACATCACATACCCCAAGAGCTCACTGGCATGACACACTCAGAAACCTGGAACAGTGGGAGGAGATCCAGGCCTCCTGGGTCCATGAGCTCCATGGAAGTCAAAGAGGAAGATCACACACACACTCACACACCAAGGGGACATCTTGACCCTTTCAAATGAGAGGTCATCTTGATTCACCTGTGACTGAGCCTGTATGCATGAGAAATGCTGCCCACTAGGGAGGGAGGCCTCTGAGCTGCTCCTTCTCTGACTTCCTATTTATATCAGGCCAGACCTGGGCAGGAAACAGATGGCACACTCAAATTGGGTAATTTGAGGACAGTTGAATAAGGGGGCTATTTACAAAGATGTGGGCAGGATATAGGGAAACCACAGGGGTAGTGCAATAAGTAACAGCTACTTGACCACCCTAGGCTTGAGGGGGTGAGGGGAGGTATGGCCACCAGAACCTGTAGAGTATGTCCTGAATATTTAAGGCCACCTGACAAGAGCTGTGACCATGAGTCAAAGGATGCAGCCAGCCCAGAGGTGATCCCCAGGTCTCCCTCGCTCTGAGATCCTGCCTAGGACCCCACTGGCTAAACCCAACTAGAAGCCAAAGGGTAACTGAGCCCATTGATATAGTTTGTGGCATAGAGCAGGGTGGAGAAGGATCAAGAGTGCATCTAGAAAGGCAAACAGTATCTAGCATACTAACCAACTTCCAAGGGTGGTGGGGAAGGCCAGGGCTCTGAAGCCAGGCTGCCTAGGTTCCAGTACCAACTCTGCCTCTTACTTGCCATGTGACTCTGGGCAAGTTACTTAAGTTCTCTACGCATCAGTGTCCTCATCTGTAAAGTGAAGATAACAATACCAACTTCAGAGTTGTAGAGAGGGTAGATGTTTCAGTTATTCCATTTAGATATAATACAGGTAAAGCATTTAGTATATAGTAAGTGCTCAGTAAATGCTAGATCCTTTCCTCTCTTCCTTCCCTCCTTACTTCCCTTCCTCTCTTCTTTTTCTTTTTTCCTTACCTCTTTCATGTAAATGTGTAGGATAGTGTCCTACACTTTGCATAATGCTATTTATTATAAGCACTTGATAAATACTGTTTGACCGATGGTTGAAGGGTTTTCCCACCTAGGAGGCCTCCTAACGTCCTGTAAGTGATCCACTCAGTCTTGGAGCCTGCAGCCATGACTATGGTTTAAAAAGTTCTTTCTGGGGTTGTTTGACATAATTCTATCTCCTTTCGTGGATGGTTGCAAGGTTACTAGAATGTTTACATTACACTTTGTTAAAGTTGTAAATGTTTTTTATTTTGCTGTCTATTTTTTTATATTTAACACTTTTGAAGTTTTTAAAAAATATTTTTAAAATTTCATATGACCATGAAAAATAGAAAATTTTTATTGTTTGCTTTCTCTCCATTTGCTCTTCCTTGGTGGTTAGGATGGATCTGAATTATCACCAGGTTCTCAACAAGAGGCCTTTGGAAGGTGATTTTATTGGTGATTAGTGGACCTGGGGACACTTATTTCTTTCTATTTGCAGATGCAAGAAACTCAAGCTGCTTCTAAATACTTTTCCTGAATGTATGCATGGGATAGTTACAGGGAATGCTCCATTCCCCTGAACTCTCCTTGTAGGGTTCTGTGGTTCTTGCTGACTGGGTCCTAATTCCTGCTCTTCAATGTACAGTTTGACCTGAGTAAGTGGCTTCCTCTCTCCTCTTTCAGCCTCTCTCAGCCTCCGTAGAGGTCCCGCGTGCCTGTAGTGTGGGCTTCCTGTTCTCTACCAAGCAGCTCTGCCATTGTTTCTGGGCCCCAAAGCCACTGTTAAGTAGATGCCAGAACAAAGTGGCAGAATGCTTTTCCAAACCATTGACCTGGCATTCTCCCTTTCTATTGTAACCTTTCTCTTAACCCTTCTTTCATTCCATGCTTTGCTAAAGGAACAAAAGAAACTCCCCGTGCCTGTAAGTACAACTAGACTAGTTCTACAGTGGCAGGAATCGTGTCTTTTCATATTTTTATAAGCTATATTGCTTGTCTGAGAAGTGGACACAGAATAGGAGCTCAAGAATGGGTCGTTGAATTGAACTGAATGGCATTTTTCTTCTCTTCTTGACTGCATGAAAACCATCTATCTCTTCAGCCTAGCAGGCCCCCTCCAGCGGATTGCAAACTACTTGAGGGAGAGGGATTTTGCCCTCTCTGGGAGCTGGTTTTTATATGGCAGCAGCAGCAGCAGCAGCAGCAGCATGTAAAAGGATGAGATGGGAGGTTGACAGCAAAGAACAAGCACTTAAAAAACTTTTGAGGTTCATTTATTTTTAACATTAAGCTATAGATTTTCTTCTCTTTAGCATAAGATGCTCCTACCCTCTTCTTGTAAAAGATTGCACAGCTGAAGAATTTTGTTTGCTTTTTTTTGCTTCTTGAACAGTTTTAGACAAACTCCCAGCTCCTTCCATCCCCCACCCGCCAAAGCTGGCACTGGAAATGCAGAAAGCCAAGTGCTTTTGATGTTGTTTCTTTTGCAACTAGGCAGGGCCTGGAGAGGAGAGAGTGAGCTAGGCCGTTTAGCTTCTCCGTGCCTTTCCTCCTCAGCAGCTGGGGAGCAGGGAAGGAACATATAAGGAATAGTGAGGGTGCTTGTTACTTTGGGGATGAAAAGTTCCAGTGCGTAAAGCCACGTGATTTATGGCTCAGAGACGTTCAGATCCAATTCCTGGGTGAGGGCATCTGAGGTACAGGCCTCCTAGCCCCTACGCTTCAAGGTGTCTCCCCACAATGAATCAGGACGCAGCTAGACCCAATCAGCTGCTTTTCCTTATCCCTCCAAGTTCCAAAGTCCAAATCCTTTCCTGCTGCATACAGTAGTTACTTTATAAGGGGAAGGGGAATAAAGGGCAAACTCCCTCTGCAGGCTCTCAGCTGGCTCTGGCGATATCTCCCAGACCCCGCCATCCTATCTAGTCTTCCTTCTGTCCCCAATTAACCACACTCTCTTTCGGGCTCCAAAGCTCACGTGACCCAAAAAAGCCCCCATAACACGGAGCAACGCACAGCTTTCCCATCTCCTAAAGATGAAATTCCAAGTTGTTTGCAAATAAATACTCCCCGCAGCAAAAAAATTTATTTGTCAAAAAGGACATCACACTTGTCCGGACTAAAACGAATGGGAAATCATTGGCCCAATTAACATCCTGTGATCTTAGATCTAAAAATGACCCGGAGCCGGGTAAACAAGGTGACGTCAGCGTGCTGGGCAAGGAGCGGCTCTCTACTGCCACCTTGAGGAGAGTGTCCGCAATGGCGCCGCGGGTCGGAGCTGCGGGCCGGGGGACCCGGGGCCTTCGGGAAGGGGCCTTGGGAAAATGTGCGCGCGCGGGGAAGGCGCGGGGAAGGGAAGAAACCCCCAGAGCAAAGAGGCTCCTCCGTGACCTCGGCTAGAGCAAAACCAGGTCTGAGTAATCCAGGCCACTGGACGTGATTGCGATGTCCCTGCTGGCTTCCTCCTGGGAACATTCCTTTTATAAAAGGAGTCAGACACCATGAACTCTCGCCAGAAAAAAACTGGCTAACACTGTGTGGGGGCAGAATCCCCAAGCCTGGGCACCCTTGCTGAAAACAGTTCCCAGCCTCTGGCGGGAGAAGCAGTGGCACCACTGGGCTAATGACAAAGAGGCCCCCGGTTTCCTGGTTTTGCCCTGGGCTTCGCGGTGACTTCGGCGGGGGAGGGAGCGCGGGAGTGTAATAGTCCTAATTTGCTTTCCTGTCAGGCCAATGCAAGAATGAGGCTGGGAGCTTTCTGCGTTACACAACCAGCATGCTGGGAGATGCCCCAGAAATGTGCTGGGGTAGGAGAAGGTCAGCCGCACATTATTACTTTTCTTGTTGATGATCCGCGAAGGAAAAACAAAGAGTTGATTTTTAACTTGATAAAACCAAAACCAAAACAAGATCCACTTTACTTTTGGATCAGGCAGTTTTTGCTGCGTTACAGATCGCCTCAGAAATCTCGGTGGCTGAGGACAACAAATCAGATTTTTCTTTCCAATAGGCCTGCAGGTCAGCCTTGGTCTGGCCTCAGCTGGGCGGGCTGAGTTGGGCTGGACTCCAGGCTCAGGGCTCCATTCAGATCTACTCTGCAGTTTTGTTTTTTTAGAGGAACTAGGAAAGAACAACGGCTACCTGGGGCACGCTCTTGTCATGGCTGACTGTGGAATGTTCGAGAGACCAAGTCAAACCAGGCACACACATTTGAAGTTCCTGTTTGCGTCATCTCAGCTACTATTCCATTGGCTAAGTAAGTCACATGGCCAAGTCCAACATCCGTTGTGGGGGGAGGGGTGGGCTATACTCTGCCTGCTCTATTGGAAGCTGTCGCCAAGTCCTATGGCAAAGAGTGTGGATGTCTAATTCTACAACAGGGAGGCAGTAAAGAACCCACAATAACTTTTGTTTTTCAAATAGTAATATAACGTCATGAAGGACATTATTTTAAAAGAAGAACTTTATTTATAATCCCATTACTCTAAAATTGCTTCCATTTTCCTTTCCAGGCTTGTGTGCTCTGTATGATTAAATAGTTACATTGTTGTTTTCGTAGGATTCACTCATAAAACTTTGTTCTGTCTGTTCTATGTATTTATCAGCAGCTAGGTGATGCTCCCAAATCTCAGTGGCTTAATATAAGGGTAGCTTCTATTGACACCAAATGTCCCACCAGGTTAACGGGGGCTCCTGCTCCACACACAGTCACTCCGGGGCCATGGTTGACAAGAGGCACCACCAGCACATGGTGGCTGTAGCAGAGAAAGAGTGATTAGAGGATTGAACAATTCAGAAGTGACATGTGTCGACTTTTCTCACGGCCCTCCTTTCAGAACTAGTCACATGGCCCCACCTAACTGCAAGGAGGATGGAAAATTTAGGGCAGCAAATGGAGGGCTGGGAGTATCTAACTGCCACTCTGCTTTTCATGTTAGTGGTAATGGGTTGATATTTAGCAATGCCCTGAAGTGATGTTTGCCAGCTTTTGCCTTTTCCCTTCCTTTCTCACAGAGAATCTCAGGGTCATGGGTGGAAATTAGAGGATTCAATGGTCAAGTGTGGATCCTGGCACCAGTACTGACTGGAGATCCAACTTGCAAAGCAAAAAGTCTAAAAAGAGGTAGTCACATATTTCAAATGCACATTTCCCAATTTACAACTCTAATATGACTTCTCATTGTCCTCAAAGTAGTTTAACCTCTTTAACAAGGATTACCTCGGTAGCCTCTCTCTCAAAGCCCAGCTCCTCTTGCTCCAATTAAGCCAGATTAAATTTAGACTCCTTTGTTCATTCATTCAGCTGTTAACATATAACAGATATACTATGTGCCGGCCTGTACCAGGTACTGAGCACACGATGGTGAGCACAGCCGCCTCAGTCCCTGCCTCATGAAGCAGGGTGTTTGGTTGGGAGTTCAGCTGGGACAGGAGACATTAATCAAAGAATCCCCAAGTAAGAGTAAAACTATGTAGCAGGTACACATTTTAGTCCATATATTCAAATTTGTAAGAAATATCCCATTTTTAAAAAAAAATTCCAATTGAACCCAACTTCCATGACAACTTTAAAAATTTGATCTTGGTGATTTGAGTGTTTTGCTGTTTTCTGTGCCCCTCATGTAACCTGGCCCTGTCACAGAGACTCGCTGTTTCACAATGTGTCCACACCAACTGCCACCAATGTGCCCTATTCCATCCTGCATAGTCCCAGTCTTATCATGCTGTAATTTACTTTCAAAGGTTGCAGCACAGACGTATCTGCTGAGGAAGGAATAATTGAGCTAAAGGGCTAAAGGAGAAGTTAGGTGGAGGAAGGAAGGAGTAGCTGGTGGTGGAGGAGTAGGAGGAATACATGAAAGCTTTCTTGTGGTAGGAGGGAGCATCAAACGGTGAGTGGTGCTGGAGCACCTGGGAGCTCGAGTCCAGCCTGGGCAACATAGTGAGACACCCCCCCCCATCTCCTTAAAAAAGAGAGAGAATGCATAACTCCAAAGGAGTCTAGTTAGGGCCACAAAATAATTTTCCATCTTTATTCTAAAGATAATGGGAAGCTATTGAAGGGCTGTATTGATGAAAAAGTTTTTTAGCTACAAGTAACAAAAGACCCAACTAGAAGTCACTTAAAAATAAGGATATTATCTCACATAGGAAAAAAAACAAAGATAGGTGCTTCCAGAGCTGTTTTGGGTGGTCAATATTGTCATGAAGGATTCTTTTCTTTTCACCATCCTTAGCCTATTGGACTTGTCCTTAGGTTGCCTCGTGGTCACAAAGTAGCTGCCTCAGTCCCATGCATCACATACAGACATGACTCTATCGAGCCAAAGAAAGCTGTGTTTTCTCCCTTGCACCTTTTTATGAAGGAGGAAAACCTTTCAAATGCATTTGCCCTTGGGTCTGTTAAAGCAAAAATTATTTGATACCTGTTAAAACATGGTAAGGAAGACTTTATTCACGACCATGAAGATGGGTATAGGGACCACTGCAATGGGATTTTTCAGTCGGGGAGAGAGATTGGGCTCAACTCTGAATACAGTATGGACAAGTGGGAATTCATAGCCAAGGAGCAAGGTGGAGGGAAGGGATCAGTGGGTGGAAAATTACAAAGGGAAAGCATCAGGGGTAAGAAGGGGTGCTGGCTAAACGGACCTGGCAGGATTCTTGCTGAAGGCAGGCCAGGGTGGTCAGATATCAGCTGGGGGATGATGGAGGATGTTAACCTGATCAGATATTAAGGATGATCAGATATGGAGGGTGGGGGGTTCTTGTGAAATTGACTGAGCAGGGTTCTTTGCTACAACTGGATTTTACAAGGAAGTGCAGATGGGACTAGGAGAAGGTTCCGAAGCCTCACTAGACTTTGGCCGAGGACAGGATCTATGTCAGTTCCCCTGGCCGGCATTAGGTCACATGCCCAAGCCCTGGTTGAAGGAAGTTGAGGAGCTAGTATGTGCCATTCACAGCCTGTCTCTTGGGAGGAGGTTTCTGCCAGCAAGGAGGGAGGGAGAGGGGAACGGCCTCTTGGAGAGGCAGCCAACAGCATCATGAGGGTTTGGGCTCATAGCATTGGATATGTGTTCTGAAATTCTTCCCCTGGCTGCTGAGTTCTGCACATGCTATTGTCTCTATTGGCTATACCTGCCTCTGTCCTTTTCTCCTAATTCCTACTCACCATCCTTCAGGGCTCAGGTTAAGAATCATTTCTTCTGGAAGCCACCTCTTACTTCTTCCACACTTGGCAGACCATTTTATTTATTCATTTATTTATTTAAAGACAAGGTCTCACTCTGTTGCCTGGGCTAGAGTGCAATGGTGTCATCATAGCTCACTCCAGCTTCAAACTCCTGGGCTCTAGCGATCCTCCTGCCTCAGCCTCCTGAGTAGCTGGGACTATAGGCACACACCACCATGCCTGGCTAATTTTTCTACTTTTAATAGAGACAGGGTCTTGCTCTTGCTCAGGCTGGTCTCAAATTCCTGGCCTCAAGCAATCCTCCCATGTTGGCTTCCCAAGTGCTAGGACTACAGGTGTGAGCCACCATACTTGGCCTATTTATGTAGTTTTTGAGAGACACATCTCGCTATGTTGCCTAGGCTGGAGTGCAGTGGCTATTCATGTGCGCTATCATAGCACACTGCGGTCCACCTCACCCTCCCAAATAGCTGGGACTACAGGTATGTGCTACCATGATCGCTTTGGCCATTCTTTTTCTTTCTTTCTTTCTTTTTTTTTTTTTTGAGACAGAGTGTCACCCTGTTACCCTGGCTAAAGTGCCTGCTAGACACTAGTGTGTCTACTTTGTGACATTCTGTTTATCTCAGAACAGAGTTTACTCAAAACGCTCCATGTCAGAGAGGCAGGAGTCACCTATGCAGGTACCACCTGTGGAATGAAAACAACAGGGAGAGATTCTTGGAGGCACTAAGAAGAGATCTAGACTGGACGATCAAGAAATCTGGGTTTCTAGTCCTGATTCTGTCAGTGGCTGAGTTTGGGAAGGTCAGCAAAGACCAGCAACCAAATTCTTCTAAAGTCTTACTGAGTAGTTTGGATCTTACCCAGTGCACTGGGGCATGACAGGGTCAGACCAGAGTTTTGGAAAAATCTTTTTGGCAGTAGTGTGGAGGGTGGATTGAAGACACATTGGATTGGGAATGAGAAGATGAGTTAGAACAAAGTCCAGTTGAAAGGTGAAGGGGGCACAGGACTGGGAAAGGGGGTGACATAAGGAGCCTATAGAAGCAGAACTGACAGGAAGAGACAATTAAATGTGAGGAGGAAGGGCAGGGGGAGTCCAGAGTACATCACACAAATAGGAGTAACTATTGTTTCACAAACTCATCTTTGTTACAGCTGTATGTGTGTATGGGTTGGCAGGCATTATAAAACATATTTTCCTAGGCTGGTAAAAAAAGATTCTACAAAATGGACTACATCAATGTTTCCAGACTTCAATCATTTGCATATCTCATTGGTAATTGTTGTCATATTTGAATAATAACTGCACCATTAATTACTTAGTATTGCTCTTTAAATAAAGTTGCTTTTTTATTTTTAATTTTTTTTTTGGAGGGATGGGGTCTCACTATGTTGCCCCAGCTGGTCTTGTCAAATTCCTAGGCTCAAGTGATCCCCTCGCCTCAGCCTCCTGAGTAGCTTGGGACTATAGGTACACACTTGAAGTCACTTCTTACCCTAAAAACTTAATGTAGGCTCATCCTGGAAAATACCTATATATGTGAAATCATACATACTTTGATGTGCCAGTTATGTTTTTATATATATTGAAGCAAATGCAAGGCCACTAAAATTTAAAATGTATCTATGTGCTACCTGAAATGATCATTTCCCATGCCCTCAGTTGTGTACAGCCCAGATTTAGGGACCCCCTGACCTGGGTGATGGATAAAGCCACTGGCATTATACAGATTTTGCTTTCTTTGCCTCCCTCTTGGCTTCCATTCAGATTGCATCAGTGTCCAGCCCTGGACAGCAGGCCAGGTCTTTGCATCTATGGTCAGAAAAGCCTTGCCCTAAGGTAGTGACCTTTAGCAGAGCTGGGCTGGAGGTTGTCATTCCAAACAAATGGTGGCTGACCTGGAATGTCTTTTTAAGTCAGTGTCTGACATCCTGCCTCTGAAGCTGCTACAAGAGCTTCAAGCCAAATGAGCTCACATCTCTTGTGTTCCGCAGCCAAGAGTGCAAACAGGGCCTGAGGAATCTCCATCTTCTTCTCTCGTGTCCTCCCTGGTGCCTTGCAAGGGCCACGCATGCAGGTTTGAATGCGGAGGGCTTCAACTTGATCTTCTTTTGTTCCCATTTGGTGTGTAAAGATCTCTGCAGTTTTCAAGGTAAAATTGAATCGTTTCTGCACTAACTGGCTGGGTGACAAGAAGCACATCACTGAACATCTTTGAGCCTCAGTTTCCTCCTATAAAATGGGGGTTAGGCTGGTGATCTCCAAACTGCTTCTGGCGCTAGCATCATCTTGTGATGCACAGTCCAGGACTGTAGTTTGTCTTTTGAGACAGAATCTCACTCTGTCACTGTGGGTTGCATGCAGTGGAGTCATCATAGCTCATTGCAACCTCAAGCTCCCAACCTCAAGCGATAATCCTCCCTCCTCAGCCTCCAAAGTGCTAGGATTACAGGTGTGAGCCACCACGCCTGCCTGAGGACTATAGTGTTGCTTCTTCTTCGACCTCCTTATTCAAGCCCACTGCCCATTTATTTATGGGACTATTTATTCTCACATGTAAACCTTATTATGGTCATTATCTGTGAATGTTCTATGCATATTTTATCATATCCCTTTGTCATAAATATTACAAATATTTCCCCCAGTGTTGATACAATCCTGTTTCTCATGTCATTTGCTGTTGAGATATTTTAACTTAAAAAAATAATAAGAAAGCCTTAATTTACAATCTGCCTTGGGAGGATTTCTGTTTAAAACGAGCTTCCTTACTCTAAGTAAAAAAAAAAAAATACTAAGTTTGTCTACTAGAATGGATTCATTTATTTTATTTTTAAATCATAGACCATTGAAATGTATTTTATAAGAGGAGCAAGATAGAGATTCATATTTTTTTAAATGGGTATCTGTAATATTATGAGATATATATATGTGTGTGTGTGTGTATATATATATATATACACATTGGGTTTTGTCCTCAGTTTCTGGCTCATAACTCTCATACCCCTTGTTACAGTCTTTTGTTATACTGTTAAGGTGCTTTAGTCTCAGGAGACAGAATCTCTCTCTCACCTTCTACTCTCCTCCTTTCACCCACACAAGGCAGGACTGTAATCTGATTGTGGGTCAAAAGACCCTTATTCCAGAGAGGGTCCCGCCCCATACCCTACAGGAAGGAATGCTATACAGATAGGCCAGGAAAAGTCTGAATAGACAGGCCTCACTGGCTTTAGATCCTGAGCTTTTTGTCCAATCACATTTCTACACAGTTGTTGATCAAGCCTATGATATGAAGCTTCCAGAAAAACCCAGGACAGGGTTCGGAGAGCTTCTGGATAGCCGAACATGTGGAGTTTCCTGAAGGGTGGTGTGCCCGGGAAGGCCATGGAAGCTCCATGGGTGACTCGTGCCTGTAATCCTAGCACTCTGGGATGCCAAGGCAGGAGGATCACTTGAGCTCAGGAGTTCGAGATCAGCCTGAGCAAGAGCGAGACCCCATCTCTACTAAAAATAGAAAGAAATTATCTGGAAAACTAAAAATATATAGAAAAAATTAGCTGGGCATGGTGGCACATGCCTGTAATCCCAGC